>NC_051332.1:9412114-9741003 GCF_015220235.1 Choloepus didactylus
TATACTATCATCTTCAAAATAATTGTCACTGGGTTGCAGTTTGACAGCTCCAGGTATTTCACTCTAGCCATTCTAACACATTAAACTCTAAAAGTTTTGTCTTATACTGCATAAGTATAGCCTACAGAGTGACCTATGAATTATGTTTGATATCTCTCAGCCACTGGAACCTTATTTTGTTTCATCTCTCTTACCCCTTTTGTTCAAGATCCTCTGAATCTGAGGTGATGGGTCAAAGCTCATCTCCAGGAGTCATTTCCCATGCTTCCAGGAGGATTTACACCACTGGGTGCCACTTCCCAAATAGGTGGGAGAGTAGTGAGTTCACCTGAGAAGTGGGCTTAGAGAGAGGGGTGTACATCTGAGCAAAAAAGAGGCTCTCTGGGTGGGACTCCTAGGCACAATTATAAGTGTGCTTAGCCTCTCCCTTGCAGCAGCTAGCCTCACAGGTGACAGGCCCTCATTGAGGGCCCAGCCATTAAATTGTCAGTCCTCAATGTTTTCTGGAACAAATGTTTCCACATTTCTCCCCAGCTCCTATGGGGTGTGGGCACACAAATACACTTATACTGTATGCCCAGATCACTCTAGGTTGTGTTGGGATTTCACCCCAGACTGTACTAACTCACCAAACCCCTCTTCCCATTAAAAGCTCCATGCACCTATGGTGTTCAAACAAACTTATCGTGCAAGTTAAATTATTGAGGGTGTTACAGAAATATAGATCCTTTACCAGATAAAAATCTCCTCCATCAGACTCACCCAGAATTTGTAGTTTTAAACTCCAGTCAGTATTGTCCTCTACCTTGGTTCTGAGATTTAACTTAGTCCTGGCCAGATCTTCTTCATACAAACCTCTAATTATGTCTGAATTCTTTTCCAGCTCTTTCAGTTGCCATATGGGGTAATACTGACATTCATTCTTGCCAATTCTAGCTCTTGAGTCTTGTGCATCACACAGGTACCCAGAGTCCCAGAGACTAACAAGTTTATACACAAGGAGCTCAGCATCTTAGGATTCAGAGATAGCTGTTACAACTCAGGAATAGGTGTGACTGCTGTAAGAGCTTGCAATCTATGTACCATTAAGATAAGCATTTCCCTGATAAGCTCTGCTATAAAATTCAGTTCTCAGAGTTTGCACATTATAGTTAGTCCATTTAGTGAGGCATTAAAATGTTTGTCCTCTAATCTCTGGCTTCTTCAATGAAAGTATTGTACTCAAGATACATTCAAATGGTTGCATGTATCACAGCTTCATTTCTTCTTGTATGTGCTCAATATTCTATTGTATGTACACTACAGCACATTCACCATTCTTTTTCATCAGTCAATATACTCTTAGTCCAATTTGGTCTTTTTTTTTTTTTTTTTTTTTTTTTTTTTTTTTTTTTTTTTTTTTTTTTTTTTTTTTTTGATTATTGACTAAAATTGTATTGAATGCAGCTTTATTGATATGGATGAGGTTACAAAATAATACTACATATATTTTAGTTTGATGTTCCTTACATAGTACCAGAATATTTAAAGCAAACAAATAATTTTTTGCCCAAATTTGCTAAATAAATAAAAAATTCTTTAGGAGTATCCAAAACAAGTATTTTATTTCAAACTCACTGGGAGGAAAATTTAAATGATCTTTACCTTTTGAATATGCTGGAGGGTAAATCTTTAATATTTTACAGTCTTTAGTTCTCATAATTACCATGGAAGAGTGTTGGGGAAATATGCTATAGTTTTCATTAGTATGAAAAGAAATACAGAAAAGTAATTCCTTTTAATGCTGCTTTGTGCTAGAGAGGTTATTCATCTGTGGCTGGAATGGGAATCTGGTTCATTCAAAGAGAAAATTACATAAATTCACTCAGTTGTAACCAGGGGAATATAAATTAAATGAAATGACTTAGGTTTCTTTTATTTAGTAACTTAGATGAATTCTGAAGATATTTGACCAAGATAACAATAAAGAACATATTTCCAGGTAAACTTCTATTTACATGCATGTTTATAAAATAACCTCTACTATAATTGCTGCTTGCTTTTTTAAAATCACAGAACCATTCAGTACATTCTCACTTTCTTATTACCTCAATTATACCTCCTCACTCATAATACTCCACTGCCATCTAGTCATTGTTTGGAATTGTACTCTGACTGACCTTCTATTCATAGCCGTTCTTATATCATAGGAAGAAAAATAAAACTCATCCAACACCACTGTTTATAGAAAAGCAACTAATGCATTGGGGAATGATAATTTGGCACCAAGAACCTAACTAAAAATGGAGAGACTATATTACATTAAATTCTGGCTTCCTGGGGATTTTCTCATCAGGACTCTGGCCCATTCAGAAAAAGAGAGCTTGGGTTGTATTATTTCAGCTGCTGGGTAACATGCTAGTGCTCTGACATATTGTACTGATGCTTTTATTTAATCATAGGACTCTGGCATTACAAAAACAACAATTCCTTTTCTTTCAGAAAAATAAAAAAAATTACATGGTTAGCTCTGAAAACTTGGGAGTGTAATTGAATGTAAGCTTAAAACACAATCAAAATCAAATAAATTTCCCAGTTGGGAAACCTGGAGAAACTGCCAAGCTTTCTAGGAGCAACTACTTCAAAAGTTGGGTTAAAGAGTATGTTTCACTGACTACATGAAAGGTGATACACATTATTTTGATTTTGTTTACTTTTGTATCTCTCAATTGCCAGTGCAAGATGTTCCAGGATATAACACTTTCACCAACCCTTAGAGTCCTTACGTTTCGTACTCCAAACCAGTGTGTTATATCAGCAGTTCCTGATTTCCAAATTCATATTTGTCTTTATTTGCTGACCTAATTGTTGAAGCAGAAGATAGAATAGCAGTGTACCCAGGAACTTGGTAAGCTCAATTATATGTATTTTCTGAATCTTCACATAACCAATAAGGAGAATTAGTTAAAGGTAATTTCAAATGATTTATACAGCTCTAACCTATTTCCAGTTTCATTTTTAGAAAGCCACTTCCAAGTTTTTGTACAACCTAATATTTTATCAAGCTGTTAGATGAAAAATCCTCTAGTTTCAGTATCTTTTCTTATTCTTCCATGATAAAATGTTAAAACTGATGGATTCTTATTTCATTCCAAACCCTAGGTCCTCCTTTTTACACACTACTTTCAGGATCTCAATGGGAGACACATCAATTAGTGGGTATCTGGGAATTATGTCTATTTTACCACTTCATGTTCATAATCCATAATCTTTTTTCTCTCAAAATTGATAATATGCTTTAGGCTTCATAATTGTATGAGTATATACATATATTCATAATATATGATTTCTTTTCTCAGATTCACCAAAAGAAAAGGTATCTCAGTCATCCTCGTATATAGGCCTTACAAGTTGTGGCCAAAATAACTGATTAAAAATGAAAAGTTTATTTTACCAATGCTGCTGCAAGAATGAAAGGCTATATATATAGGTTGTATCCTGGGTAAGTTGATAGCTAAGTGATTTGCTCCAAAAACTAGTTTCTCATGCAGCCTTCTTTTCCAGCTAGGTCAGATGAGGCATCAAAGGAACAGGTGTTTTTAAAAGCTCTGTACTTGGTGATGCCTCCTGCTTTATGTGGGGTGAGGAAACAGTCCCGTGTTTTTACATTAATAATGTCCTATTCTTAACTTACAGTGTTTATAACCTTTACCCAAGTGTTAGCAATTAATACCCAGAGACCGAACTTTTCATAAGGGGCAATGATATAAAATTGTTCCACAAAGTGTACTATATGAACCACTTTTCACAGTTCTAATAAAATGTTTTAGATATAAATATTGTAACTCTAGCAATGACCTATTTATATAAGGTGAGAAAGGATGGGATTAATGAAAACCCAATTATATTTTCATATAGCTAATGTTTAACCCTTTAAAATGCTTGTTTTACTCTTTAAAATCCAATCGCACTTAACCCATAATTGATAGGCTACTTCCTCTTCAAACCAAATAAATTATCAAAAAATAAAGTGATAAATTATAAGAAGGGAAAACATGTATCATTTACTACAATTATTCCTGGCCCCCAAACATGGCAAATATGTTAGAAAAATGATGTATATCAAGTAGATACACTTTAATTTGCAAAGTTAATTTGGAGCAGAAGTAATTAATAAAAGTATATCGGAATGGGCATGTATTACTTTAATATTACTATGTAAATGAATGTGTTAGATTTTTAATTGAGAAATCAGGTGGGCGGATATGACATGGGAAACAACGGCATTCACCAACAGGAGAACCCACTCATCCAGTTAATGCCAAATCCAAGAATTCCAAATGTTTCCTTCATTCTCCCATGTAAGAAAGTGGGGGGAATTAATTATTGGTTGTATAAGTTTCAGGCTGTATAAGCTTTAAGTAAACAATCCTTAAGGACATAATTTTATTTTAGTGCTCTTCCTGGGGGCTTATATTAAGATCAAGGGTGCTTTTAACCATGTTGGTGTGGCTTTTGGGTGAAGGTGAGGTTCCCAGGATATTTGAAAAAGGGTTAAAGTGCAAATACTTCTGGGAGAAACAACAAAATGATTTAAATTTACACTATAATTAAAGGATTGAATATCAGTTCCTTCTTTAAAGCAGGATTTTATGATGGAAAATACAGTGGAGCCTGGAGCAGGGAAGAAGGGGATAGACCCAAATCTATCAAACTTGACAGCTCCTGGGGAATCTCTGTCCCTTTCCAGTCAGGACTTTAAGTTTTATGGCTTTGTCATGGATACCTTTCAAAATCCTTTTCTCAGTCATGTATAGGAAAATAACTTGCATTGAAATACAGAATACATCTGAAGTTTATGGATATTGATGAATTCCATTTTTAAATAAATAAAACCTATAAATGAGTATTTTCAACTTCTAAAGAAAAAAAAAGAGGCAGAGAAAAGATAAACGTTTGTACCTGAAATGGCCATACTCACGTAAGCTTCATGTGTACTAAATTGTAGGAGAAAAATCTCAAATGTGGGTGTAACCACTAACATTTAGGAAACATGCCACTTTGGAAGAGTGCCTACATTGAATTCTGTCTGCCACCCAGTGGCCGCTAAAATAAATTGTTCTCTCCTTTGTTGGCTGTGGCTCTGCATTTTTGTTTTTGTTTTTGTTTTTGTTTTTTTTTAAGTTGACCCAGAGGTAGATTTTGCTATACCAGGAATTAAAAAAAAAAAAAATCAAGATATATGCATCGATTATATTTAAAAATACAACCACTGTAGTAAATGTTATATATTTTCCTTTCGCTAACTCAAAAGTCGACCACGGGACCATATGAATAAATACTTTTCTTCTGTGTCCCCGCATCTACCTGGACTCAGATACTAACTGGCACAGAAGACACCGAGCTGGCCCGGGATTCCCGGGTCACGTTGTTCGGCATCGAGAGGGTACAGCAGGACACGCCCACGGTGGCCTCGGGCAGCTCGTCCTCTTCCGTCCACTCGTTGAGCTCCGGGTTTGAAGCACTGGATGCACTTTTTGTACTTCCTTCTCTCCCTCGTTCCAGCCCCCCACCAGATAGGCGCGGCCGTTGCAGCGCCGAGGCGCCGGCCGTGCTCACGCCCCACCTGCAGCGGTGCGGCGTAGCTCCATTGGCCCGATGCCGGGCTGTAGCACTCTACGGTCAACACGTCCACGCGCTCCCCGCGCGGCCCCACTGGCTGCCCCCCATCACGTACAACCTTGTCGCCCAGCGTGATGGCGCAGTGCCAGCCTCGCGGCGTACTCATGCTCGGCAGGTCCTGCCACGCGTCGCTGGCCGGGTCGTAAGCACACACAGAGCGCGAGTACGCGTTGCCGATGTAGCCACCGGTCACCAGCACGCGGCCATCGGTGACCGAGCTGGCATGGCAGCAGCGCGCCACCTCCAGGGGCGTCTTCTGCTGCCACTGATTGGTGGAGGGCACGTAGCACTCCAGCGAGGCCAGACTACCTTCTTGCGTTGCGACCCGCCCACGGCGTAAAGGAGCCCGTTGAACACGCTCAGGCTGAAGTGCGTGCGCTTCTGGTTCATGCTGGCCAGGTGTATCCAGGTGTTGAAACGGGGGTCGTATCTGCAGAAATTGCTGACTGCATGCTTAGCTTGATTTCTTGCATCATTCTGGTCTTCACCACCGGCCACATAAAGAAATCCATCCATCACAGCCACACACTGATTAAAACTCTTGGCTGGCATTTCCGTAAGCTTGCTCCATCCATTTTCAGGGTCTCTATACAAGATATCTCTACTAAGGGACTTCTCAGTAAGGCCTGGGCGTCCCCCTACAGTGACTAGAACTCGGCAGCCCCCGCGGATTCTTGTGCGCCTAGACTGTAATGTGTTTTGATGATATGGAAGTAAGTGGTAGTTCATAGCATCTACAAGAAGTTTGTGACACTCGGCATCCTTCATCATTCTTGGTACAGACTGAACATAATTGACCAAATCTTGTGCAGAGATGGTACCAAAGCGAATATTGCTCAAAAGATCTGCAGCATGTTTCACTCTCTTTTGGTCAAATTCTAACCACTTCATTGCAATCTGGAATGCTACTATTTCAGAAGGCAACTGTAAGTCATCATCTATGAGAAGTTCATTAATTTGTTCAAATGTAAGTTTCATAAACTGATCTGATTCTGCAAATTCAAGGAAGTTATCTCGGATAAATTTATGAGTTGCTGCTTTTGCGTTTTTCAGAGAGTAGGTTTCAGCAATGTTGGCAACATACATGCAGTTCTCAACACTCATCTCCCGTATCAAAAAATCACTGCACATCTTTACAAGAGTATGGATCTGAAGATAAACAGCAGCAGAAATAATGCTTCCTATTGTATACAAGGAGAGAGTTAGCTTTCCGGTGTAGGCATATGCAATGACAGTCGCCAGGCCAGGTGGTGAGATATCATTGAGATCTACCCTTTGAGTAGATGGGTCTTTTTTTAGGATGTTGTAAAAGTACTCACTGCATGAAGCCATCACTGACTTGTGAACGTCAAAGGATTTGGTTTTGGTGCCAATGACTAAATCACAAAGGAAATTCTCCTGCCGCATTTTACTTAAACCTTCCAATAGGTTGGGGCCATAAGAAGCATCTGTTAATTCAGAAGAAATGCAGCTAAGGCCATTGCCTCCCTCTAGGAGCCCATTCAAAGCATTTAGTTTGTTTAGGGGGCTGTCTTCTACAATTATAGTCATCTCATTTATATCTCCTTTGTTCTTTTTGACAGTCTTCTTTTTGGGTGCCATGATGGCAAACACACTGTCACAGGCAAGAGCTTGCCTTGCGGCTGTGTGAAGTGCTGTTCCTGAGCTGTGATGATGAAGTTTCAGCCACAGTCTCCTCTTGGGAAGCAATCTATGGAGAGAGAGAAAGAGAGAGAGAGAGAGAGAGAGAGAGAGAGAGAGAGAGAGAGAGAGAGAGAGAGAGAGAGAGAGAGAGAGAGAGAGAGAGAGAGAGAGAGAGCTCCAATTTGGTCTTTTGCAAATAGTGAATACTGCTGCCATATATGCCAGTGTGTAAATGTGCATTTGTGTACCTGCTGTCTGATCTTCCAAATATATACCCCATAGTGAGGTTGCAGGACTTTGAAAACCCCACAGACAAATTTCTTGTGGGATCACTGAACTCTCCTGTACCCCTCCCCACAGCTCTCCTTCCCAAGCCTTCAGCTTTGGTATATTGCCTCTGTCACACATAATGGGAGCATACTACAATGTTACTTAATTGTTAACCCTAGACTCCATTTGCATTGGTTATATTCTTTCCCCAAATACCATCCTCTTTTCAACATACTATAAGGTTTCCATTCATCTGTTCTCCCTAGTGAAAAAAATATTTTCCCATTTGTTATTTAGTCACCATCACTGACCACTTTAGGTTTCACAAAGCTACACAGTATATATATTCTGGATATTGAACCATTATCTGAGATGTGGTTTCTGAATATTTTCTCCTATTGCATAGGTTGCTTTTTTTTCTTTCCCAACAAAGTCCTTTGATGTACAAAAGTGTTTAATTTTGAGGAGATACCATTTGTCTATGTCTTCTTTGATTTCTTGTGCTTTGGGTGTAGGGTCTAGGAAACCACCTCCTATCACTAGATCCTTAAGATATTTCTGTAAATTTTCTTCTAAAAGTCTTAGGGTCTTAGTGCTATTGTTTAGATCATTTATCCATTTTTATTTAATTTTTATATAAGGAGTCCTCTTTCATTCTTTTGGATATGGACATCAAATTCTCCAACCACCATTTATTGAAGAGGCTACTATGTCCCAGTTGTTTAGGCTTGACTGCCTTATCAAAGATCAAATGTCTGTAAATGAGGTGGTCTATTTCTGAACCCTCATTTCAATTCCATTTGTTACTATCTCTATCTTTATGCTCTTACCATGCTGCTTTGACAACTGTTGCTTTCTACTATGCCTCAAAGTCAGGTAGTGAGAGACCCCCTATTCCTTCATTTGTCTCAAGATACTTTTTGCATTTGGGGCACTTTGCCATTCCATATAAATATGGTTATTGGTTTTTCTATTCTGCAAAGTAAGTTGATGGGATTTTATTTGGTATTGCACTGAATATATAATTCAGTGTAGGTAGAATTGACATGTTAACTATATTTAGTCTTCCAATCCATGTATACAGTATGCTCTTCCATTTTTCAGGTCCTGTTTAGTTTTTTTTAGCAGTTTATTATAGTTTACTCTGTATAGGTCTTTTGGGAACTTGGTTAATATTATTCCTAAATACTTGATTCCTTAGGTTGCTATTGTAAATGGAATTTTTTATTGATTTCTTCCTCCTGTTGCTCATTACTTGTGTACAGGTAAACTACTGATTTTTGCTTGTTGATCTTGTAGTCAACCACCTTACTATATTCATTGATTAGCTCTAGTAGCTTTGCTGCAGATTTTTCTGGATTTTCTACATAGAGGATCATGTCATTTGCAGAGAGTGAAAATTTACTGCTTCTTATACAATATGGATGCCTTTTATTTCTTTTTCTTACCTCATTGCTCTAGCTAGAATTTCCAGTACAATGTTGAATAACAATGGTGATAGTGGGTGTCCCTGTCTTGTTCCTGATCTTAGAGGGAAAGCTTTCAGTCTTAGATGTGGGTTTTTCATATAGGGCCTCTATCATATTGAAGAAAGTGTCCTTCCATTCTTTTACTTTGAAGTGTTTTCATCAAGAAAGGATGTTGAATTTTGTCAAATGTCTTTTCTACGTTGATTTAGATGATCATATGATTCTTCCATTTCAATTAATTGTTGTGGTGTTTTACATTAATTGATTTTCTGATTAGAACCAGCCTCATATACCTGGAATAAATTCCGCTTGATAATGGTTATAATTCTTTTGATATACTGTTGGGTTTGATTTGCAAGTTTTTTTTTGAGAATTGTTGCATCTGCATTCATTAAAGAGATTGGTCTATAACTGTGGTATCATTGTCTGACTTTGATATTAGGGTGATGTTGACTTCATAGAATGAGTTAGGCAGCTTTCCCTCTTCAATCTTTTTGAAGAGTTTGTGCAGGATTGCACTAATTCTTTGTTGAATGTTTGATAGAATTTATGTGTGAAGCCATCTGGTCCTTTGCTTTTCTTCTCTGGGAGCTTTCTGAGGACTGATATGATCCTTTTACTTTGTATTGATTTGTTGAGGTCATCTATTACTTCTTCAATCAGTGTTTGTTCATGCTTTTCTTGGAAGTTGTCCATTTCATCTAGGTTTTGAAATTTATTAGTGTACAATTGCTCATAGTACCTTCTCATTATCTCATTTATTTCTGTGGGGTCAGCAATTATGTCCATTTTTCCTTTTCTGAATGTGTTTATTTGCATTTGTCCTTGTTTTTCTTTGTTTGTCTTGCTAAGGATCCATTGATTTTATTTGTTTTCTCAAAGAACCAACTTCCAGTTTTGTTGATTCTGTTTATTTTTTCCTACTTTCAATTTCATTAATTTCTTCTCTAAACTTTGTAATTTCTCTCCTCCTTTTTCTTTGGGGTTAGTTAGCTTGTATTCAAATTTCATGTTATTCATTTTGAATGCAGTTCTCAGCACATGGGTAGAGACAGAACTGAGAGTTGTTTTGATATGGAGAGATGACTTGTCAAAACATATAAAGAGCATTTCATTCTTCCAATCCCAGTTTTGCTAGGGCCATTCCTTTGACACCTTCACCACCCTTTGCCACTGGTATTCTTCCATTATGTGTGCAAAAAGAATAAAGAAACTGTTTTATGTGTCTCTCCCCTGAGCCTACCTAGATCCACTGTGTCCAGCATCAATGGCCAAGGACACCACACACATGTGCTGTGTCACATAACAATCACAGATTTGTCTGCTCCCTCTCTGGGTTTGAGAAAGGGAGGGACATTGTGACTGATGAACACTTTTTGTTTGGGATGGCCAAGGGAACAAATCCCACAGTAAACTCCCTGGCTGCTCCATGCCTATAAACATGTAGATCTTACAGTTTGATACTAGAAGGAGGTTCAACAGGGGAAGAATTGCAAGTGGAAGGGTCCTCTCCATTTCATTAAAGCAAAATGAAGAAGTGGAAAGCAGGGCTCATCTCCCCACAGTCACGAAGGAAAAAGGGTCTTTGATAAATTGTCATTTCTCCTTAAAGTAGGTTGATGGACATAGATCACTTCCTATCCCTCTGAATTCAAGAGCTATCCACCCTTGGACTTCCACTTCTCACATTGGAGATATGTGAAACTTCAGGTCTTTTATCTTTCCCAGATATCAATTTCTGGCACTTTTAGGCCTGTGTATTCCCATCCACCCCATTCTCCTCAGGAAAGAGGAAGATGATAGGGAGGAACTGTCTGAGGCAGGAACTGAGGTTGGGATTTTAAAGAATTTTCTCTCTTATAGTTTTCTAGAGATTTTAATGGATGATTGTCAACATTCTTAAATTAAAAATTGAGGAAAAACTGTTTTAAGTGGAAGAGTTATCTGAGATCATGCAAATGAAGGATGTCCCAATGGCAGTGTATGTGCAAAGTCAGTGTTAACTTCCCACCATGAACAGGGTCTTTTAGAGGCCCAAACAGGCACTAAAGAGGTGCTGAAATTTCACTTTTATTTTATCTAAATTCCAGACTTTGGAATACTCTAAAACTGTACCCAAATTTGACAGATACAGACATGACACTTCTTTATTTGAATAAACAGTTTTATGTATGTATGTGTGTGTGTATATATATACATAAATATTTTCTTGCATTAGGAGGAGAAGACATGGTATCTGGGGAGAAGAAAGATTTATGGTTGTAGGGTGAGAGGCACCCAAAGAAACAGCAGAGGGAAGCAGTGGTGGTGGCCTGGGGGACCTGGCACCATTGTTCCCTGCTGGTCAGACTTGATAGTAGGCACCAGATCACTGGGAGGGATACCAGGGTGACACTGCAGGCACAGGAGCTGAAAGCCTGAGAGTTGTCTTAATGGTTTCAGGGAAACTTGGATAGTGTTGTCATTTGTCTTTGAGGAAAACCACTGAGCCACAATCTCAGGCTTTGTTGGAATTTCTTTTTTGGTGGTACATGTACTTTTTGGAACAACTGGTTCTCTACGGATTCCTTATCTGGAACAGATTGACTTATCCATACGGCCAGGGTAGTCCCAAACATGACATTCAATCCTGGATTTTCTTCTGAAGGTCCTCTATTTATATGCTGTAGTACAAATCAATGTCCTGGACCATTCAAGGGGCATGAAACTTAGCAACTCTTTGCTCTTGTTGGACTAGAGCACTCCCTTTGTCCCCCATGTGGATAGAGGAACATCGGGAAGAGGCCATATCTCATCTGCAAATTGTTCAGTCCTGGGGCTCAAAGTCATTGGAAGACATGCTACATGGATGCATCTCAGCATTATAATCAGGAGCCTGGATCTTTGAGTCTACCTGTAAGTGGAAATTTGTCTCTTTATCTTGATGGTGTGGGTCATTCTTCTGTGACTATTCCCAAGGCTGGTCAGTTGTTCATTGATAAACTGGGAACTTCCAAGTTCCTGGACTTCAGTGTATCTGAACTTGGCTCTGGGAATAGTGGACATTAGGGCCTTGATGGTGTCATTATATGATATCACTGGTCAATGATGAATTCCCAGGAAATGAGGAGAACTTAGGGTATCCTGATCAATATCAGCTAATTCTGAAACTATCTTAGAAAGGAGTTCCCAGCCTGGCCTCAGCTCTGTCAGATGTTGCATCTCAAATAATCGCCTCCACTCTTCTGTATGAAACCACTTCAGAACACCAAATCTACACATGGCTATTATGTCTATGAGCTCTGGAACAGCCAGGTGACAATTAGAGAAGCTTTTCAAGGGCACACAATAGGTTTCAGGAAACCCACAAAGTAAGGCCTATAAAAGAAAAAAAGAAAGATATCCTTTATGGAGAACATTGTGAGGAGGTGGAAAAGAAAAGCTTTTGCCAAACAACTGTTTCCAGAGAGGCTGAAATAAGCAGGCATGTGTCCTCTAGGCCTGAAAGTGTTGTGACACAAAACAGCAACCCACATTGCACCAGTTTGAATGTATCATGTCTCCCAAAACATCATTGTCTTTGATGCAATCTTGTGTAGGTGGATGTATTAGTTTTGATTAGATCATAATTCTTTGTTTCCATGAGGATGTGACCCACACAACTGTTAGTGAAAACTATGATTAGAAATTTCCATGGAGACATTGGCCCTGCCCATTCAGCCTTGATTAGTCCACTGGAAACTTTTGAAATTTCAAACAGAAGAAGCAAGCTTGCTACAGCTAAGAGGCACACTTTGAAGAATGCACAGGAGCTGAGAGAGGAGCTGCAGCTTACAGAGCAACATTCAGGAGACAGCCTTTGAAAGCAGACTTTTTCTCCAGAGAAGCTAAGAGAAGACAATTGCCCCAGGAGCAACCAAGAATAAAAATTTTGTGGATCTGCAGCCTAGAGGGGAAAGTCCTGAGAGAAAGCCATTTTGAAACCAGAACTCTGGAGCAGTCACCAGCTGTGTGACTTCCCAGCTAACAGAAGTTTTCCGGATGCCATTGGCCATCATCCAGTGAAAGTATCTGATTGTTGATGATTACCTTGGACACTTTATGGCCTTAAGACTGTAACTTTGTAAACAAATAAACCCACTTTATAAAAGCCAATCCATTTCTGTTTTTTTGTTTTTGTTTTTGTTTTTGTTTTTGGGAAAAGGCAGCGTTAGCAAACTGGAGCACACATAGACACTGTGGAGATGAGCTCTCTGGGCCAGAGTTCAATAGAAATGGAGTCAAGTTAGAAGGAGTCACCGTTAAGTAGGCTTATGTGGTAGTTGAGTGGAGAGGCCAGTGGTGGAGGATGTCAAGTGAGTGATTCAACAGGATCCATGGGTGGGCTGAGTTTAAGGACAGAGCAATGTCCTGAGGGTGTGGGGTCAGGGGAAGATATCCTTGTCTTGACTCTGTCTTGACTCTGAAAATATCAGGAGGTGGAACCCATTTCTCACTATTCTCTCCTAGACAAACAGTACATAAAATGATCTGGGGGAACACACAGCCACAGGATATTATCTCTATGAAGAAATCTAATAATGAAGATGCTGACTCCTTATCTCTATGCTGCTCTCATATTTTCTGTTCTAATAGTAAAGAACCAGTTATTCCTTTGATATAGATGCATATTTAACAGAACTTTTACTTAAAAACACTCTACTACAATTTCTGAATGATAAAAAGTAGAAAGACCTTACTATAATAACTGGGACAGATAATTCATATCCTTCTTGCCCCATATTAGAAAACTATATTGAAGGGGAAGATAAACAATTAAAATAACTGAATATTTTCAAGAAAGCAGAAAGGACCTCTGAGACTTCTTGGATGCAGATAACATGTAATCACCTAATCCTCTGTGAAAATAGAATGGGCTGCAAGTGTTACTTTAATCATAAAGAAGTCATAAATAATGTAGCAAGGTTGAATACAGTCCTAATAAAATCAGTGCTTATCAATATGATGTAACTGCTAAACTAATCAATAGAATAGAATGAAAAATACTATATTAACAATTTAGAGACAAGAAATAGTAATCTCTGTTTTAATTTTTATACAAGTAAAATTTTGTTATATTGCCCTTGCAGAAGTCATAGATTAATTAGTAGAAACATTTTTAGTAGAGTTTTACAGGCATTCAAGGATAAGTCTTAGATAATGCTGTGGATACCCTCTTTGATCTTGAACCATTTGGGTTCACAAACATCCTTTAATATGAAAATAGAATATGACTTAATTAAGTTACTCTAAATCAAGTGCTCTAAATTTTCTGTAACTGTGACAAGGGGGAGCTCTTTATTTCATATCCAGCTGCATCTGGAGGAACAGGGGCTCCCAGGCTTGTAATATATCAATTATTTTTTTACATTGTAAACTTGTTCCTTTCACCTTAAGTGCCCTTTTAGTAATAATGTATTAAATGTGAATTCTTGTCTTGAGTGATCTTTACTTTTAAACTATCATCTGTGTCTATACTCTTAATTAAATAGGATATTACTTGATGAAGCCCAAACCCATTGAATCATGATCTGATTAGGTTAAGGCCTTTTCTATCACAGATCATAGGTTTGAGGTGTAAAGAGATGAATCTATGACAATTGGTGCCAAATGTAAGGGCTTGGGACAAGGATAATTTTGATTTTCTACCTTGGTTAATTTTCCCTAGGGACTTTAGGCACTGTCTAAGATAATGGCTCAACCTGGAAATTTAGATGTTTCAGGACTACAAGTTTTAATAGGCTACCAGGAGCTAGGACTTCAGGGTATGAGGATACTCTTACTCTAAGAGTTGATCCAGGGCCATGGTGAGTAGGCAGCAGGTTTTCCATGATTCAAGTTGATCTTCAGGATGGAAATGTACAGCCATTATGACAACCAAACTATACACCTGCAGCTGGACCTGTTGATTTAACTACAGATATCTTACTGAATGATTCTTATGCATAATTAATGGCTAGACTAGGGGTATGTACCATTTTTAACTGGAGTATGTATACAAGGACCATTATATACTGGTCATTGGCTGCTAGGGGATGATTTAAGCTGTCATTTCCTACCCATAAAAATAGCTCAAGTAGCACTATTAAATAACAACAGATACAAGAAGAAGTAGCACTTCTAAGAGAAATAATATGTGGATTTGAACAGTAATAAGTTATGGGGGCACCTCAGCCACAAAATCTTCTCCTTCAGCCACAGCCCAGAGCATTAACCTTGCCTGTGAATTATCCTTGAGCCATTGTAGGAGTTACACCTAATGACCCCCGGGCCATAGCACTGTGGCTTAGACAAAATATACAGGCTATTGAAAGTATAATGGCTATGAAAAATGGACCTATGTGAAAACAAATTGTTAATGCTTTATTAGTTTCATATGCCACATGGCATGTCACAGACAAAGAAACACAGGATTAGAATAGCACCATAGCTACTCTTTATCAAAGAGCTCATGGAACTTTAGCATTACATTCGCCTGCTGTGTTGAAGGATATTGCTAATTCTGATGGTGTTATAATGGCTTTTATTATGTGGATGATGTTCTCTAATGATGATTATGCCCTAATTAGCAGCATAATTCAACCACTGTTGCCAGGGCAGGCAGTAGTAATTACTGGTTAAGCCCAATTAGATATACCTCCAGATGATAATGCTAAAGCAAGTGCTTTTCCTGAAATTGTCACTGAAGTATATGAAGCTCTTCAACTTAACATCCTTGGACAACATATGCAACATCCACCTGTGTCTCAACAATGTTCTAATCAACAGGGAGGCAACAGAAGGAGACAACAAACAGGGAATCTAAATAAGGGTGGCAGATCCCCTCACCCATTCTAGCATTCTCCACAATCTCCACAAACACCCCCTTTTCCTAGAAATAGAGGGAACTTTGCAAGTAATAGAGGAAAACAAGAGTGAGAAGGATCAAAATGCCTAAGCTATCAATAAACTGAAATTTGGAGGAGATCCTCCCAGGCAATGAGACACTATAATCTGAAACAAAATGTACATCATCCTCAATGGTTTAATAAACCAGAGGGAATCTCTCCAAATCCCTATAGACAATAAGAATGTCAAGAACAACAACAACCACAAGACCAGTCAAAACTCAGAGGAGTTCAAAGTAATTCACAACCCAGATGTTTATGGAGAAATAATAGAACTGTGAACTTACTGCAGCAAGTACATTCACATTTCTCTTATACTACATCTAATGGTGGAACTTCAGGTCCAGCACAGGGGCAAAATATTTAAAGGATATTATGACTCAATGGCAGAGGTTGCTTGATTCCCAAAAGAATTTTTAAATGATGATGATCCAATAGATTATAATGAAATACAAACTATTCATGGTAAACAAAAAATGTCTATGTAATATTTAACCTTTAATGTGAATGGACATAAGTTTGTAGGGCAAGTCATCCCCATAGAATTAGATTATTTTTTAATAGCTACTAAGGTTGTGCTTTGGATTAAACTAACAAATTGTGAAGTAGAACTTAGTATTAAATTGCACCTTGAGGAATGTAAAAATGATGTTATTGAGAGTTCTAGCCTTCCAAACATGGGAAGGAAAACAATTAGTGTGAACAAGATTACCTCAAAATTTCATTAATAGTCCAGCATTATTTACTGCCAATGTAGTGGATATATTAAAAAATAAAAAGAAATACTAGGTGTAAAACTTTATGTAGATGATATATATTTTTTCTAATGTAACAGAACATTTATTTATAGTAGGAAAAATGCTTAAAATCTTATTAAAGTGTGGGTGTGTTGTTTCTTTAAAAAATCAGAGATGGAAAAAGAAATTATATTCCTTGGTTTTAATATTACTAAGGAAGGTCATGATTTAACTGCAGCATTTAGAGAAAAACTTAATATCTCAGCCCCTAAAATCTTAAAATGATTACATAGTATATTGAAGTTTTTAAACTTTGCTATTACCAGTTGCTGAACTGGGGTGAGCATGAGCAGCAGGGGCCTAGTGGCCCTACTTCCCCTTGTAGAGAAGGAAACAGTCCTTTAGTTTGGGCAGCCAAGACCCATCACTAGCTGGCCACTGCAGGGTTTGAGCTGACCAATACTGCAGGGAGAGCCACCGTCCCTGGGAAACAAGGTAATCTGCAGAATCCAAAGGAACTCTGTGCCAGACCAGCACTCAGTGAGTAACAGCAACTATTCAAAGTGGTGCAGCACAGAGCAGACAAGTAAGAATGAGTGCAGGCTGCAACTTAACCCTGTGTTCTCTGCAGCAAGCTAGAGAGAAGCTGAGGGGAGAACATGTGATCTTCAAGAAAAAATCTTTCCTTGCCAAAGGCCCCAGGAAGTGGGTATTCTCTGCAATTTTCCCCACACTGTTTTGGCCCTGAAATTTCTGCATGCAGCCTCTGCTAAATAAGATACAAGTACTCCCAAAATATGATTTAACTTTGTATACAGCAGTATATTATACTAATGGGTCAGCTACTAAAAATTCCTAATCCTTAGAAAACACATTCTACTGGTATGGAAATAATGAAAGGTAAATTTCATTCTAATTTTTCCACTATTAAAAAATGCAGATTTCCCTTAGGGGATCATACTGTGCAATATGCTGAAATAAGTGCCCCACAATTTGCTGTCAAGAAACTATAATGGACAAAGAACCAACTTTAATAGCTACAGACAGCATTAATTTAACTAAAAGTTTAATGAAGAATTGGATATTTGGATACCTAATGGGTTGGTTGATAATGAGAAAAACCTCTGCAACATGCACACAAATGGAAATTTATTGCTAATTGTAAGCAAAATAAGTCCAGTATCCATGTGGTACAAAAGCCAGGGCAACCAGAAACAAGGTACTTTTATTCATACTAAAATTAAAAACTTAGCAAGCCTGGACAAACAGTTGAAGAAAGTCTTGGACTCAGAGTCCTAACCCTAAGGGGTATTCTGTAAAATATATATCTTTGGAAAATGGTAATATTATTACTGAATGAGATGAAGGGTAAAGGATTATTCCTTCAGTTAAGGAAAGAGTAAAACTGGCCCAACAGGCCCACCATACATTTGGAACTATTCATGGAATAAATACTGGTGCCCTAATATGATTAAAACAGATCTGTTGTAGCCAATTGTGAAGTATGCTAAGTAATGCTTCCTCCCAAATACCCACTACTTCAAAAACAATTATTCATCTTCATAAACCTTTTGAAAAGCTTTATATGGATTATATTGGTCCTTTACCCTCATCTTGTGGCCGTGAACACATTCTTGTTATTGTTGATGCTGGAATTGGATACTGTTGGTTATTCCCACCAAGGCTTAAAGTGCTAATACAACTGTTACAGCTCTCAACTTTTTATCAGGTACTGCAATTCCTAAGTTGCTGCATTCTGATGAAGGGTCAGTATTCACTTCTGTCTTGGGGCAGTGGACCAAGGACAGATTTATACAGTTAGAATTAGTACCCATTACCAACCCCAATGTCATGGACAGGTGGAAAGGAAAAATGTCTGGATGGTCTCAAAAGCAATATCCACTTATCCCTTTTGTTCAGCCTTCCATCAATAATATATCATCCACATGGATGCATCAAACACCTCATAAGTTAATATTTGGTGTTGATTCTACTTTGCCTTCTGCAAATGTAGATAATGTTATTTTGTCTAGAGAAGAACAACTATCTTTACTGCAGGAACTCAAAGAGGAAATTGCATCCATGTCATGATCTTCCTGCACTTCTGGTTGGGAATCTTTCTTTGGCCAATTCCTCCAGGAGAGAGTACAGATGTATACTCCTGTATGTCCATAATGAAAAAGCCCACTAAAATTCTTAGAGTATTTGATGATCATACTGTTGAGATATTGGACCCTCTTGGCAAATGACAAAATTTAGTATTAGTAATTTAAAGCCCACTGCTCATTATGGAAAGATGTATACCAGTCCTCATCCTTCAGGATTGGGTGGTTTGGTATAGGGCAGAAGATGGAATTTTTTCTTAGGCAAGATCCCAGTATTGATCTAAAGGACTCAGGATGGGAAAGATAAGAAGTCTCAGTACCCACTGCACAGGTGATGTTCAGATATTTTTTGTGTAAGTTTTGTGTCACATCCACATGAATACTTTGATAGTTCTTTCTTGGAATAATAATTATTGGACTTATCTTAGGGTTTATTCAATCAGCAGTTTTTAGGGTGCAATGTAAAAGTGCTTTGATTGCAATGTAAAATTGCTATACCCCATCCTGCTCCAATAATCTCTTGGAATTTGACTAGTGTTACACAAATGATAGATATTCCTGTTACTCTCCTGCAATATCTTTGAAAACAATGAGCCATCCATCCTCCACCTATGGGTGTTCATTTAGAAATACATGGTATTTAACATGGTATGTTTGGGGAAAGAAAATTGTAGAGCCTAAATATAAGGAATACTCAATATATCAGAAATGCATAGCAGAAGCTACCAAACATAATGTAGAGAGCATGGTTAGCTCATTAAATGAATATTTTATAACTCAAATAGCAATAATACTATTAATATTAAAGGCCTTCCAACTGAAGATAAGAGATGGAGATTAGTTAATTCAGTCAATATGTCTAATATATAAATTAAGAGTAAACAAAAGGAAATAAATCCTTGTCCCTTTAAATGAGGATGAGGAAGACTCACTAAAACTCAAAGACTTGAGAAAGTAAGCCTTATGATGGCTAATTCAATAGCAACAGCATCTAAAATTTCTGATTTAAATGATCATCAGTTAGCTGATGGATTACATATGTTAAAGATCATGTGGTGACTCTCATGGAAGCCATCATGGAGGACACTCAGCATACAAATGAATTTATAGCCACGTTGATATTGTCTTACATAAAAAAATTTAGAATACACTCCAAAGAAGGGAGAATTGACTGGAGAATATTAAATGGAACATGGATTAATGAAGGTCTTAATATTCCTCAAAATGGTATATGCAAATAGTTCAGTGAACAGCATGCAGCCTTACATGTGATATAAAGAAAACATCTCCAAGTACATTGGCAAATGAAAAAAATTTAGTATTAGTAATTTAAAGCCCACTGCTCATTATGGAAATAGGGATGTATTAACAAATAATTCACCTAACAAAGTATTCTATACTAACTGGCAAGTATTAAATATTGGACATTTAGTAAAACAGGAATTCAGCTTACTTTAAAAAGATACATCAACTTTATACATATATTAGTCAAGAAGGTTCTGAATTATATTATTTAAAGTCTAGAGGATGTGAAGAAAGAGATTATCTTATTTGTGAAGAAATTAATTTACATCTACCTTGTGGCAATAAAACTGGGAGTAAATGTCCAGTAAGTGGAAAAGCAGTTTCATCTCCTTACCTAGAATTTATTCCCTTAAGGAATGGCAGTTATATAGTTATGGCAGACACTATGGACTGAAATATCCCTCTATATAAATCCTCAGTTTTCACTGTCAATGATATAGTAACATGCTTTCAAAATATATTAAAGAAAACTTGGCCTAAAGAAAAAATTTTTGTTTTGGGTAAATTTCATATACCAAAAATACAACAGAGATTACCACACCTGGTTGGAATCTTAGCTAAGCTAAAGAAGATTGAAGTTATGGTTACTGATACATGGGTTAGCATTGAAGAACAGATAGAAGTTATAATGTCTGACCTTCTCAGACTGGATTTACATGAAAGGGATGCTCCAGTGTTGATCAAGCAATAAGCAGAAGCATTGGAGGATGTGCCAGTTTGAATGTATTATGTCCCCCAGAAGAACCCATATTCTTTGATGCAATCTTGTGGGGCAGACATTTTAGTGCTGATTAGATTGGAATTCTTTGAGTGTTTCCATGGAGATGTGCCCCACCCAACTGTAGGTAATAACTCTGATGAGATCATTTCCATGGAGTTGTGGCCCTGCCATTCAGCATGGACCTTGATTACTGGAGCACTATATAAGACCAGACAGAAGGAGCAAGCTGCTACAGCCAAGAGGGACACTTTGAAGAAAGCACAGGAGCTGCAGGTGAGAGACAGTTTGAAAATGGGCATTGAAAGCAGACTCTTGCTCTGGAGAAGCTGAGAGAGGACAAATACCTCAAATGCAACTAAGAGTGACATTTTTGAGGAACTGCAGCCTAGGGAGGAACATCCTGGGAGAAAGCCATTTTGAAAGCAGAACTTTGGAGCAGATGCCAGTCATATGCCTTCCCAGCTAACAGAGGTTTTCTGGACACCATTGGCCATCCTCCAGTGAAGGCACCTGATTGCTGATGTGTTACCTTGGACACTTTATGGCCTTAAGACTGTAAGTGTGCAACCAAATCAGCCCCCTTTCTATAAAAACTAATCAATCTCTGGTGTTTTCCATTCTGGCAGCATTAGCAAACTAGAACAGATTTGGTACCAGAGAAGTGGGGTGCTGATGCTGCTGTGTTTGCAAATACCAAACATGTTGGATTGGCTTTTTAAATGGATAAGGGGGAAATTCTGGAAGAATTGTGAGGAGCTTGATAGAAAAGGCCTAACCTTCTTTGAAGAGACTGTGGAAATATGGACTCAAAAGATACTTCTAATGAGGATTTAAACAGAAATGAGGAATGTGTTGTTACAAATTGGAAGAAAGGTGATCCTTGTTTTAAATTGGCAGAGAATTCAGCAAAGTTGAGTCCTGGTGTCAGATGGAAGGAAGAATTTGAAAGCAACAACCTGGAATACTTAGCTGAGGAGGTCTCCAGACTACATGTGGAGGATGTACCCTGGCTTCTTCTTGCAGCTTATAGTAAAATGTGAGCAGAGAGAGATAAACTTAGAACTGAATTCTTGGGTTTGAAGAAACCAGAAGCTGATGACTTGGAAAATTCCAGGCTTCCAGGGGCTGGAATCCCAGAAGCTACAGCCCAACATGAAGATGTTACCAAACATGGAACCCAGGCACCATTTCAGTACAAGCCAAGATTGGAAAAGGAGTTAAGCAGAAAGGATTTGTGGAAAGTCCTATTGTCTGATGGTTTTGACTCCTCTGTTCTTGATGCAAAGCCAACAGAATTTTTGTGAGATCTTTCTAGACAGAGCTGTTACCAGTCTGGGCTGGAGGAGACAGACAAGGAACAAATTGAAGGAAACATTTATTCAAAGACAGAGCCATAGATGTTGAGATCTGGAGTCAAGAAATCTCAGACTGGGAGAGCAGAGCAGCCCTCAGGCATGGAAAGGGTGAGTTTGCCCTGGAGGTGGAGGGCAGGCCTTCCACCTAGATGCTTAAGAAGTGTTCTGCCACCCCAAGCCCCAAAGAGGGTGGAGCACATTCATAGGGAATTGGGGAGATTCTGGCTGCCACCCCACTGTTCTGAAGGGGTTGAGCCTATGCCCCAGAGATGGAAGGGAATCTGGGTGCCTCCCTGATGTTTGAGGAGGGTGGGGCCAAGACGGTGGTCTCGCCAATGTGTGGGTATGTTTGAGCACTCACTCAAGCATTTAGAGAAGAAAGGGCTGCCATAAAGGCCCTTAAGAAGGGCTAGACTCCCACTCTGTCAAGCCCCAAGGATGCAACACCATTCTGTAAATGACTCTCAGACATTGCAATCTAATGGAGTTTGTCCTGCAGGTTTTAGGAACAATTTTGGTCCTGTTAACCCTGTTTTCCTTACTCTTTCTCATTATGGCAATGGGAATGTTTATCTTATGAATGTCTATCCTTTGTATATTGGAAGCACATAACTTGTTCTAAGTTCAGAGATCCACAGCTAGAGGGGAATTATGCCTTAGGACTGACCATGCCTGTAATTGATTTTGAAGGGATCTTGTACTTAACTATTGTTACTGAAATGATTTAAGTTTTTGTGATATTGTGATGGGATGAATGTATTTTGTATTTGGAAAGAATATGTTTTTCTGGGGCCCAGAGGGTAGAATGTGGCAGTTTGAATGTATTATGTTCCCCAGAAAAAGCTATATTCTTTGATGCAATCTTGTGGGGCAGACACTTTAGTGCTGATTAGATTGGAATTCTTTGAGTGTTTCCATGGAGATGTGCCCCACCCAACTGTAGGTGATAACTCTGATGAGATAATTTCCATGGAGGTGTGGTTCCACCCATTCAGCATGGGTTTTGATTACTGGAGCACTATGTAAGATCAGACAGAAGGAGCAAGCTGCTACACCAAGAGGGACATTTTGAAGAAAGCACAGGAGCTGCAGATGAGAGTTTGAAAACAGGCATTGAAATCACTCTTTCTCTGGAGAAGCTGAGAGAGAACAAATATCTCAAATGCAACTAAGAGTGACATTTTTGAGGAACTGCAGCCTAAAGAGGAATGTCCTGGGAGAAAGCCATTTTGAAACCAGAACTTTGGAGCAGATGCCAGCCATGTGCCTTCCCAGCTAACAGAGGTTTTCTGGACAACATTGACCATCTTCCAGTGAAGGCACCCAATTGCTGATGTGTTACCTTGGATACACTTTATGGCCTTAAGACTGTAACTGTGTAACCAAATAAACCCACTTTTTAAAAAGTCAATCCATCTCTGGTGTTTGGCATTCTGGCAACATTAGCAAACTAGAACAGAGGACATCTGGCCTGCTGCTGCCTCAGCTGCTGAAACAATTGCCATCTTTGTGAGTAGTGCTGCCAAAGATATCTTTGGTGGAATAATTGATATAGTAACTTATGCTAAGCCCATGGTCATCCTAATAATTATTACTATACTTATAGTATTGATTTTCAAGGTTATGACATGGTTTCTAAATTCTCAGAAAAAGAAGGAAGAATTAGTGACCATGGAGAGGGACAAGGAAGTACTTCTGTTTTACAGCATCTTCAAAAAGCCTTACTACAAGGCCTGAATAGTGAAGAATTAAGTGGAAATTTCAATCTGCCCCCTGAGCTCTCTAAACTCCCCTTATGTAATACATCATTTTGACATTGTCTTTATTGTAACTAAGAGTAACCAACTTAGTCTGAAATATATGTGTAAAATATGTGTAGAGGAGTTTCTGGATAGAAAATATTTGTTTTTTGATACCAATCCAAATTCTGAGTGTTTCCTTCCAATTAAAACAGGATATAGCATCCAGGTTGCTCTTCAAGAGTTAAAGAGACATTTAATAAATTGTCATGCTCTATTCTTTGCCTTGCTATCACATATTCCTTCTCATAAGAGCTACAAGTTGCAGAACTTTGCAAACCAGTTGCAGAAATTTGCAAACAAGCATGACTGGCACATGACATCAAGCCCCTATATCCCAGCAACAACTCTGTTTCCTCTGCCAAGCAAGCTACCATGTCTGCTGAGAATTCTGATCTGCCAAAACACATATGCTGCCATGAAGGAGATCTTGTATCCATCACTATGGAGGAGATCCTCCAGGATGACAATCTCAGTAGCCTACAAATTGCCATTACTTGGGGATGTAGTAATGACTTTGACCCCACATGGAACTTTGATTTTTCTGTGCTGTAAAAGTGCAGTTTGGTGTGTTGGACAGTTTAAATCTAAATGTAATCCTAAACAATGTGTTACTGTATAATATAATTACTGGCTTTGGAACTTCCTCAAATAGAGGAACAAAGAAATTATATGGTATTTGGATTTTATTCACCCTAAAATAGATAAACCAGTAGCAGAAAACTGTAAGTATCCTTTAGATTTTAATCCAGGTGTAAATACCTATTGTCAGAACATATGGCTAATGCAGTCTATATTTTGAATAAATGGGCTACTGACACTAATCAAATGCATTCTACACACAGGTATGGTGAGTTTCTGAAAAGGCAAGGATTTCAGAGAGCAATGATGATTAGCACTTACGGAATGAACATAGGAAAACAATGACATTCAGATATTAATCAAATTAGTGATGGAATGAGTTATATGGAATTAAGAGAGAAAAAATCAGCAGGAGAGGGCTCTGGAAGATGGTGGATTATGAGAGACAGGACAAAAATACCTCTTCATGAGAAATACTAGATAAATGACAGAAAGTGATCCAGAGCACCAGTTCCAGTGAGGAACCAGCTGGACAAGGACTACTAGATCCATGGGGACCATGTATATGGTGAAATCAGGAGCCTGCATTCTGAAATGAATGAGTGAGCCTGCTGGAGAAGTGGCAGCCATGAAGCAGTCTGGGGAAACTTGGGTTGGCATTTGGAGTCAGACTGGTTGTAAAAACCCAAAGCATCTGCAGATCCAGCAGTGAGAGCCACACAGTGAAACATAGTGGGAGCTACTTCCCACAACCGAAGGGCATGCCTCAATATCTGGCATGGATGATAGCCTCTTGCACACCCACAGCTAATTTTCTTGTAGCTAGGAAGGTTGAGGTTAGTGAAAAAGGGGAAAACTACCAGGCCCCATACAGCCATCTTCCTGGTGGGCTGTAAATGCTCCTGCCTGACACCCAGCACCACAGCCCAGAGCTGTGTCACACAACACAGCATGGTGGGAAGTGTGTCCAGTGACAAATACACACACATCCCAGTAGCTGGTGTGGATGATAGCCTCTCACACACCCACAGCTAAATGTTTTGCAGCTAGGAAGGTGCAGGTCAGCAAAAAGGGGGGAAATAATCATGCCCAATACAGGCACCTTCTTGGCAGCCTGGGATGCTCCTGCCCAGAGCCTGACACTGCAGCCCAGAGCTGTGCAGCACAACCCAGCATGGTGGAAAATGTGTCCAGCAACATGCACACATGCCTCAATTGCTGGCATGTATGATATAGTTTCTCACATCCACAGCTAATTGTCCCAGAGTTAGGAAGGCAGAGGTGTGTGAAAAGGGGCAAATTAACACACCCTATACAGCCATCCCTTCAGTGGGCTGGGCATGCCCCTACATGACCTGGCAGCCAAGAACTTCCCTTGGAGGGCTGTGCTCACGTGTATTAGCACAGTCTTCCCTCAGCAGAGGCCCTAGGAGGGCACAGCTTGGAAGAGGGATGCACTGAGAAGTCTCATGGACCATACACCAATACCAAGGACTTGTGGGTCAGCAGCAATGACAAACTGTGATGAGTCTGAACTGAAGGTTTAGACTCCCGCAACAGCTTTAAATCTCCAGGAACACCTGGGAGATTTGATTATTAAAGCCACCCACCTTTCCTAACTGCTCAGACACAGCCCTTCATTCAGGGTGGGCAACACCAACTACACATGGAAACTTGGTGCACCAACTGGACCCCCACAAAATTCAGATCCCAATCACCACAAAGTCAAAGTTGGAGAGAACTGGCTTCAGAGGAATAGGTGGCTCATGTAAACAATCTGCTGTTTAGTTAGAGAAAGTGTACTTAGCCAAGCTGTTGATTCCACAAATTAGAGATAATGTTTCTGATAATTGTTCTGTTCACATCCTAAAAAAAGCCCTATCAAGTTAAGCAAATGTGAAGAGACCAAAAACAACAGAAACATTTAAAGCATACGAAGAAACCAGATGATATGGATAAACCAAACACAAACACCCAAATCAAAAAACCAGAGGAGACACAGCATTTGGAGTAATTAATCAAAGAACGAAAGACAAACAATGAGAGCATGGCACAAGATGTAAAGGACATGAAGAAGACCCTAGAAGAGCATACAAAAGAAATTGCAAGAGTAAATTAAAAAAATGGATGATCATATGGAAATAAAAGAAACTGTCAAACAAAATAAAAAGATTGGATACCCACAGTACTATATTAGAAGAAGCTGAGCAGTGAAACAGTGACCATGAAGAGGACAGAATGGAAAGTGAAAGAACAAAAGAAAGAATGGGGAAAAATAAAAATAATTGAAATGGACATCAGGGATATTATGGACAATAATAAACATCCAAATATAAGAGTCATTTGTATTGCAGAAGGGGAAGGGAAGGGTAAAAGTCTAGGAAAATTATTCAAAGAAATTGATGGGGAAAACTTTCCAAACCTCCTTAACAATGTATATACACAAATCATAAATGCACAGTGAACTCCAAACAGAACAAATTGAAATGAACACACTATGAGACACATTCTGATCAGATTATCATATATTGAAGAGAAGGAGCAAGTTCTGAAAGCAGCAAGAGAAAAACAATTCAACACTTACAAAGGAGACATCATAAGACTATGTAGTGACTACTCAGCAGCCACCATGGAGATGAGAAGGCAGTGGCATGACATATTTAAAATTCTGAGTGAGAAATATTGCCAACCATGAATTCTTTATCCAGCAAAGCTCTTTGTCAAGTTTGAGGGAGAGCTTAAATTTTTCACAGACAAACAAATGCTGAGAAAATTTGCTAACAAGAGACCTGCCCTACTTGAGATAGTAAATGGAGACCTACCAACAGAGAAACAGAAAAGGAGATATGGAGAAAGATTCAGTACAAAAGAGATTCAGTATGGGTATGTTAAATGACATTAAGATAGAGAGGGGAAAAGTATATCTGACAAGGAAAAACCAAAGGATAAGATGGCTGATTAAAGAAATGCCTTCACAGTAATAACATTGAATGTAAATGGATTAAATTCCCCAATTTAAAGATATAGATTAGCAGAAAGGATAAATTTGAACAATCAGTATGTTGCATACCAGGGACTCATCTTAGACACAGGGACACAAAGAAATCGAAAGTGAAAGGATGTAAAATACACTTCATGCAAGCTGCAGCCAAAAGAAACATGAGCAGCAATATTAATCTCAGATAAAACAGAATTTAAGAGCAAGGATGTGATGAGAGACAAAGTAGGCCACTACATACTAATAAAAGGGAGAATATATCAAGAAGAAACAGCAGTCATAAATGTTTATGCACCCAATCAAGGTGACCCAAAATACATAAGTAAAACATTGGCAAAACTAAAGGAAACAACTGATGTTTCCACAATAATTGCTGGAAAATTCAACACATCACTCTATCCTATAGATAGAGCAACCAGACAGAAGACCAATAAGGAAATTGAAAACCTAAACAATCTGACAAATGAATTTGAATTAACAGATATATACAGACCATTATATCAAAATCACCAAGATACACATTCTTCTCTAGGGTCTTGGAACGTTCTCCAGAATAGATCATATGCTGGGACATAAAAGAAGCCACAATAAATTTACGATTTTAAAATTATTCAAAGCACATACTCTGATCACAATGGAATCAAATTAGAAGTCAATAACCATCAGAGACTTAGAAAATTACAAAATACCTGGAGATTAAAATATGCCCTCCTAAGCAATAAGTGGGTTAAAGAAGAAATAGCAAGAGAAATTCTTAAATACATAGAGCTGGATGAAGATGAGAACACAACATATTAAATCCTAAGGGAGACAGCAAAAGCATTCTGCTAAATGCATACATTAAAAAGGAAGAAAGAGCTAAAATCAAAAAACTAATGGAGCAACTGAAGCACCTAGAAATTGAAGAGCAAATATCCTAAACCAAGAAGAAGAAAAGAAATAGCAAGGATTAAAGCAGAAATAAATGACATAGAGAACAAAGTATAACAGCAAGAATAAATAACACTAAAAGTTGGTTCTTTGAGAAGATCAACAAGATTGACAAGCCCCTATCTAGACTGACAAAGTCAAAACAGAGAAGACCCAAATAAACAAAGTAATGAATGAGAGAGGTGACATTACAGTAGATCCCAAAGAAATTTAAAATATTATCAGAGGATACTAGGAACAACTCTATGCCAACAAAATAGAAAATGTAGAGGAAATGGACAATTTTCTGGAAACATATGAACAACCTAGACTGACCAGAGAAGAAATAGACCTCAACCAATGAATCACAAACAAAGAGATCCAATCAGTCATCAAAAATCTTCCCACCAATAAATGCCCAGTGCCAGATGATGTCACAGGAGAATTCTACCAAACATTCCAAAAAGAATGGACACCAATCTTACTTAAACTCTTTCAAAACACTGAAGAAAATGGGACACTACCTAACACATTTTATGAAGCTAATATCACTCTAATAGCAAAACCAGGAAAAAATGCTACATGGAAGGAAAACTACAGGCCAAACACCCTAAGGAATATAGATGCAAAAATTCTCAAGAAAATACTTGCAAATCATGTCCAAAGACACATTAAAAATTTATGCACCATGACCAAGTCAAGTTCACTCCAGGAATGTAAGAATGATTCAACATAGGAAAATCAATCCATATATTACAAGACATTAACAAATCAAAAGTGAAAAACAAATGATCATCTCAATAGATGCTGAAAAAGCATTTGAGAAAATTCAACATCCCTTCTTGATAAAAAACATTTCAAAATGTAGGAATTGAAGGAAAGTTTCTCAATATGATAAAGAGCATAAATGAAAAACACATGGCCAGCATAGTACTCAATTGTGAGGGACGGAAAGCCTTCCATCTAACATCAGAAATGAAACAAGTATGCCTTCTTTCATCACTGTTATTCAATATTGTGCTAGAAGTGATATCCAGGGTAATCCAGCAAGATAAAGAAATAAAAGGCATCCAAATTGGAAAGGAAGAAGTAAAATCATCACTATTTTCAGATGATATGATCTTACATCTGGAAAACCCCGAGAAATTGATGAGACAACTATTAGAACTAGTAAGCAAATTTAGTAATGTAGCAAGATACAAGATTAATGTGCTTAAGTCAGTAATGTTTCTATACACTAGAAATGACTGAAGTGAAGTGACATTCATGAAAAAGATACTATTTTCAATAGCAACTAAAAAAATCAAGTACCTAGGAATAAACTTAACCAAAGTTGTAAAAGACAAAGAAAACTACATAACTCTACTAAAAAAATAGAAGGGACCTTAAAAGATGGGAAAATATTCCATGTTCATGGATAGGAAGGCTAAATGTCATTAAGATGTCAATTCTACCTAAACTCATCTACAGGTTCAATGCAACCTCTATCAAATTTCCAACTACCTACTTTGCAGACTTGGAAAAGCTAGTTAGGAAATTTATTTGGAAAGGGAAGATGCCTTGAATTGCTAAAAACTTTCTAAAACTGAAAAACGAAGTGGGAGAACTTACACTCCCTGAATTTGAAACTTATTAAAAAGCCACAGTAGTTAAAACAGCATGGTACTGGCACAAATATAGACATATTGATCAATGGAATCAAATTTAGAATTCAGAGATAGACCCCCAGAACTATAGTTGACTGATCTTTGAAAGGCCCCCAAAGCAACCAAACTGGGATGTAACAGTATTTTCAACAATAGGGACTGGGGGAGTTGAAGAACCATATCCAAAAGAATGAAAGAGGACCCCTACCTCACACCCTACACAAAAAGTAACTCAGAATGGATTGAAGACCTCAACATAAGAGACAGTACCACAAAAATCCTAGAAGAAAATATAGGGAAACATCTTCAAGACTTGGTATTAGGCAGTCACTTCCTAGACTTTACACACAAAACACAAGCAACAGAAGAAAAAATAGATAAATGGGAACTCCAAAAACTTAGAAGTTTCTGAACCTCAAAGGAATTTGTCAAAAAAGGTGAAGAGGCAGCCAACTCAATAGGAAAAATATTTGGAAACCATATATCCAATAAAATACTGATACCTTGCATATATAAAGAAATCCTACAACTCAATGACAATTGTACCAACAGCCCAATTATAGAATGTGCAAAAGATATGAAAAGACAGTTCTCTGAAGAGGAAATACAAATGGCCAATAAACACATGAAAAAATGTTTAGCTTTACTAGCTATTAGAGAGATGCAAATTAAGACCAGAATGAGCTATCATCTCATATCTATTAGAATGGCTGCCATTAAATAAATAGGTAACTACAAATGCCAGAGAGGATGTGGAGAAATTGGAACTCTTATTCATTGTTGGTGGGACTGTATAATGGTTCAGCCACTCTGGAAGACAGTCTGGCAGTTCCTTAGAAAACTAGATGTAGAGTTAACCTTCAATTCAGTGATTCCACTTCTCAGTCTATACCTAGAAGATCTGAAAGCAGTGACACAAGCAGACATCTGCATGGCAATATTCACAATTGCCAAGAAATGGAAATTATCCAAATGTCCCTCAATGGATGAATGGATAAATAATATGTCATATATATGCATGGCTGTAAGAGGGAAAAATGCGAAACATATGAAAACATGGTTGAACCTTAAAGACATAATGTTGAGAAAAATAAGCCAGACCAAAAAAAGAGAAATATTATATGCTACCTTTAATGTGAACATTGAAAAATGTAAAACAAATGGTTTATAATGTAGAATGTATGAGAACCAGAGATAGATATTAATTATTGAAGTGGGTTTGATAATCTAACAAGAACAGATAAGTTATTGTGGGCAAACTTAACATTCTGGGAATGCCCAGGAATGCATACTATTTGTTAATTTCTGGTGCATGTGGTAGGAACAAGTTCACAGAAATGTTATCTTAGGTAACCTGTCTTTCTTACACCTTTGCTGGCTTATATTCAGTATATTTTCTTGGGGTAGAATAGGAACACATTGGAAGTAATGTAGTTATTTTAGGTTAGATAACTTTTTCTTATTCCCTTGTGTTGGTTTCTTTGAAATGATTTCTTATTGTATGGTTTTTAAATTTTTTGATATATCAAATATTTAAAAAAAGAATGAAAAAATATGCAGAGCCTCCCTGAGGAGCTGGGCAAAATGCAGAGGTGTTCAGCTTCCCCACCTGGATGGTTGCTGGTGTGCTCACAATCATTGAGGACTTGTGGTTTCATGTGCCAAACCCTCTATCATGGGACTTGCCCTTGGGAAGCCTGTTGCCACAGAGAAGCTAGGCCTGTTTATAACTGTGCTTAAAAGACTCTCCCTGAATGCTTCTTTGTTGCTCGGATGTGGCCCTCTGTCTCTAGCTAAGCCAATTTGGCAGGTGAAATCACTGCCTTCCTGCTCATGTGGGATCTGATGCCCAGGGGAGAAAATCTCCCTGCAAAAGTGGAATATGACTCCCAGGGAGGAATCTAGACTCATCATTGTGGGGTGCAGAACATCTTCTTGACCAAAAGGTGGCTGTGAAATGAAATGAAATAAAGTTTCAGTAGCTGAGAGATTCCAAAAAGAGCCAAGAGGTCACTCTGGTGGGCACTCTAATGCACAATATAGATAATTATTTTAGGTTTTAATGAATTGGAATAGCTAGTTGTAAATACCTGAAACTATCAAATTACAACCCAGTAGCCTTGAATCATGATGACAATTATATAACAATGGAGCTTATAAGGAGTGACAATCTGATTGTTAAATCCATGTGGATCATCCTCCCCTTTATCCAGTGTATGGATGGATGAGTAGAACAATGGGGGCAAAAAAAAAAAAAAAAAAAAAAAAAAAAAAACTAAAGGAAAAATAGGGAAGAGTGACAATTTGGGTGCTCTCTTTTTACTCTTAACTTTTTATTTTTATTTTCAACTTTTTCCTGCTACAAGCAAAATGTTAAGAAAATAGATTGGAGTGATGTATGAACAACGATATGATGACAATGTGATCAATGGATTGTATACATTGGATGATTGTATGGTGTGTGACTAAATCTTAATTTTAAAAAATCAGCAGAAGAGGGTGTCACAGGATAATATCTCAAATAAGAGAACTAGTAATGAGGATGCTGGTTCCTTCTCTCCATGCTGTTCTCATATTTTCTTTTCTAATAGTAAACCAGTTATTCCTTCTGATGTAGAAGCTTATTTAGCAGAACTGTTACCTAAAAGTACTCAAGTACAATTTCCAAAAGATAAAAAGTGGAAAGGCCTTACTATAAGAACTGGAACAGATGTTTCATACACTTAAAGACTCATAAAAGAAAATTATACTGAAGGAGAAGCTAAAGAATTAAAAGAACTGTGAATGTTTTCAAGACAGCAGAAAGGCCCTTTCAACCATCTTAGATATTGATAACATGTAATTGCCTAGTGCTCTCTGAATACAGGATGGGCTGCTGCTGTTACTTTAATCATAGAGAAATCATAAATAATGTACCAAGGTTAAATACAGTCCCAATCAAATGTATATTTATAAATATGTTGTAATGGATAAACTAAACAATAGAATAGAATAAAAATCTATATTAAAAAGCTAGAAACAAGTAACTAATCTTTTTTCTAATTTTTATACAAGTAAAAGTGTATTACATTGCTCTTGCAAAAGTCATAGCTTAACTAGTAAAAACATTTTTAGTAGAGTTTCACAAGCATTCAAGGCTAAGTCTTAGATAACACTGTGGATAGCCTCCTTTGATCTTGAGCCATTTGTATTCAGGAGGTATCATTTAATTTAAAAATAGAATATGACTTGATTAAAGTTATGCTAAATCAAGAGCTGTAAAATTTTCTGTAACTGAGAGAATGGGGAAGCTCTGTGACCTCATGTCCAGCTGTGTCTAGAGGAACAGGGTCTCCCATGCTTGGTAATGACACGATTAATTTTTTACATTTTAAGCTTGATCCTTTTACCTTAAGTTCTCATTTTAGTAAAAATGTGTTAAAGGTGAACTCATGTTTCCAGTGCTCTTTATTTTTAAACTATTGTCTATTACTACTCTTAAATGAGTGGGAGGTTACTTGAAGCCCAAACCCATCGAATCATGGTCTAATTAGTCTCAGGCCTTTCTTAATGGACATCATAGTTTTGAGGTGTAAAGAGGTGAGCCCATGGCATAGGACTGAAAAAGAAGAAAAGAAAACTATCCTTTATGGAGAACAGTCTGAGAAGGTGGAAAGTACAAGCTTTTCCCAAATAACTGCCTCTAGAAGAAGGCTGACATGAGCACCCATGTAACCCCCAGGCCTGAAAGTGTTGGAACACAAAACAGCAACATACATGGACATTATGGAGATGAGCTCTCTGGGCCAGAGTTCAATAGAAAGGGAGTCAAGTTAGATTGAGCAGCATTAAGGAGGCTTATGTGGTTGTGGAGTGGAGAGGTCAGTGGTGCAGGATACTGAGTGAGTGATTCAGTGGGATCCATGGGGTCAGCTGAGTTTAGGGGGAGAGTGATATCCTGAGAGTGTGGAGTCAGATGAAGATATCCTTCTCTTGACTCTGCCTTGACCATGTAAGAATCAGAATGTGAAACCAAATTCACACTCTACTCTCTTAGACAAACAGCAGGCCTTCATTTTTCATAAACAATATGACATTGTATATCAAAATCTATCCTTTAAAGGGGATCAAAATATTTTCTATCATTCCTCCTTTAAAAAATTCAAATAAAGAGGACTTTTTGTCAATAGTCCTTTATTGACAACCCAGGCAGTAGTCCTGTGCTGAGGAAGATGCAATCTCTGACCTTGAGGTGCCATGATCCCTCAGGGAGGACTCTGCTCTCTGAGGCCAAAGCTAAGTGTTTAATATCTGATCAGAGGCTTTCAGAAACTCAGTCTTGCTAACTAGATCAGACCTAAGGCAGAGGTTTCACCCAGAGACACCAGACATGGACAGAAAGATGAAGAGCAGTTATCATGTGGTTCTTTCCCACTGACATATCCTAACCTCATTTAATAACTTACACTAGGACACTGAGTCACAGCACTTGAAATTTACCTGGAGTCCCCTGCCTCCCCCAAGGTGATTAATCTGTGTGTGTGGATAGAAGCCCCTCTGCCCACTCACCCTTCTTTCACTAACAAAAGGCTTTCATCTTTCCTGACAGGGCCTATCTGAGAAGTCTGTGCAAACATAACTGATTTACTGCAGTGGGAGGAAGAGGTAAAATAAGAGCCCATTGTTCTGGGGGATAGATCTAGGATCCCCTACCTGATTGTCATTTTCTTCTCCCATAAATAGACCCATATGAATAATGGATATAAAGAAAGATCAATATCCCAGAAAAAAAGACTATAAAATATAAAAGTACCCCCACAGATAAGCTTGTGCTTTCACATTGGGCACCAGGCTTCCTTAGAAAGGAGAGCTCTGTCTCCTTCCTCAGAGCACACCTACCTCAGGCAACACTGAGAACTGTGCACAATGCCTGTGTTGCCTAGAGATCCAGACCTGCATCACAGAGCCCAGAACTCTCAAAGAGTTCTCAGTGGAGGGGGAGGGGCAGGGGAAGAAATACCCCAGCCCTTTACAAAGCTTAAAGACCCCACAGCCCAACTTGGCCTCTCTACTTTCCAAATCCAAGAATATAGTTTATATCTTACTGATATATTCTATTTATTTCATGTATTATCTGGTATAAACTGGATGCATCTTTACCCCATGGTGTTCTCAGATTTGATGCTGTCAATTCCACAGCACCAAAAGTTTGAGGCTTTCTCTGGAATTTGTGCTAATTCCCAGGGCTTTACACCTCTAGTATTTCCTTAATCCTTAATCCTAAATTCTCAAGGAAACTTGTGTTGTCTTACATCAACCTAGACATAAATCTTCAGTTTTACCCAAATCATCCACAGCTAAAGAAAAAAGAGTGAGAAATGTTGCCTCTATGAAAGGTATTATAAGGGTGGTAAAGTAACAGGGAGGTGATAGCACAACATTTTGCAAGAAATTTAACATTTCTGGTTAATTTTTACCTTTCATAATCTCTTTTGTGCTACTCAAACCCCAAGGCCTCTCATGTCTGTCCTCTTGGCCTATCCAGTGTCCTACTTAGATGGTCTCTGTCTCCAAGTTCCATTTTCTGAGGTTCTAATACACCCAAGAGAATTTCACAAAGAATTGTACTGAGTAATTTTGCTCTCCCAAATTACATACCTCAACCCACACACATAAAGTTACATGGATTTGGAGACTGAGAGTGGCCTTATTTTTATGAACAGTTGGAGAGTTTTAAAGCAACATAATTACTTTTGTTTTCTCTACAATTATGGTATTTTTACTTACCCTATGAAGTTTTCTCTTATTCTTTAACCTCTATTTCCTAATTTTTCCCCCAAATTCTTATCTTACCAATAATTCTTAAAAGTAGTCAATGAGAATGTTTACTCATACATTCTCTCTCATGCCCCCCCCACACACAAATATCAGAGATATCTCCCATTTTTGGCCAGCCAACTAAAGAATTTTAATACTGACAGCTTCATTATTTCATTAACAACAGTTTGTTGATGATTGTTTAGTAGTGTCTGAGACAATATGTATTTCATCCAACTGTTGTCCTCACTTCCTTCTGAGTCCTTGCTATCCAAGTCATTACCTACCATATCTCAGCCACAAATGTACAATTCATTCTAGGCATTATCTATCATGTTCCTCAATTTATTCCTTCTCTTATCATTTCCCAATTCCAAGGATTTTTAAAGCCTCACTCCACTTTCTGGTACTAGTGTTTGTATTAATTTACTTTTCTTAAATACAATTGAATTGGGATATAATCACATGACATACAATCATTCAAAGTGTACAATCAGTTGTTCACAGTATCATCATAGATTTGTGCTTTCATCACCACAATCAAACTTTGAAAATTTTCATTACTCCAAAAAATAAAATAGGAATTAAAATAAAAAGAACATCCAAAACATTCCATTCCCCTACTTACGCCATTGTACTTTCAGTTTTTTAGTACATTTTAATTCAGATATATTCACACGTGCTACAGTTACCTACAGTGTACAATCGGTTATTCACAGCAACATCATACAGTTCTGCATTCATTACCAGAATCAATTTTAAACCTTTTCCTTACTCCAAAATAAAAATGAATGCAAAATAGAACCCCTAACTCTTTCATCCCCTCCATCCCAACCTATTCTTCATGTAATTTTTGTCCCCATTTTTCCACTCATCTGTCCATATGCTGAATGGAGGGTGTGCAAGCCACAAGGTTTTCACAATCACACAGTCACACTCTGCAATCTACCTAGTTATACAATCATCTTCAAGAATCAAGGTCACTGGGTTGCTGTTTAATAACTTTATATTATAGCCATTCTAACACACTAAAGACTAAAAGGTGATATCTATATAGTGGATAAGAATACCCATCAGAAAGACCTCAACATAATTTGAAATCTTTCAGCCACTGGATCCCTATTTTGTTTCATCTCTCTTCCCCCTTTTGGTCAAGAAGATCCTCTCAATCCTACATTTCTGGGTCCAGGCTCATTCTCAGGAGACATTTCCCATGTTGCCAGGGGGATTTACCCCCTGGGTGTGATGTCCCACATAGAGGGGTGGTGAGTACACCTGACAAGTGGAATTAGAGAGAGAGTGGGCCACATCTGAGCAGCAAAGAGGCTCCGTGGCAGGGACTCTGAGGCACAATTGTAAGTTGGCTTAGCCTCTCCCTTGTAGCAGCTAGCCTCACAGGGGAAAGCCTCCTGATGGAAGGATGGCTTGACACATTAAACTGGCAGCCCTCAATATTTGTGGGAAAATCAGTAATAGCCCAGGTGGGGAAGTACATTTGCACATTTCTCCCCAACTCCTCTTGGGGGCCCTGCAAATACATTTATAATCTCTGCCCATACCACTCTAGGGTGTGTTGGGATTTCATCTCATCCTGTAATCACTCACCAAATCTGACATCCCATTCAAAGCTGCATGCACCTATGGTGTTCAAACAAACTGATCATACAAATGAAATTATCTAGCATGTTTTAGATATATAGATCCTTCATCAGATAAACATCTCCTCCCTTGGTCTCACACATAAGTTGTAGTTTTAAAACCTAGTCAGTATAATCCATTTCCCTTGGGCATGATTTGCCTTAGTCCTAACCAGATCCATTTCACTAATAACACTAAATAAGATCTGAATTCTTTTTCAGCTCTTCCAACAGTTGCCATATGGGTAATACTGACAGTCATAGCTGCCAAGTTCTAGCTCTGAGTCTCATGTGTCAAACAGAGACTGGCATGGTTATACTCAAGGAACTCAGATTCTCAGGATTTAGAGGTAAATATTACAACTCAGGTAAAGCTGTCACTGCTGTAAAAGCTTACAATCTAGGAACAATTACAAGAAGCATTTCGCTGATAAGCTGTGCTCTAAGATTCAGTTCTCAGAGTTTCCACATTATACTTATTCTGCCTTAGTGAGGCATTAAAATGTTTGTCATCTCAGTTTGGCATGATTCATTCAAAATGTATTCACCTAATTGCATGTCTCACAGCTTCATTTCTTCTTGTACCTGCTCAATACACTATTGCATGCCTACACTACAGTTCACCATTATGTTCACCACTCAATGTACTCTTAGGGCACCTCCATCCATTGCAAATAATGAATACTTCTGCCATATATATTGGTACATAAATGTACATTTGTGCCCCTGCTCCCTGAACTTCTATATATATACCCAATACTGACATTGCAGGACCTCAAAACCCCCACATACCTAGAAATTTGTGGGTCCACCATACTGTCCTCCAGATAGGATACACAATTCTACTTTCCCATGAACAGTGAATACAAACATCACTCTCTCCAAGCTCTCTCCAGCACGTGTCCCTCTGTTTATTTTCTCCCTGAAATTTTATTTGGTTATATTCAAATACCATACAACCATCCACAATGTACAATCAATTTTTTAGGGCATCATAATGTGGTTTTGCATTTGTCACCACAATTAGCACTTACACACATTCAGTACTCAAAATCATCTTGAAACAAAAGAAAAATATAAAAGATAAAGGAAAAGTAAAAATAAAATAAAATACAATAAGTTCCATACAAAAATCTGAAGAAGCCAAAAGAAGAGTCACATAGAGTGAGGTCTGGGAGGGTCTCAAATTTGAAACTTTTATATAAAATCTGTATCACATCTGTACTAGTGCGGGTTCCCTAGGGAAACAGAACATACCTAATAAATGCTATGAAAATTTTATAAGAATTGTCTCACAACTGAGGAAACTAGCAAGTCCAAATTCTGTGGAGGAGGCCAAAGCTGGGAACTCTGATTAAGTTTGTCAATGAATTCCAGGAAAAGCTGGCCAGCTGAAGTAGAGATGGAATTTCTCCCTTCTGACTGCTGAAATCATCACCTCTCCTTTTAAGCCCTTCAATTGATTGTAAGAGTTTTCTTCCATTATTGAAAAGAGTCTCCTCAGTTGATTGCAGATGTAATCAGCCATAGATACAATCAAATTACTGAAGATTTAAGTCTACAAAATATCCTCACAGTAACAACCAGCCTAGTGCTCTCTTGACCAAACAACTGTACACCATAACCTGGCCAAGTTGGCACATGAACTTACACATCACAAAATCCTTCCCCATTTCCTTTAACCAAGAAAACAATCTGCAAAGGAGAAATTATGCAATATCTGTGTTAGCTGGGGAACATGAAAGTCAGATGACACTAAAAACTATAAAATTGTATCCTTGCAAGAATGCCTTATTTTTCTGGACACAGATATAATGACTTATTTTATTACAAAAGCAATACATATTCATTTTATAAAACAAAATGAAAAGTCAAAGATCACATATAACCCAAAAAGTAATAGATATGTTTTTTTCTGCCAGTCTGTCTCTCTGTGTCTTCTCTCAGTCAATGTGTTTATTTGCATATGCATATGCACATATGAACACATATGTGTGCATATATATTATACATATGTATATGACTATTCATGATAAAATATTCTAGTGAATATTCTAGTGAATCCTTGCATTGATGCAGTGATTTGATATCATTGTAAATCATCTCCAATTACTTAGTAAATAGATGGACTGTGGAGGCTTAGAGGCAGACAATGCATTTTATACGTTTTCCATGTTTATCATAGCACTGAGCATGTACCGTGAATCTATTAATTGTTGAATTGTTGAAAGCATCATTCCTATTAATAAGGAGTGAAAATGATATGAAGAGAGTGTAAAGGGCTTATTCAAATCATTCAATTGTTGGTCAGTAGATCCAGGGTCAGGAGGCACAATAATCCCAGTATAGCCTCCTCCTCTCTAAGAGGGAAATTACTGCCTCTGGAAAGACAAGTTGCTCTCTGAAGGTAATGGATAGGTAGAGAGAAAGTCCACAGCCTGGATACCAGGGCATGGTTGCTCTCTGAACCTGACTTTCCCATGTTGTTTCTAAAGCCAATGTGCCATTTTACCCACAGGTGGTTAAAGATCAGGACCAGCCTGAAGTGAAAGAAGGTGGGAGATGGATCATGCCATCAGAATGTGGCTTCCACAGGAGAATGATGCTTTTCATTTCCAAGATGCTGTCTACAGAGTCTACCCAGCAAAATAAGTTTGACTTTTAATGTTTCCTTGACAAAAAACCTATTTCAGAATTCATCTCAATGCTGCTCATTCACTCATTCATCTACACCAGGCAGAGGTTCTGTCAGACCTTGTCACTTTTATTTAAGCAAGACTATGACATAGAGCAACTTTATTCTAATCATGTTCACATTCAATTTGACCATTTCAGGATATCTTGTGTGTCCATTGTACATGTTGAGACAGATACTTTATCATCAAACAATTCTCTTTTAGCAACTCTGATATATATTCATCTTCTTTTAGCCCAATTTCTGGGTAACAGAAAAAAATATATTAAAAATATTACAGTGGAGCTTCTCATCCATCAGAGTAACTAGAAAGGGGCCTGAGGACACCAAGGATCATGGTTCTGAGGTATGACTGGCCATAGAGGGTCCCCCACAGTAAATGGAAGGGGCACCCAACAAAAAGAGAGGAGAGACAGTGGCTCAAGGAATGGGGTGAGTTTGTTCCCAACCAGACCCCCCTTAGGCTGGCAGCAGCAAAACTGCTGATGGGCAAGGGAGTCCAACTATCTTGACAGTTTGCTGAGGTGATCCTCCTCAGTCAGATGGCAGGGAGTTCCTGAGGGAGAGCCTAGTGGGCTGCAATTGCTCTCCCTACATGGAAGTCTGGGGGATGGTGCAATGGTGAGAAGCAAGCAAGGGAGAGGTGCCATACTGATAATAGGGAGCCCCTTCCACACCTCAGAGACTCACAGGTGCAAGGCAGGCAGAGAAATGGCAGGCAGGACCATGTCCCACCTGTGGGGTGCCCTTGATCAAGCTCCCTACTTATCTACTTGGGGCCCACATAGTAGCCACATGACTGGGATTCCCCAGAGCACATGGAGATCTGATGCAATAATTGGTTCCTGATCTGGTTTGGATACTACCCACAGAACAGGAGAACTTCAGGTAAGACCAACTTGAGAGCACCACCTATTGGTAGTTAGGGAAACTGCACTCCAGAAAACTGTACCACAAGATCCCCACCTGCTGCTTGAATTGGTAAATGGCACTGTGGCAAACTGAATTATATGTAAATACTCAATTAATTCACTTCCCAAAATAAACCTTTCAAGACAAGCAAATGCACTGAAGCCAGCCAAAAATTTAAAAAAGCAATTAAAGGATTTAGAAGATATAGACAAACCAAATGAACAAATTAAAAAGCCAGAAATAATACAAAATTTGGAGAAATTAATCAAAGAAGTATGCACAAATATCAATATTATGGGTCAGGATATGAAGGATATTAAGATGATTGTACAAGAGCATAAGGAAGAATTTGCAAGAGTAAATAAAAAGTAGTACAACTTATGAGAATAAAAGATACTGTTGATCAAATTAAAATATTCTTGAGACATGTAACACCAGGTTTTAAGAAGTAGAGGAAAGAATTAGCAACCTTGAAGATAGGGTGATGGAAAGTGAAAGCACAAAAGAATGAATGGTGAAAAAAATAAAAACATAATATCAGTATCAGGGAAATGATGGACAATATGAAGTGCGCAAATATAAGAATCATTGGTGTTCCAAAAGAGAAAGAGAAGAGTAAAGGGCTAAGAGGAGTATTCAAAAAATTTTGGGGGAAATTTTTCCATATTTTCTAAACAAGATAAATATCCAAATCAAAGAGGCCCAATGAACTCCAAAAGGAATAAATCCTAATAAACCTACTCTGCAACATATACTGATTAGATTGTCAAATGCTGAAGAGAAAAGAGACTTCTGGATGCAGGAAGAGAGAAGCAATTCACTACATGCAAGGGATGCAACAAAAAACTAAGTACTGACTACTCAGCAGACACCACAGAGGCAAGAAAGCAGTAATATGACATATTTCAGATTCTGAAAGAGAACAATTGGCAGTCAAGTTTTCTTTATCCAGAAAATCTCTCCTAATTTGAGGGAGAGTTTAAAATTTTAACAGACAAACTGTTGCTGAGAGAATACCTTAACAAGGGACCTGCCCTGTAAGAAATACTAAAGGAAGCTCTACCCATTGAGTAAAAGGGAACAGAGAAATAGGTCTGGAGTAGAGCACAAAACTGAAGAGTTGTTAGTATGGGTAACTTAAAGGGAAAAAAAGAGAGTGGGAAAAAATAGATCTAACAACTAAAACCAAAGGATAAGATAACTGTTCAAGAATGCCTTTCAAAATAACAACTTTGAATGTGAATGGATTAAACTCTGCTATTAAAAGATATGGACTGGTAGAATTGATTTAAAAACTATAACCCAGTGATATGTTGTTTAAGAGACTCAACTTAGACTCTGTGAACCAAAGAGACTGAAAATAAAAGGATGGAAAATATATTCCACACAAACTGCAATCAAAAGAAGCTGGGGAAGTTAAATTAATATCAGGCAAAATAGACTTAAATGCAGAGATTTCATAAGAGATAAAGAAGGACAGTATATATTAATAAAAGGGATAATTCACCAAGAAGAAATAAAAATTATAAATATTTATACACCCAATCAAGGGGCTCCAAAATACATCAGATAATACACCATTAGCTTCTGTAGATAGAACAACTAGACTGAGGACCAATAGAAAATTGAGAACCTAAACAATATGATAAATGAATTAGACTTAATTGACATATATAGATTGCTACATCCCAAAGTACCAGGGTACACATTCTTCCCTAGTGACCATGGAATGTTTTCCAGGGTTGATAATATGTATGAGCACAAAACAGTTTTAATAAATTTAAAAAGATTGAAATTATTCAAAGCACATTCTCTGATCATAATGGAATGTAACTAGAAATCAACAACCACAAGGTACCAGATCTTCCACAAATACATGGAGATTAAACAACAAATTCCTAAACAACCAGTGGGTCAAAGAAGAAATTGCAAGTGAAATTGGTAAATATCTAGAGACAAATGAAAATGAGAACACAATATATCAAAACCTGTGGGATGCAGGGAAGGCAGTGCCAAGAGGGAAATTTATGGCTCCAAATGCATACATCAAACCACAAGAAAGAGCTAAAACTAAATACCTAACTGAACAACTGAAGAGCCTGGAGGATGACCAACAAACTACCCCTAAAGCAAGTAGACAAAAAGAAATAGCAATGATTAAAGCAGAAATAAATGAACAGGTAAACAAAAATCAATGGAGAGAATAAGTAAAACAAAAATTTTGCTCTTTGCAATCAACAAGATTGACAGACCCTTAGCTAGACAGACAGAGTAAAATGAAAGTAGATCTAAATAAACAGAATCACAAATGAGAAGGGGATAATTACCACAGATTGTAAAGAAATTTAAAAAATCATAAGAGCATACTATAAGCAACTGTATGCCAACAAGATAGACAATTTAGAGGAAATGAACAAGTCCCTGGAAACACATGAACATCCTGGACTTACCCCAGAAGAAACAGAAGGTCTCAACAAACCTATCACAAGAAAAGAGAACCAATAAATCATCAAAAATCTACCTACAAATAAAAGTTCAGCACCAGATAGCTTTACAGGGGAATTTTCCAAACTTTCCAACAAGAATTGACACCATTCTTACTCATACCCTTTTGAAAAAATGAAGAAAAAGGAACTCTACCCAACTCATTTTATGAGGCTAATGTCACTCTGATACCAAAATCAGATAAATACACTACAAAAAGGGAAAACTATCAGCCAATCTCCCTAATGATTATAGATGTAAAAAATCCTAACCAAAATAATTGCAAATCAAATCCAAAGGCACATTAAAGAATTATGCACCATGACCAAGTGGGGTTCATTCCTGACATGAAAGGTGGTTCAACATAAGAAAACCAAGGTAACTTAACACATGAACAAATCAAGGGAAAAATCAAATGATCATCTTGATAGATGCTGAAAAAGCATTTGAAAAAATTCAACATCACTTTTTTTGTTAAAAACACTTCAAAAGGTAGGAATTGAAGGAAACTTCCTCAATATGATAAAGGGCATATTTGAAAAACCCACAGCCAGCATAATCCTCAAAAGTGAGACGCTGAAGATCCAGAATGAGGCAAGGATGCCCACTGCCAACTATATTATTCAACATTGTGCTAGAAATTCTAACCATAACAATTCACTAAGACAAAGATATAAAATATCTAAATTGGAAAAGAAAAAGTTAAACTGTCATTATTTGCATATGATATGGTATTATGTATGAAAAGTCCTGAGAATTCAACCACAAAGCTGCTTGAGCTAATAAACAAATTCAGAGAAGTGGGATATAAGATTAATGCATATAAGTCAGTAATGCTCCCATACACTAACAATGACCTAACTGAAGAGACAATCAAAAATTTTAATTCACGATAGCAACTGAAAAATCAAGTACCTTGGAATAAACTAAACCAAGGATGTAAAAGACCTCCACATAGAAAATTACAAAATTTTACTAAGAGAAATAAGAAAGGACCTCAATAGGTTGAAATATATTCCATGCTCATGGATAGCAAGACTAAATATTATTAAGATGTCAGTTCTACCCAAACTCTTCTACAAATTCAATGCAATCCCAATCCAAATTCCAACAACCTAATTTTCAGACTTGGAAAAGCTAGTTATCAAATTTATTTGGAAGGGAAAGGGGCATTGAATTTCAAAAGCATCCTTAAAAAGAAGAACAAAGTGTGAGGACTTATACTTCCAGACTATGAACCCTAGTTTAAAGCTACAGTGGTCAAAACAGCATGGTATTGGCATTAAGATAGAGATATTGATCAATGGAATTGAATTGAGAGTCCAGAAATAGACCCCCAGATATAGGGTCAACTGATTTTTTGATAAGGCCCCCAAATCTACTGAACTGGGACAGAACAGCCCCTTCAACAAATGGGGATGGGAGAACTGGATAGCCATAATAAAATTAATGAAAAAGGACCCCTACCTCACATCCTACACAAAAATTCACTCAAAGTGGATCAAACAGACAGTACCATAAAACTCCTTGAAGATAATGTAAGGAAACATCTTCTAGATGTCATATTAGGAGGTCACTTCTTAGACTTTACACCCAAAGCACAAGCAACAACAACAACAAAAATATATAAATGGGAACTCCTCAAAATCAAAATCTTCTGTACCTCAAAGGAATTTGTCCAAAAGGTGAAGAGGCAGCCAAGTCAATGGGAGAAAATATTTGGAACCAATGTATCTGATAAGAGACTAACATCTTGTATATATACAGAAATTCTACAACTCAATAACAATAGTACAAACAGCCCAACTATAAAATGGGCAAAAGATATGAAAACATTTTTCTCTAATGAGGAAATAAAAATGACCAAAAAAACACATGAAAAACTGTTCATCTTCACTAGGTATTAGGGAGATGCAAATCAAGACCATGATGAGACACCATCTCAAACCAGTAAGAATGGCTACCATCCAAGAAACAAGAAAGTACAAATGCTGGAGGGGAGTGGAGAAGTTAGAATGCTGATTCATTGCTGGCGGGGCTATATGATGGTACACCCTCTCTGGAAGATGGTGGTTTCTCAGAAAACTAGATATTGAATTACCCTATGATCCAGCAATTCACTTCTCAGACTATACCCAGAAGATCTTAAAGCAGTGACAGAGACAGACATTTGCACACCAATGTTATAGCAGCATTGTTCACAATTTGCAAGAGATGGAAACCATCTAAGTGTACTTCAACAGAAGAATGGATAAACAAAGTATGGTGTATACATATGATGGAATACTAGGCAACAGTAAGAAGCAACACAGTCTTGGAACATATGGCGACATGGATGAAACTTGAAGATATAATTCTGGGTGAAATAACAGACACAAAAGGAGAGATACTGTATGTTACCACTTCTATGAATTATCTGAACAATGTAAAGTCAATGTTTTATAATGTAAGAACATTGGGGACCTAGTGATAGACAGTAGCCAGTGAGGGGGAATGATAAGCTAACATGTTCAGATATGTTGATGGTGGTGAATTCAAAGGTGTGGTAATGGATAGGGGTGATTATTGTTAATGGGATTATAACTATCAGCTTTATTGAAGGTGATTGGAATGAAAGGGGTTGTTTAAAGGCTGTTCCATATATCAGCACCACAAATATAGATAGGTGCTTGCATGATATACTCCTAAGGTGTGACACGGGCACAGAGAGTTGATGACAGAAGGGTAAATTGCAAAAATCTTCACATTGCATACTAGGGACTATAATAAATAGGAATGCCATACTCTTTAAAAGTTTCATTAACTAAGTTTATTCATCAGAAACTTAAATCTTTCAGAGTTCCCCTAAGCCATCTAAGTTCCAAAACCCAGAGACAATAGCCTCTCAAGAACATCAGCTAGATAGGTCCCCTCCACTCATAAAATTGACACCCCTTTTCAAAATGAACAAGTTAGGCTTGTGGAGGCCAAGAATAGACAGACCTGAAGATTGGGAAAGTGATTCAACTAGAGGAAGGGGTAGCAACAGACAAGAAGGAATTTAACAACCAGGACCAAAGGTGGGCCTACCTTAGGACATCCTGTTTTTGTGATAATAAATTTCTTTGTGGTTTAAAGACAGATGTCAGTTTTCCACACTTGCAGTTGAAAGCATTTTAATAAAATTGTATCATTTATCAGGTAATTCAATATTGAATTTAACTAAATAGCTGTGTATCAGAGCTTTTGTCATGGCAACAATATATGAGTTTCTGATACAGTCACACAGCTGGTAAGTAGAAAAGCTGAAACTCACTGCTGTTTGTCATTTGCCATAACACTTGTCAATAATCTTTATATTTATTTTTAATTCAAATGTAAAACAGAGATACCTAATGTTAGAATTAGCCATAGTAGTAGTTGGTGTTGGTAATTTTGGCACCAGCAATATGAGTATTTACTGAGTTCCAGAAACAACTGAGCACAGCAGAATAATTATCTTTGTAAAATCTAATGCTGCACCTACATGGAAAGATTACTGTTTTAATATGTGAGGAATTGGTCATTAACGTTTCAAGAGATTGAAATACTGTCCATGGACCTATGCAGTCATTGAAGGGAAATGACCCCCATACTTTCCCAGCACAATTATTCTCTGAGTTCTTTTAGAAAGTGGAGTTGCTGTATTTCTACTGCTTACCTTCTTTCTGAAAGTTGATGGTTTGGATAAGATACTGTCTTTTTTCTTTCATTTGTCAAGTGCAGGCATTAGATTAGATAATGTACAATGTTCCTTCAGAACTGATTCTATAAAAATATTATAATGACCTGTATATAATGTGGTGTTTTTACTTTTTGTGTGCATTACTCTGTATGAGCATTGATTTGATGGTCACAGTCTTTGTGTAAGCAGCCTGCAACCAAAACTCAAGACAGTGACAGGATTCCATAGGTCGGTTGACAACAATAATTTTGTAACTACACTTACCATTCCATGTAAGAATGTACCTGTGGAAGCTGAAGATCCAGTAAAACCTTGACATTTCTGAGTCATGATGAAGTGGGAAAAAGTCAATAAAATCCTAGATTCTTGACTTAGAATTATATCCTGTTGCCTTGTCCTCACATTCAGCCAATATGTGGCCACTCTGAATTGTGGTGGCCAAGAATAAACTTTCAGGGAGACATAAAGATATCTACAGCCTGAGAAAGTACATGTGTGAATGTCATTTTCACTGGCATTTTAATTTTTGTCTTTAGGCCTTTTAACCCTAGGATTAATGCCCTTTTATTTAACAGAATATCATGGCATTCCCTGTTTATGTTGTGCTCTGCCAAAAAAAAGACTGAATCCATTTAAAATGGATGACAACTGACAGATTTAATTCTCCCCATACACCTTCTCTTCCTGCCATACATCTGGGAAAGCTGATAAGAAAGAATGTGTCCACCTTCCTTTGGAGGCAGTGTGGAATTAAATCCACACAACCACTAGATTGTACATGGGAACCCACACCCACAACCCCCAACTAGCCATGATAAAGGCCAAAAGTTTTCCTTCTCTTTCAAGCAATTTCCAGACCTGCTTAGAATGTTGTCCTTGCTCTTCCCAGAAAACCTTATTATGTGAAGAATAAAACTTCTCATAGTCTCTTATTTTTTTTTCATTTTTGTTGAGATTGTTCAGATACCATACAATTATCCAAAGATCCAAAGTGTACAATCACTTGCCCCTGGGTACCCTCATACAGCTGTGCATCCATCACACTTAATTTTTGTGCAATTTTTAGAAACTTTTCATTACTCCAGACAAGAAATAAAGTGAAAGATGAAAAAAGAAAAAAAGAAAAGGAAACTCTAAACCTCCCCTATCCCTAACCAACCCCCCTCAATTGTTGACTCCTAGTATTGATATAGCATGTTTGCTACTGTTTGTGAAAAAATGTTGAAATACTACTAACTGTAGTATATAGTTTGTAATAGGTATATAGTTCTTCCCTATATGCCCCTCTATTATTAACTTCTAATTGTATTGTCATACATTTGTTCTTGTTCATGAAGTGATTTCTAGTATTTGTACAGGTGATCATGGACATTGCCCACCATAGGATTCAGTTTTATACATTCCCATCTTTTGATCTCCAACTTTCCTTCTGGTGACATATATGACTCTGAGCGTCCCCTTTCCACCTCATTCACACACCATTCGGCACTGTTAGTTATTCTCACATCTTGCTACCAACACCTCTGTTCATTTCCAAACATTTAAGTTCATCCTAATTGAACATTCTGCTCATACTAAGCAAGAGCATCTACATTTCTTCCACAAGGCAGGAGGAAGAGTCAAAGAAGGTAGAGAGGCAAAAGAAAGAGGAAACAAAAAAATGACAGCTAGGAAGCAGCAAAAGGAAAAATAAACTTAAATCAAAGTAGAATAAAGAATCAGACAATACCACCAATGTCAAGTGTCTAACATGCCTCCCCTATCCCCCCCTCTTATCTGCATTCACCTTGGTATATCACCTTTGTTACATTAAAGGAAGCATAATACAATGATTCTATTAGTTACAGTCTCTAGTTTATGCTGATTGCATCCCTCCCCCAATGCCTCCCCATTTTTAACACCTTGCAAGGTTGACATTTGCTTGCTCTCCCTCGTAAAAGAACATATTTGTACATTTTATCACAATTGTTGAATACTCTAGATTTCACCAAATTACACAGTCCCAATCTTTATCTTTCCTCCTTTCTTGTGGTGTCTCACATGCTCCCCACCTTCCTCTCTCAACCGTATTCATAGTTACCTTTGTTCAGTGTACTTACATTGTTGTGCTACCATCTCCCAAAATTGTGTTCCAAACCACACACTCCTGTCTTCTATCACCTTGTAGTGCTCCCTTTAGTATTTCCTGTAGGGCAGGTGTCTTGTTCACAAAGTCTCTCATTGTCTGTTTGTCAGAAAATATTTTGAGTTCTCCCTCATATTTGAAGGACAGCTTTGCTGGATACAGGATTCTTGGTTGGTGGTTTTTCTCTTTCAGTATCTTAAATATATCACACCACTTCCTTCTTGCCTCCGTGGCTTCTGCTGAGAGATCTGCACAAAGTCTTATTAAGCTTCCTTTGTATGTAATGGATTGCTTTTCTCTTGCTGCTTTCAGGATTCTCTTTGTCTTTGACATTTAATAATCTGATTATTAAGTGTCTTGGCGTAGGCCTATTCATATCTCTTCTGTTTGGAGTATGCTGCACTTCTTGGATCTGTAATTTTATGTCTTTCATAAGAGATGGGAAATTTTCATTAATTATTTCCTCTATTATTGCTTCTGCCCCCTTTCTCTTCTCTTCTCCTTCTGGGACACCAATGATACGTACGTTATTGTACTTTGTTTCATCCTTGATTTCCCGGAGATGTTGCTCATATTTTTTCATTCTTTTCTCCATCTGCTCCTTTGCGTGTAGGCTTTCAGGTGTTTTGTTCTCCAGTTCCTGAGTGTTTTCTTCTGCCTCTTGAGATCTGCTGTTGTATGTTTCCATTGTGTCTTTCATCTCTTGTGTTGTACCTTTCATTTCCATAGATTCTACTAGTAGGATTTTTGAACTTTTGATTTCTGCTGTATACATGTCCAGTGCTTCCTTTACAGCCTCTATCTCTTTTGCAATATCTTCTCTAAACTTTTTGAATTGATTTAGCATTTGTTGTTTAAATTCCTGTATCTCAGTTGAAGTGTACGTTTGTTCCTTTGACTGGGCCATAACTTTGTTTTTCTTAGTGTAGGTTGTAATTTTCTATTGCCTAGGCATGGTATCCTTGGTTATCCAAATCAGGTTTTCCCAGACCAGAACAGGCTCAGGTCCCAGAGGGAAGAAATATTCAGTATCTGGTTTCCCTGTGGGTGTGTCTTAGAAAACTGCTCCACCGTTTGATGCCTCGGGTCACTGTGCTTTTCTGCCCAGCAGGTGACTCCTGTTAGCCTATAATTCTTGACTGGTGTGAGGAGGTAGGGCCATGTTCCCCCAGGCTCTGGGGTCTGGTTCTGAATGGAAAGGGCCCCACCCCTTTCCTCCTAGAGAAGACAGACCCCTCAGGTGGAGGTCATTAGCATTTCAATGGTCTCACTCTCTGCTTGTGGTGTCTCCACCCTTCCCGGAGTCACAGCCCTGGAAACTGAAAATGACTGGGGCTTTCTCCACTGAGCCAAAAAAGAAAAAGATAGTCCCCTTCAGACCCAGTCCAAGGCAACCCTCCAGCTCTCCCAGGTCAGTCGTCACCCAAAGCCTCTGTCTTTTTTTGGGGGCTGCATACCTATAGTGAGCAGTTCACACACGCTACTTAAAACCCCAGTTGGAGCTCAGCTGAGCTATATTCGCTTGCTGGGAGAGAGCTTCTCTGTGGCACCACGCAGCTCTGCACCTCGGGCCATGGGGGAGGGGGTCTCCTGACCTGGCTCAGCAGGTTTTACTTACAGATTTTATGCTGTGTTCTCGGGCATTCCTCCCAATTCAGGTTGGTGTATGATGAATGGATGGTCTCATTTGTCCCCCCGCAGTTATTCTGGATTATTTACTAGTTTTTTCTGTTTTTTTGTAGTTATTCCAGGGGGACTACTTAGCTTCCACTCCTCTCTATGCCGCCATCTTGCCCGAGAAGCTCCTCATAGTCTCTTGATGTGTGTGTGTCATCAGTCTTGACATCAAAACCATGTTTCTGGTGAGGGTCCCATTCCATCTCCATGGGGTAATCATAGCATCTTGTGTTTCCTCTCCCAAAATGGAGATAATAACAGCTCTTTCAAAATGTTTCTATAAGGAGATATAGGAATGCAGAAGAGGCTAATGCACCAGTTGAAAGCAACAAAGAAACATGGGCAAGTTCAAGATCCCTGTGCTTCCAAATGCAACTCTCTTATAAATAAATTATACAGAAATTAACAGAAGAAAATTAACATTTAGAAAAATGAATGAAATAATGAAAATTTCATAGTAGGACCCAACAATTATTGATAATATTTCTACTTCATTGCCATAGAGTGAAGGAATAGTAAGAATAACAAGCAAGTGTCCATACTATGTCTGCATATCAATTATTGGTGAAGTCTTAACATAAAACTACTTTTCAAACTCCAGTGGTTGATTTTACTTTTTCTTAAATGGAAATTTTGTATGTATTCTTCTATTTGTCCATTGATTGACTTAAGATTCTCTGTGAAACTCCCTTATGAAGAAAAGCACTAAAATAAACTAAAGGAATAATAAAGAACCAGGCTGCACACAGCTACAAAACTCACCCCTCATATCTCTTTCTTAACACCCATAAGAAAATTATCACAAGAAACTAAATTATATGATGTCTTAACAACCATCTCTGTGGAAGTCATATATTAATTGTGCAAGACAGGTTATTGTTGAGCAAGAGAAAATTCACAACAATTCTTTTAAAAGTAGGCATTGTGATTTGTGATTTCATAAGAAGCAATTCAGTAATTCTTACAAGTTTTAAGGATAATTAATCTTGCATAAATTATATGCCAGGTAATATACTCCATGGTTTATAGCTCTAAATATCTAGTGAACAACCAAGAAAGCAAGGAAAATCATTTCATAAGAATTGCAATATTCATAAGCTTACTTCTCTAACTCAGCTAATTAATTCTGTTTCATTTGCAAGAGAGGTAAGCAAAATCATTGCATATCTGGTTACATTAAAACCAACAACATTGACTGTGAGCCAACCAATCAAAATGCAGTTTGCTTTCCTCACATCTGCTTCTCTGAAATTGCCATTCTCAATGAAATTACACTAAATAGATCCAGTTTGAGAACATGAACCATCAAGTATTACATTACACGGATGCAATGATTGCAGAAACCCAAGAAACCTAAACTCTGCTATACATCCCAAACTGAAGTGGACCTCTCAGAAGTAAGTGGTTTCGTAGAGATGGTATGAAAAATCCCAAAGTAATCATGCCATATCTTCCTGAAAGTTCCAATTTTATTCAAAGAATTTTAGAAAAAAAAATAAAACAACCACATGGAGACACACCCACTGGAATATTTAAAATTAAAAGGAAGGGCTAAAAACAAATGCTTCATGGATTTGGAGTAAGTGGAACTCCTCTATACTTTCGATAGAATCAAAAAATATTACAGTCAATTTGAAAAAATAATTTTTGTGTTTTCTTATAAAACTAAATGTATCTACTCTATGGCACAGCAATTTCATTATTTGATAGTTACCTGGCATATATGTCCACAAATGATTTGAATACAATGTTCACAGTTTTATTTGTAAGAGCCAAAATCTAGAAAAAAATCCAATTGTTCATTGGAAAAGAATGGATAAACAATCTATGGTATATTTATATGATAGAATAAAAGTCAGAAATGTAAAGGAACAGCTACCAGTTTATGAAACAATATGAATGAATCTCCAAACATTGTGCCAAGTGAATGAAGCCATATGCAAAAGATACGACATGTCTCAATTTACAAGACTTTATATAACAGGCAATTCTGACCTATGGTGAAAAAATCAGAACAATAATTGCCTCCAGGGAGAGGGGTTGATGATAGGAATTTCTTGGGAAGGTGCATGAGCAAATACTGGAGGTGATGACAATGTTCTATCTCTTGCAAGAGGTCTGCATTACACAGGTGTACACATTTGTTATCTGTTAAGAATTAATACCAAATGCACATATGTGTGAATTTCCCTGTTTAGAAATTTGCATTCCCTTTGAGTGATGGAGAGATGGTTAGTCATGTAAAAAAGCAAGTATAGTGAAATAAATTGCATTAATTTATTAGTATCAAAGGGGGAAAGATTGTGAAATAGTTTTCAGCATCTAATTAAAGACAGCTAAAATTTGGTCTTTTTGGTTTTAGTATCATTTTTCAAACTAAAATATTAAAGTGCAACAATTAAAAATGTTATTTTTAAATGAGAGGCAAGGTCAATAGCATGAAAAAAATTTTGGACCATTAGTTTAAAACCAGAAATATAAAATACAATGCTAGGAAAAAATTCATATATTTTCAGGGATTCTGATGTGATCTCTTATTGTAAAGATAAGCTGAGGACACAAGATAATGTAATAACATGATCTCAGTCACAAGATCATTGATCTTTTCTTAATTTTTATTTTGAAATAAATTCAAACTTGCAGTAACAATTGCAAAAATAATACAAACCCCATACACAGAACTCCAGCATACCCCAACTCCCTCCACTGATACCCCAATCTACCAACTTTAATATTTTGTCACTTTACCATTTCTTTCTTTCCCTCCATCCATCCCTCCCTATCATCCATCATCTATTGCTCTCTTCTGAACATGTGAGAGCAAGTTGCACACATCTTTGAACAAATAATATAATTCAAATATACATTTTCTATGAACAAGAATATTCATTTATGTAATCACATTAAGTGTAGATATGAAGTTCAAGAAATTTAACATTGATATAAGGCTTACATTCTATATTTCATTTTTCCTTATGTCCCAATTGTGTCCTTTTGAGCCTTTTCTTCTCTATTCTTAGATCTCATCCAGGATCATCTATGGCATTTAATTGTTATTATCTATTTAGACTGTCTTTCTTTCAATTATGGAAACATATATACAGCAGAAATCTTCCTATTCCAACCCCTCCCAAGCATTCCATTTAGTTGGATTAATCACATTCACAATGTTGCAATGTCATCACCTTCCCACCATCCATTACTAGAAATTTCCCTTCACCTCAAACAGAAACCACATACTCATTTCTTATTAACTCCCCATTGCCCCTTCCCCTGCTTCTCATAACCCATACTCTACTTTTAATCCCTATAATCATATTCTCTGTTACTTTCTTTCTGTTTACTGTGGGGCTTAAATTTAATATCTTAAGTCTATAACAATCTTGTTTTCTTTGATACCAACTTAACTTCAATAGGACACAGAAACTATGTTCCTTTGCTCCTCCATTACCCCACCTTTATGTATTTCTTGTCAAAAATTACATATTTTACATTGAGTCCAAAACCACTGATTTATCATTACACTTCATGTATTTCAGATCCTGTAGAAAGTAAATAGTGGAGGTACAAATAAAAAATTCAGTAGTATTGACATTTATATTTACCATGTGAACTTTACTGGAAATCTTTATTTCTTCATGTGGTTTCAGTCAACCATTTAGTGTCCCTTCATTTCAGCCTGCACAATTTTCTTTACCATTTCTTATAGGACTGATCTACTGGTGATCAGCTTTTGACTATCTGGGAAATTTTTCATCTCCTCCTCATTTTTAACCTCCAGCTGTTTGTGAATTTTCCAAGTCTCTGATGGTTATTGACTTCCTCCTGTATTCCACTGTGGTCAGAGAACATGCCCTGAACAATTTCAAATTTTTAAAATTTATTGAGGCTTGCTTTATGTCCCAGCCCATGATCTATTCTGGAGAAAGTTCCATGATCACTAGAGAAGAATGTGTGTCCTGGTGATTTGGGATGTAAGGTTCTATATATGTCTGTTAAAATTCTCTATATCTCTCTCTCCTTTCTTTGTTTCTCTGTTGGTAGTGCTCTCTTTAATATCTGAAGTAGGGCAGGTCTTTTATTAGCAAAATCTCTCAGCATTTGTTTGTCTGTGAAAAATTTAAGCTCTCCCTCAAATTCAAAGGAGAGATTTTCTGGATAAAGTATTCTTGGTTAGAAATTTTTTTCTTTCAGAAATTTAAATATGTCATGTCACTGCCTTCTCATCTCTATGGTGGCCACTGAGTAGTCACTATTTATTCTTATGTAGTTTCCTTTGATTGTGGTGAATTGCTTTTCTCTTGCTGCTTTCAGAACTGGCTCCTTCTCTTCAGTATTTGACAGTCTGATCAGAATATGTCTTGGAGTGGGTTTATTTGGATTTATTCTATTTGGAGTTCACTGGGCATTTAAGCTTTTTGTATTTATATTATGTAGAAGGTTTGGGAAGTTTTCCCAAAAAATTTCTTTGAATACTCTTTATAGATCTTTACCCTTCTCTTCCCCTTCTGGGACACCAATGAGTCTATTTGGACATTTTATTTTATCTGTCATATCTCTAAGATCCATTTTGATTTTTTCAATTTTTTCCACATTCTTTAGTCCTTTCATTTTCTGTTCTGTGGTTCTTGAGGTCACTGATTCATTGTTCAGCTTCCTCTAGTCTTGTACTATGAGTATGCAGAATCTTTTTAATTTGATCAACAGTTTCTTTTATTTCCATAAGATGATCTATTTTTTATTTATTCTTGCAATTTCTTCTTTATGCCCTTCTGGGGTTTTATTCATGTCCTTTATATCCTGTGCCATCCTGTTCTTCATGTCCTTTATATCCTGTGCCATTCTTTTGTTGTTTGTCTTTATTTCTTTGATTATTTGCTCCAAGTACTGTGTCTCCCCTGATCTCTTGATTTGGGTGTTTGGGTTTGGGTTATCCCTATTTTTTGTTTTTTCATATGCTTTAAAATTTTCTGTTGTTTTTGGTCTCCTGGCATTTATTTTACTGGATAGGGTTCTTTTAGTATATGAAGGATTATTCAGACACCAGTTTCTAATTTGTCAGGTCTGCAGCTTGGTGGCATACACTTTCTCTAATTAACCAGCAGGTGGCATCCATGAGTCAACTATTCCCCTCAAGTCAGTTCTCCCCAACTTTGTCTTTGTGGTGTTTGGGGGTCTGGTTCTTGAGGGGTCTAATTTGTGCACCAAGTTTGAGTGTGTTATTGGGGTTGTCCACCCTGAATGTGAGGCATATGTCTGAGCAGTTAGGGTGGCAAAGCAGCTTTAATAATCAAACCTCCCAGTTGTTCCAGGAGATTTAAGGCTGTTTCAACAGTCTAAACCTTCATTTCAATCTCACCACAGATTGTCTCTGCCACTGACCCACAAGTCCTTGGTATTGGTGTAGGGTCCCTAGGATTTCCAGGTAGGTTCCACTTTCCAGCCATGCCCTTCTAGGGCCTCTTCTGAGGGAAGGCTGTGCTAAATCACAGGTGCACACCATTGCTTAAGGGAAGCCCTGGGTCACCAGACCATGCAGGGGCATTCCCAGCCTGCTGTAAACATGGCTGAATGTTGTGTGTTAATTTCCCCCTTTTCACACAGCCCCACCTTCCCAGCTCTGGGACAATTAGCTGTGGGTGTGCAAAAGGATATTGTCCATGCCCAATATTGTGGCATGTGCATAGTGTTGCCAGAAACATTTCCCATCACACTGGGTCCCTTGGTGCTGCTCTGGGCTGTGGCTTCAGTGCCCATCCAGAGCATTCCCAGCCCACCAGGAAGATGGCTCTAAGGGGTGTGGTTTTTTCCACTTTTGGCTCACCTCTGCCCTCCTCACTCTGAGACAACTAGCAGTGGGTGCATGGAAAGATATCTTCCATTCCAGATATTGAGGTGTTCACACAGCCCTTTCTTGCCAAGCTTCACTGTGTAGTTCTTGCTGCTGTATCTGCAGCTGTTTTTGGGTTTTCATTTTAAAAAATAACTAGTCCACCTCCAACCACCAACCCACAGTTTCCCCACACTGCAGCATGTCTTCTGGACATTCAGTGGCTTACTCACACATTTCAGAACACAGACTCCCGGTTTCACCACTGCACGGTCCCTGTGGACTTAGCTGACCTTGTCCAGCTGATGCATCACTGGAACTGGTATTCTGGGTCACTTTCTGGCCACCATCTAGTATTTTTCACAGAAGTGTTATCTTGTTATGTCTCTCTCTGCCAAATTCTGGCTAAGGACGTCTTGAAATTCTGATTAGAAAAAATCAAAATTATTTTTAAGGCAAAGTTGGGCTCATGCACAAAAAAAAATAAAAAAAGAAAAAGAAATAAAGAAACAAAGTGGAAACAATTCCAAGTATGGAAAGGAGTGGAGATAAGAGTTATCAGTCATTTTCATCTTGGGATTAAACAATGACCCAAGATGACAAGACCAGTCTTAGGTGTAAATGGGAAATTAGACCCCTGTTTAAAGTGATGCCATGATGGATTACCCTTTCCAGCACTGGCACAACATAAGGAAGTTCCTTGGGACCCTATGTTGAAACTTAGTGACTCCCTGAATGATCTTAGAAATTTTACCTTTCTTCTCCATGAATCAGTTTCCTTACTTACAGAATGGATATTATAGTTACCAGCTGTTGTGTAGTTTGTATCAAAAGAAAAACCTATTGTATTGGAAGATGGAAATAAAATAGGTTTAATAGGTAGACATAGAATGATAAATCAGTACACTCAAGGAAATTTAGGTAGAGAAAGAAGCAAAATAAAAGACTTCAGAATATTTAAATTCATATAACCACTTGGGTGAGGTAATGAGACTGCAAATAAAAGACTGCTTCTTTTAAATGTCTGACTTTTATAGGCCTCCAATCAAAACTAATGACCCCATAACACCAGTTTCTGAGTCATTCATTCTTGCACCCTCTTTTCATCCCTCTCCCATGTCTTATTACTTTCTGAAATTATCTTATTCATTCATTCATTATTTATTGCCTATCTCTCTCACACCCTGTGCTGGTTTGAATATATTATGTCCCCTAAAATGCCATTATCTTTGATGTAATCCTATATGGGCAGAAGTGTCAGTGTTGATTAAATTGTAATTCTGTTTCCATGGAGATGCAACCCATCCAACTCTGGGTTATGACTTTCATTGGATAGTTTCTATGGAGGTGTGGCCCTGCCCATTTGGCATGTGCCTTGATTAGTTTACTGGAGCACTATATAAACTCAGACAGAAGACGCAGGCTTGCTACAGTCAAGAGGGACACTTTGAAGAATGCACAGAAGCTGAGAGAGTATCTGTGGTTGAGAAACAGTTTGAAGACAGCTGTTGAAATCAGACTCTTGTCCCAGAGAAGCTAAGACAGGACAAACACTCCAAGAGCAGATAAGAGTGACAATTTGAAGGAACTGCAGCATAGAGAGGAACATTTTGGGTGAAAGATTTTGAAAACAGAACTCTGGAGCAGATGTCAGCCATGTGCCTTCTCAGCTAACAGAGGTTTTCTGGACACCACTGGCCATCCTCCAGTGAATGCACCCAATTTTTGATGACTTACCTTGGACATTTTATGGCCTTAATACTGTAACTTTGTAACCAAATAAATCCCCTTTATAAAAGCCAATCCATTTCATGTTTTGCATTGTGGCAGCATTAGCAAACTAGAACACACCCATCACACCTGCTAAAACCTTTCAGTGAAAGATGACAGTCCAAAATCCTTCCACCATGGCCTCAAGGCTCTTCCTTTATCTAGCCAGTGGTGTCTCTCTGAATGCATTTCCTCTCACTCACCTCCTGATCACTCCCTTTAGCCAAGCAGCTCCTGGAGTAGCCACAGTCAGGGACCTTGCTCTTTCTGTCCCATCTGCTTGAAACACTCCTCCCATGAATATATCACAAGACTCCCAACCTTGTCAATTCGGGTTTCTGCTCAAGTGTTATCCCATCAAAGAGGACATTATGACCACACCAATTCAAATAGCATCTCCATTACCACTCAGTACCATTCTCCAACATCAATGCAGTTGTGTTCAATTAATCTAGAGATGGTAGGGTATCAGTTTTTGTTCTGTTTTTACTTTATAATGATCAATTAATACTTAATGCATAGTTACAAGCATGACTATGATTATAGAAACTGATATATACATATCTAATTATATAGATGTTTGCTGTCTCCCTGATTATAAAAGGGTATCATGGTCATTGCATAAAATTAAAGCCATACAGACAAGTAGAAAGAATACAGTGAGCACTCCCTTTCTAGCCATCCTTCTTAACTTCTTCCTTCCCCTTTGATTTCTCTCTCTTCCTTTCCCAAAGCCCAAACCTGACATGCTGTGCTGAGATCACCACTTTTATTAATTTGATGTTAATGCTCCCACATTTTAAAATATACACTTACTGCATAATCTGTATTTTTATGGACAGATATTTGTATGCCTTTTTAATATATGGAATACAGGTACATAAAGGCAACTTGGTGAATACACATATTCATATATATATATAATCCTACAATTTCTTATTCCCCTGAAGTAATATTATGAATTTTTTATGTCAGGGAACTTAGATACATGATATTACTTTATCAGCTACAGAATTGCCTATTGCATGGATGTAACATGCTTATAAAAATCAATCTCTTCTTAATGCTTATTTCCCAGTTTACATTATTTAAAAAGTGCAGAAAGTCATATATTTCTTTACATCCCTTCACGATCATATGTTCATGCTATACTACAGAAATAGACCAATAAATCAGTGGATCCTTAGATATAAGTGATCTTATATGACTGAGGTAGCTTGTACTTTAGTGTGGGAAATAATTGATTAACAGATAATTTTATTGTATTTAAGAGTCCTACATATTGAGAAATTAAATTAGATATGCTTGAAATAATATAAAATAAATTCAAAATGGATTAATTACTTTATGTTAAAAAATACAAATCTTTAACAAAATTATATAAATATACTGTTATGACCTCTATATAAGGTAGGTTTTCTTAAGAAAATAATAAATTCATCTATGTAATTTGAAACATTCATAGGCCAGAGAAATAATAAAGTTTAAAGAACAGTTAGTAGACTAAGTGAAGATAAAAAACCTACAAATCTATAAGAAATGTTAAATATGCAGGGTACAAAGCAAAAAAAAAAAAAAGAACAAAAGCAGGAGAAAAGAAGTAAAAGGAACAAAGGTTGCAAGCAGTTGATTCACAGAAGAAACATGAATGAACATAAACATATGAAAAGATTGTGAACCTCATGAATAAAGAGGAAAATGCAGTTTAAAACAAAGGAGAACAATTTTACACCCAACAGATTTGAAAAATACTAAAAGTCATAATATGTATCAATAGGAGAAGCGGAAAAGTAATTATCTTTTTTTCTATTAGGAGTCTAAAGAGATGCAGCTTCTCTGGAGAGAAACTTGTCAGTAGATAGGTAAACTAGGAATAGGATTAATACTACCTAAAATATATTTCAAGGTATATACACTGCAGATTCCCCTTTGATTCACTTCAGTTGGGAAACAAAACAAAAGAAACAAAACAAAATATCTTGCACCTAAGTTTAGAAGATGCACAGAATCCCTGAAATCTATCCATACATGTTCTAGGGTGCCCATTAACTTCTGTACCAGTGACCCATGACATAATTTCCCTATTCAGAAACTCATAGCATTATGTAATAAACACACACTGACTAGAAAAACTCTTACTGGAGACAGAACAAACTTGACATCTCAAAACTTACTACTGGGTCAAAGAACTTCTTGTTTTACAATTTTCATCTTTCCTGTTCTTCTAGATGAGAGGCAGATTGCTGACTATGTTTACCTCTTGGTATTGATTTGGGTTAATAAATGTGTTGATTGAAAGCTATCTAAAATGTCAACTAAATAAAGGAAACATCCATGAATATATATATCAAAAGTATCATTGTAGCCATGGGCAGACCAAAACCCATTTGGGGAGATATCCACTGTTCCTGTAGCTTTTCTTCTGTCATTGTTTAATGGTAAGTCATATTACCTAAGCATGAGAAGTAAACACAGACTCTTTTCCTTTAGACAAATTTTGAGACACCAGGAACAAATATCACCTATCTGAGGAACAAGATTATGATGTCAGGGAGAGGTAGGAAGCAAATAAAATGCAAGGGGTCCTCCAATAAGGAAGATATGGCCTAAAATTCCCCTAGCACATATGGACAACTCTAACCAGTTGGACTACACCAAGTCAAATCTCCCCTCTTCTGTCCCTACTTCTCACTCCCAGTCCCATAAGATCTCCCTTAAATCCCAGATTGGGGAGACAGATTGAGCCTTGCCTCCTGTAAACCTCACAAGAAAACCTCACAATAAATCTTGCATTTTTAAATGACAATGTCATAGTATTGGTCTTTGTGTGCATCAGGCAGTGAGCCATTGCTCAGTAACATAATTTGGAAAAAAAAATTACTTGTTAAGCTAACCAGGATGGCAGATGAAAGATATGGATGATATCAACCTCTCTAAACTCATTTTCCTCTTTTGGGGTGTATAATGCCAGTCTCTCCCCTCTGGATACTTTTTACATGCAAGGATCCTCCAAATGACATTTCAAGGACTCACTTTTAACATGCTGGAAATGATACATATGGTTGAAACCATTTAACTATCTAGGGCAAAATTTCCCAGGTGTTCAGGTAGAGTGATGGAACAGGAAGACTGACCATTAGATGCCAGACAAATTTGCTTCATTCAATATCACAAATCCCACACAGCTCCAGGCAACTAGACCTGATGAATCTCACAATGATGCAACCCACTGATCACTGCCAGGAGAAATTCTAAATATTAAGTTTAAGCCAGTGAGGTATCTTGGCAAGACCACTTGATGCTTGTATTTTAGATCATAGTTTGCCAATGACAAACTTTGTAACTTTTGACAAATTAACATGTGAGCCTCTATGCCATCATATGTAAAATATAGAGGTGGTATAGTGGAGAAAGAATTGTGGTGGAAATAAAGACAATTAGAACTGTTATTTAGAAAAATAACTTTGTTATTCAGGTATTTTTTATTCTTCTCTATAAGTGAATTTTCTTGATGTGGTCAGAATTTTACTTAATTCCAAAAAATTCTTCTAGGCAATTAAGGTAACTACTTCTTTATAAACTACTTAAAAATATAAAATAAAATAAAAACATTTCTTTGAGAAGCTTGCCTTGCTGTTATGCCACTATTTACTTCTACTCATGGCCAATATATACACATCTTCCTATTGCTCCCCTGATTTAGCTTAAGCCTCCCACTGCCTTGCTCCTCACCTTAAGTCTTAAGACAATTCTCAGTGTCTTCAACATCTATGTGGTGACTTATCCCAACAGCATAGCCTCTGATTCCCTTGATCACCTCAGTTATAATCTGCACTCAGTATAAGTAACCAGGACCTTGCTATTATCTGTATCTATTTCACTTCAATTTCCAGGTTTATCATTCTGTTCTTTTCTCTAAGTCTATTGTTTTCTTATATCCACTAGGACACTGCTTCCCAAACACTTGTCCATGAATTAGATCTAGTTTGATTTCATAAGAATTACCTAGGGAGATTTGTAAACATGAAGAGTCTTGGGTCAAGATCTGGGTTAGCATCTGAGAATTTGTATGATGGATTTAGTCTGTGAATCACCACCTCCTTCTGTATTTTTATGGCCTTCACTCTCCTGCCTAGTGTCATCCAAAAAATCCACCTTTGCACTTCAGCACATCTGCATCATGCTTTTCTCCTTCTCTAGTTATGATTGGAAAGGTATTTTTTCCAACTGTTCACTAGATCACACCACATTCAGTCTTCTCAAGAGTCTTGGGTCATTAGTGATAACAACTTTTCTTTATCTTTGACATTTTCTACTCTATTTACTCCCTTCCAACAGTAAATAAATCTGTGAAATTCTTTCCCATCTTCAAAATAAAAAAAAATTCTTTCACCTGGTTTAGACCCCCTGGAGCTATTTTCTTATCTATTTTTCCTTCCCTTCACAACTGAATGTCTTGAAGTTGCTTACAATTTCTGTGTCCATTTTCTCACCTAAAAATTTCTAGTTCTTTAATAAAGTTCTATACTGACCTCATATGTTTTTGAAATCCAGAGTTTTACCATAGAAGCTTTCTTATTTAATAATATCCCCTTTCCCAGCTGTAAAATTAATTCATGTGTAATGTGGATGATTTTAGAACACTCAGAATGATTTTTTTAAATCACCATAATTTCCAACTGTAAAACAACATAAATATTATCATTTCTTGTATTGATTTATCACCCATCCATATATTTATTATTCTATCTATAGCCATCTATCCATCTACCTCTGTATCTCTATCATCTGTTTATCTCTATATCTATCAAATTTGAATGTTATCTTTATGATTTTTAGATTTAACATATGTTTAGGTAGCATACTCAAAATTTGCCTTGGGGGCAGTATACCTTCAATGAGGAAAGGCTTCTGTCGTCCAGGTTTCCTTTGTCACATGGGAAGGCACATGGTGACATCTGCTGGGTATTTCTAAACCTCTCTGAATTTTCTTCAAAATTTCTCCACATTTTATCCTCTCCTGGAGGACCCCAGCAAGGGAATTAGGACCCATCTTCAATGGGTGGGGTCACATTGCCAGGGAAACAACTTCATCAAATTGTCCCACCCACAATAGGTCTGCTCCCACAAGATTGGATTACAAGTACATAGGCTTTTCTGGGGTACATGATAGATTCAAACCAGCACACTGATTATATTCTGTTTCTTGATCTGTGTTCTGGGCACTTGGGTAGATCATTTTGTGAAAATTATTTCAGATCTACACATAATTTGCATCCTCACTGCCCCCTTCACCACATAAAGCTTCAAAAACTACTTAACAGTATATGTATGTCTGTAGATATTTCCTGTGTTCATTTTTACCTGTAGATACTGTCAGCCTATTATAAATAAAAAAACACACTCCCTGACTAAGAATCAGGTGAACATAGTTGTATTAGTTAAGGTACTCTAGGGAAATAGAATCAATAAGAGTTATCTATGTAATAAGATTTTATAAAAGTGCCTCACATGGGTATGCACAAGTCCAAATTACACAGGGCAGGTAACAAGCTGGCAACTCCAATGAAGGTGTTTGTTTGATGTATGCCTTAGGAAATGCTTTGCTGGCTAGCCAAAGAAGAAGTGAAAGTCCTCTATCTGTATTACTTAAAAGTCTTCAACTGACAGGATTAAATCCAGCTGATTGAATTCTCTCATTGTAGAAGACATGGCCTTTGTTGATGTAATCAGTCACAGCTGCAGCTAATTGACTAATGACTTAGTAAATTATCCTTCTGGTTTATTCACCAGCCACAAATGTCCTTGCAGTAACAGGCAGTGCTTTCTTGGCCAGACACCTGGACATCATCCCCTGGCCAAGGTGACACATGAATCTTACCATCAAAGAATAAAGAATCTTGATTGAAAATCAAAATAATTGTATTCTATCTCTGTTTTTACAGTTAAATAGCCATGTGACCAAAGGAAAACAATATCAGGTCCAGAGTTTTCTCTTGAGGGCCTTGGACCCATAATTTCTAAATTTAGCTTCTGTATCTTATATTCCACATACTATATATAGAATTTTACAGGTACTGGGAGAGAGAATGGATATAGTTGTTGAGTATTAGTAGGCTCATTATTATATTTATTAATATTTATACTAGTCTGCTTTACAAAATGCATTTAAAAATTGGTCACAAGTTTTAACCATGTAATTTCAAGTAGAAAAAATTAAAATAATGTTTTTTCATTTTTATTTATTAAGATTTATTCACATACCACTCATCCAAAATATATAATCCATTGATCACATTACCATGATATAGTTGTTCATTCATCACCCCAGTCTGTATTTTTAACATTTTCCTTCTACCAGAAAAAGTGAAAGTAAGAATAAAAAAACAAGAGTACAAAGAGAACACCCAAATTGTCCTCCTACCCTATTTTTCCTTTAGTTTTTTGCCCCATTTTTCTACTCATCCATCCGTACACTGGATAACGTGGGGTGTGATCCACAATGCTTTTACAATCACATTGTCACCTCTTGTAAGCTACATTGTTATACAATCGTCTTCAAGATTCAAGGCTACTGAGTTGTAGTTTGATAGTTTCGGATATTTACAACTAGCTATTCCAATTCATTAAAACTTAAAAGAAGTTATCTATATTTTGTATAAGAACATTCCACAGGTTGCATGAAAAGTATTATCCAAATATTGTAGAAAATACACCAATATCTTCTTGATGCTTTAATTTGGACATTTTCATAGCTGTAGAACTGTAAATTTGTAGCCAATAAATCCCCATTGAAAAAGCCAACTGATTTTTGTTTATCACATTCTGGCAGATGTAGCAAACTAACAAACAGTTTCTCAGAAGACTCTCTTGTGACTGCTTTTAGCTTTTAGTCACCACCTGCTCCCCACATGAACTCTCTCCCTTCTCTAACATAGATTAGTTTTGCTTCTTCTTAAAAGTTATGTAAATGTAATCTTAGAAGTATTCTCTTTTGGGTTTCTAGAGAATTATAGAATACATTATTGTGAGGAAATATCACACCTTTCTGCATAAATTCTATGATTGATAGGCATTTGAGTGCTTGCAAGGTTTGAGTTATTACAAATAATACTATGATGATATTCTTGCAAATTATTTTTTTGGTGAATATATTCATGTATTTAGGAGAGGAATTACTGAGTCATTGGGTGTATGCAGGTTAGGTTTTGTAGATTCTTCCAACAGTTTTTCAAACTATTGCACAATTTCCACTTCTTCATGCAGAGGATGAGAGTTTGACTTGTTCCACATCCTTGCTAAAATTGAAAACTTTATCATTAAAAAAAAAAGTACGACAGTTTCAGTGGTTTTATAGTGGCATGGCATTGTAGGTTTAATTTATATGCCTTTAATGATTAATCAAATTATTTTATTGGTCACCTGGATATCACTACTTGTGAAGAGTGTTCAAGTATTTTGCTCAATTTCTATTGTATTGTCCATCTTTTTTGGATATATTTAATAGAACTCTTGTAATTTTAATATGAGTTTTGTCACACAGATATATTGAAATAAATTAGGCACTCTGTGTTTTCTTTTAATTGTGTCTTTTGAAGAAAAGTTCCTATCTTAGTATAATAGAATTTAACATCTGTTCCCATTATGGGTAGCACCTTTACTATCTTCACTAAGGTGATTTTTTTCTCTTTCAAGTCCCCCATAAGGCTTTTAATGAATTATCCACTAACATAGCACTATAAGGGAAAACTTGTTAGGGGAGAAACAGAATAATCTGGGAATATAACAAAAACCTAAAATATTAAAGTCTATGAAGCAAAATTTATAAGCAAAAATATACATCAAAATAGAGGCACACCTTTATAAGTGTATTTTATTTTCTATGTCATTATCATTGTCACCAAAGCAACCATTTATTGAGTACCAGCTATGAGCATTATACTGTGATTTAACTTTAAATCACAAAGATTAGAACATTTTGGAAAACTGTGAAGAGTGCTCAAATTATTTCAAGTGACAATATGAAGACTCATGTATTTCAATAACAAAAATAAAATCCTGATACGATGGAATTATTGCACTTTCAATTCTAGTTAAATTACTCCAGAGGGTGCTAAATTAATGGTCAGGGAAGTCTGAATTCATTCATTCTTTTCCCAGTGTGTCATTTATTCTCTTGCTTCCTCTATCTTGCTATTGGTCTTCTGCTTCATTTCACTCACACTGAAAATGTAAAGATGGCCTAATTCTTATGTTTTCTGTCAAAAGAACAAAACAGTAAAAATAAACCTTTAAAGTTATATACAATAATGAGAAATCGACTCTTTATCTTCCTATTTCCAATTAGGCATTGGAGCATTATGCATGAAAAACAAGAAGCATACAAAATTGATTTGATGAAGACTTTAAATTAATTGAGAAAATTATAAATAATTGCTAACTTATCAAGAAGGCACATATTTTTAGTTTGCCCCTTATAGGACAGAATCTTTCTGGAAAAGTTTAATTTAAAAATGTTTTTCTTGTTTCATTACAAAAGTAATTGTGTCTGTTGATTACCATATATAAATAACTACTGAATAAAAACCTCATTAAACAATGTGGCCAGTTATATACACACTGCTGGTTAGGTGGGTGGAGGTTGTCTTATCCTCCCAAAGAGGAGATTTTATTTCAGCCAAAAGCAATTCTCCAGAGAAGGCAAATGGGCCAATGGTAAAGTGTAAGCAGCTGACCCTCACAGCAACTGGGGGATGGGTTCACCAGTTCAGGAAAAGTTATCAGGAAGGGGCATTGATAATATCTACCTCAAGGGATTTGGTGCCAGGCTGGAAGGGTTCAAATTCCAGTCATTTCACTAACTGGTTTTTGCTTTGGTGTAAGTTCCTTAATTTTCAGAACTTCAAATCCAATATCTGTAAAGAAGGGAAGATAATTGTACCTGCCTCAAAGGGTTATTGCAAACATAAGAAAAAATTAATACACATGTTTTGATATGCATCCCAACACATAGTAAAATATAATTGTAATAAAATAAAAATTAACAGTGCTGAATGCTGTGTGAAGGTGTCAGAAAGGGTAAGCTCAGAGTCATGTATATCACCAGAAGGAAAATTGGGGGTTAAAAGTTGGGAATGTATAAAAGAGTAAATCTTGTGATGGACAATGTCTATGATTAACTGTACAAATATTAGATATTCTTCTCATGAACCAGAACAAATGTATGACACTATAACTAGAAGTTAAAAATGGAGGCACATATAGGAAGAGTATAACACAAACTATATACTACAGTTATTAGTATTTTAACATTCTTTCATCAACAGTAACACATGTACTATACCAACACTATGGATAAATAATAGAGGTGGGGTGGTAGGGGTATGGGAGGATTTGAGTTTTCTTTTTTTATCTTTGTTTCTTTTCTGGAGTAATGAAAATGATCTAAAAATTGAGAAAAAATTAACTGTGGTGATGGGTGTACGGCTGTATAATGGTACTATGGGAAATTGTACACTTTGGATCCTTGGATAGTTGTATGATGTGTGAAAAATCTCAATAAAAGGAGTAAAAAAGAACACCCCAATATCCCCCCATTCCACCATATTTACACTTAGATTTTGTCCCCATTTTTTCTACTCATCCATACGCTGGATAAAGGGAGTGCAAACCCCAAGGTTTTCACAATCACACTGTCAGCCCTTGTAATGTACATTGTTATACAATCATCTTCAGGAGTCAAAGTTACTGGGGTGGAATTTGATAGTTACAGCTATTTACCTCTAGCTATTCCAATACATTAGAACCTAAAAATTGTTATCTATATAGTGTGTAAGAATGTCCATCAGTGTTCTCTCAACTCCACTGGAAACCTCTCAGCCACTGAAGCTTTGTACTCTTTCATTTATCATCCCCATTTTGGTCAAGAAGATGTCAACCCCATGATGCTGGGTCCAGATTCATCCCTGGGAGCCGTATCCTGCATTGCCAGAGAGATTTACACCCCTGGGAGTCAGGTCCCACATAGGTGGGAGGGCAGTGAGATCACTTGCCAAGTTGGCTTAGAGAGGGAGGACCACATCTGAGCAAAAAAGAGGCATGCAGGGGGAGAGTTTTAGGCACAATTATAGCAGGTTTATCCTCTCCTTTGCAGCAACTAGCTTCATGTGGGTAAGCTCCAAGTCAGAGGGCTCAGAATATCAAGCTATCAGTCTCCAATATTTGTGAGAACATCAGCAACAATCCAGGTGAGGAAGTCCATCACCTCTGTATCCTCCCCCAGCTCTTCAGGGGGCCCCCAATATATATTTTCATTCTCTACCTAAATAACGTTAGTGTTGTTACTGTAAGGGTAGTACTTTCATCTACCATTAGGAGTTTTGGATTTTATATATCACATCTTATTTTTTCCTCTCCCTCTTTTTACCCTTTCTGGTAATCTTCATTTCTGCACACTTCTCCAAATCTCTTGTTCTTGTCTTCCCTATCAGCCTCTAGCACTCCCCTTAGTATTTCTTGTAGCATTGGTCCCTTATTCACAAATTCTCTGTGTCTGTATGAAAATATTTTAGTCTCTCCCTCATTTTTGAAGGACAGTTTTTCTGGATGTAGAATTCTTGGTTGGAAGTTCTTCTCTTTCAGTATCTTAAATATATCTTACCACTGCTTTCCTCCATTGTTTATGTGGAGAAATCTGTAAACAGTCTTATAGAGTTCCCCTTGTATGTGATGAATTGATTTTCTCTTGTAGCTTTCAGAATTCTCTGTCTTTGACATTGGGCAATCTGGTCAGTAAGTGTCTTGGTGTAGGTCTATTGGGATTTATTCTATTTGAGGTGCACTGTACTTCTTGGATCTCTAATTTTCTGTCTTTCATAAGAGTTGGTAAATTTTCTGTGATTATTTCTTCTATTATTCTTTCTGCCCCTTTTCCCCTCTCTTTTTTCTCTGGAACACCCATTATATGTATATTTGTGTTTTTCATATTGTCACTCAGCTCCCTAAGACCCTGCTAATATTTTTTCATTCTTTTTACCATCTGTTCTTGTGTGTGTGTGAATTCAGATGTCTGGTCTTCCAATTCACTGATCCTTTATTCTGTCTGTTCAAATCTACTGCTGTATCCCTCCATTGTCTTTTTCATCTCCTCCATTATGCCCTTCATTCCCATAAGTCTGCCATTTGCTTTTAATATTTATGAATTCTTCCTTATGGTCATCTAGTGTCCTCCTTGTATCTCTCTTCTATGTCTTTCCTCAGTTCATTAACTTGATTTTTGAATTGATTTAGACATGTTTGAACATCCCCAATTAGCTTTTCCTTCAGTTTATTGAATTGAATTAGCAATAGTTTCTTCAATTCCTGTATCTTGGTTGAAGGATTACTTTATTCCATTGGCTGGTCCATATGTTTGTGTTTCCTAGTATGGCTTATTATCTTAAGCTATCTAGGCATCTGACTTTCTTGATTAGTTTATTCTGGAGCTTGTTTTCACTCTTTACCTATGCTTTTCTTGTTAGTTGTCTTTGTTCTCTAACCCTTGGTGTTCAGTTCTGCTTATTCTAGACCTTTAAATGAAATTACATTTAGTTGATCAGAGTTTTTCACCCTTGTTTTTCTGTTTCTTGTCCTGCCTCTATGTCACCTTTTCTTGTGATGTTCTCCTCAGATATTATCAACCCATCAGGTTTCCACAGCCCAGAGGCCCATGTCTCAGGAGTAGGGTATGGAATTTCCTTGAGATTGAGACATTCCTGTGAAGCCTTTGGACTCTGTGCTTCTTCTATGCTTCCAGCAGGTGGCGCTTGCCAGCCCTCAGTTCCCCCACGAGTGTAAGGTGGAGTGGAGCCTTTAGTTTTCTTGTTGACCCTGATCCTGTCAGTGGCAATGGCTTATTAAAACTAATTTCTGAATTCCAGCCCCTGGGATCTGAGTTCCCAAAGGGAGAGTTACCATTGAAGTTGGGCCTTGCTCCCCTTTTCTTGGGAATTTATGGTGTTTAGCAAATTTTCTCCACCACTAGACTTCGCTTTTTGTCTCTCAGAGCTATCTTGTCTCTGCTCCTGCCTGGGCCCAAATTGAAAGTCTTTAAGTCTTTCTGTAATGGGATTCATAGAAAACTAGTTTTAGAAAAAGAGAAAAAGATTTAAAAAAAAAGAAAAAAGAAAGAAGTGCCCAATATGGACTATTTACAGTCCTTACAGATCTAATGGGCTATTGAAATGCTAAAAGAGAAGGAATTGAGAGCAATTAAGGAGCAATCAAGAAAGCAGACGAAGTGGTATTTCAGGCAAGGGCCCTCCCCCTGGATTTGCATCTCTGCCTGATTCCGTTTGGAACTCCAAAATGTCTCTGTTTTTATTTTGTTTTGTGTTTTTTTTTTTTTTTTTTTTTTTGCTGTTTTTGCTAGCCTTATCTTCTCTGCCAGGCTGACCCTTCCTAGATTCTCTGGTGTCTGGTCTCAGTTTATTTATGGTTATAGTTTTGTACCACATTCTGAGTTTGTTAATCAGTGGTGAAACTGCAGTTCTCCCTCGTGTTTCCCAGCACTGGTGGTCCATTCTCCCATGGGATTGTGCCCAACAGGGAGGGGCATATGCCCCCTGGCCTTGAGAACTCACAGATTTCACTGATCTCTGCTGTTGCAGGCATTCATGAGTATTGTATGAAGAATGTTCAACCTCAAATTCCTCTATGGTGTCTGGTCCATGTAGTTCCTGGCTTTCTATGAACTGCCATGGAGGAGTAACTAAAATCAACACCTCACTACTCTGCCATCTTGCCCTGCCTTTATTTCATAGTTTTGGTATTGTATATTTTTTACTGTTGATGAAAGAATGTTAAAATACCATTAACTATAGTATATAGTTTGCAATAGATATATATTTTCCTGTATGCTCCTCTATTATTAACTTCTAGGTATAGTGTCATGCATTTATTCTAGTTTATGAGAGAGGTTTCTAATATTTGTATATTTAAACTGGACATTGTCCACCACAGGATTCACTGTTTTATGCACTTCCAACTTTTAACCTCCAACTGTCCTTCCAGTGATATATGTGACTCTGAGCTTATCCTTTCCACCACCTTCACACACCATTCAGCATTGTTAGTTATTCTACCCATGTGCTACTGTCACATCTGCCAATTTACAAACATTTAAGTTCACCCTGGTTGAACATTCTGCTCATAAGAAGCAACTGCTCCCCATTCTTTAACCTCATTCCTTTCCTGGTAACTCATATTTCATGTCTATGAATTCACATATTATAATTAATTCATATCAGTGAGAGCCTGCAATATTTGTCCTTATATGTCTGTCTTATGTAACTCAATATAGTACCCTCAGTGTTGCTTCATCAACCCATTTTTAAAGATGGTTTTGTTCACACACAGTACATTCCATCCTAAGTAAACAATCATTTGTTTCCTGTATAGTCATGTATTTATGTATTCAGCACCATTACCACTATCTATATAAAGGCATTTCCATTTTTTCCACAAAGAAAGAGGAAGAATCAAAGAAGGTAGAGATACAAAAGGAAAAGAAAAAAAAAGTGATAGAGGAAGAAAGCAAAAACATGACAGCTAGAAAGCAACAAAAGGAAAGATAGCATTAAACTAAAGTAGAATGAAATGTCAGCATCATCAATGTCAGGAAGTCCCATACACTTCACTTATATCCTCCCATATGCATTTAACTTTGGTATATTGTCTTTATTATATTAAAGGAAGCATAATACAATGTTTATGTTAATTATCATCTCTAGTTTGCATAAATTTTATTTCCCCCCCAAGTCCACCATATTTTTCACATCTTGTAATGTTGACATTCATTTGTTCTACCTCATGTAAAAATATCTTTGAATATTTTATTAGAATTTTGAGCACCCTAAGTTTCACTGAGTTATACAGTCCCAGTCTTTATCTTTTGTATTCCATTCTGATGTCCCATGTGGTCCTAACCTTCCTCTTTCAACCATACTCACAGTCATCAGTGTACTTATATAGTTATGCTACTATCTCTCAAAATTGTTTTCCAAACCTCTCACTCCTTTCTTTTCCTTTCTATCTGCAATTCTTCCTTTAGTGCTTCCCATAGAGCAGATATATTGTTCATAATCTCTGTCATTGCCTGTTTCTCAGAGAGTATTTTCAGGCCTCCCTCATATTTGGTGGGCAGCTTTGCCAGATATAGGATTCTAAGTTGTTGGCTTTTCTCTTTCAGTTTCTTAAATATATCACACCACTTCCTTCTTGAATCCATGGTTTTTATTGGGAAATCCACACACAGTCTTATCAAGCTTCCTTTTTATGTGTTGGATTGCTTTTCTCTTGCTGCAGTAAGAATTCTCTCTTCATCTTTGATGTTTGATAATCTGTTAAGTGTCTTGGCATAGGCTTATACAGATCTATTCTGGTTGGGGCATGCTGCACTTCTTGGATACATAATTTTATGTCTTTCATAAGAGATGGAAAATTTTCATTGCTTATTTCCTCTATTATTACTTCTGCCCCTTTTCCCTTCTCTTCTCCTTCTGGGACACCAATGACATGTACATTCTTGAATTTCATGTTGTCATTCAATTCCTGGAGATGTTGCCCATATTTTTCCATTCTTTTCCCTATCTTTAATTTGGGTGTAGGCTCTCAGTGCCTTGATCTCCATTTCCTGAGTGTTTTCTTCTACCTTTTGAGATCTGTTGTTGTATGTGTACACTGTCTCTTTCATCTCTTGTGTATTATTGAACTTTTGATTTCTACATTATGTATGCCCAGGGTTTTCATTTTATGCTTCATCCCTTTTGCTATTCCCTAAACTTTTTAAATTGATTTAGTATTTGTTGTTTAAATTTCTTTATGTCAGTTGACGTGTAAGTTTATTCCTTTGCCTGGGCCATAACATCATTTTCCTTAGTGTAGGTTGTAGATAACTGCTGTTTAGGCATCTGGTTTCCTTGGTTGCCCCAGTCAGGTTTTCCCGGACCAGAACAGGCTCAGGTCTTGGAAGGAGGCAATAGTATCTAGTTTCCCTGAGGGTGTCTTAAAAGATTGTTACAGACAGTGATGTCTCAAGTCTCTGTGATTTTCTGCCCAGCTGGTGGTGCCTGTCATCCTGTAGCTCCCAACTGGTGTAAGGTGGTGTGGCCTGTGGCTCTTTTAACCCAGGATAGGGGGTCTGGTTCTGAATGGAAGGTAGAGAGTAGAGCCTGGCACCTTCTGCCTCTTAGGGAAGATACACCCCCTATAGAGTGTTCATTTACATTTGAATAATCTCTCTGCTTGTGCTATCTCCACCCTTGAGTGGGTCAGACTGCTTGGAACTGAAAATGGCTGAGGCTTTCTCCACTGATCTAAAAAAGGGGCATAAACTTCCTTCAGGGCCAGTCCATGGCCACCCTCCAGCTCTCCAAGGTCAGTCATCACCAAAAGCCTCTGTATCCTTGTTGGGGATTTGTAGCTTGTATTGAGCAGTCCACATTTGTTAATGAAAACCACATTTGGAGAGAAGGAGAAAACATGGTGGCATAGAGAGAAGTGGAAAACTGTTAGTCCCCCTGAGAACAATTCATAAATGACCAAAAAACTAGTAAATAACCAGGAATAAATGTCAGGAGACAAACATGATTGCCCACTCATCATCCACCAACCTGAATTGGGAGGAATGCCCAAGATCACAGCATAAAATCTCTAAGTAAAACTGCAGACCTGTGCTGAGCTGAGAGCCAAGAGCCCCTCCCTCACAGAAGCTGTGCGGTGCTAGAGAACAGCACTCTCCAAACAAGCTAGTGTACCGCAGCCCAGCTCCATCTGGGATTTTAATGTTAACTGCTAAATACAGACAGTGAATCCTCAATGAGCAGACAGAGGCTTTTGGGGACAACTGGCCTTGGGAGAGTCAGGGGACATATCTGTCTCAGGACAAGAAGCCCAGAGGCTGATGAGTGAACCCAGGAGCTTTTCTGTCCCTTCTGCTTTCTGTGGAGAAAACTGCAGCCACTTTCAGCCCACAGCACTTTGCAGTAAAGACAGACAGCTATTTTAAAATCAAAATACTTTGATCAGCAGAGTCAAAGAAACAAAGAACTTCCTGATAAGCAGTGACCTCTTTGGAGGGGGCATTGCTTCCCAAAGGAAAGGGAGGGGTCCAGCTTTACCACCCACCTTTATGGAACCAGACCCCAAAGCCTGGGGGAGTAGAGCCACAGGCCACACCCCCTTACACAGGCAGTGACTGACTGCACCTGCCAAACAGAAAAGCACAGGTGTTATTAATCCTCTAAGAAAAACCACCAGGGGAACCAGATACTGAATATTTCCTCCTTCTGTGACCTGAAACTTCTTTCATCTGGGAAAACCTAATTGGGGTGGCCTAGGAGGTCAGATGCCTAGACAACAGAAAACTACAACCTACACTAACAAAAACGAAGCTATGACCCAGTCAAAGGAACAAACATACACTTCAACTGAGACACAGGAATTTAAATAACTAATGCTAAATCAATTCAAAACTTTAGAGAATATTTCACAAAAGAGATAGAGGCTGTAAAGAAAACACTGAGAATATATACGGCAGAAATTGAAAGTTCAAAAAAACAACTAGTAGAATCTAAGGAAATGAAAGGCACAACACAAGAGATGAAGGGCACAATGGAAACATACAACAGCAGACATCAAGAGACAGAAGAAAACACTCAAGAACTTGAGAACAAAACACCTGAAAGCCTACATGCAAAGGAGCAGATGGAGAAAAAAATGAAAAAATATGAGCAACGTCTCTGGGAACTTAAAGATGAAACAAAATACAAGAATTTACATATCATTGGTATCCCAGAAGGAGAAGAGAAGGGAAAAGGGGTAGAGGCAATGATAGAGGAACTAATCAATGAAAATTTCCCATCTCTTATGAAAGACATAAAATTACAGATCCAAGAAGTTCAGTGTACTCCAAACAGAATAGATCTGAATAGTCCTACACCAAGACACTTAATAATCAGATTATCAAATGTCAAAGGCAAAAAGAGAATCCTGAAAGCAGCAAGAGAAAAGCAATCCAACACATACAAAGGAAGCTTAATAAGACTATGCAGATCTCTTAGCAGAAACCATGCAGGCAAGAAGGAATTGGTGTGATATATTTAAGACACTGAAAGAGAAAAACCTCCAAGAATCTTATATCCAGCAAAGCTGTCTTTCAAATATGAGGGAGAGCTCAAAATACTTTCTGACAAACAGACAATGAGAGACTTTGTGAACAAGGCTCCTGCCCTATAGGAATTACTAAAGGGAGCACTGCAGAGTGATAGGAGAAGACACGAGTGTGTGGTTCACAATACAATTTTGGGAGATGGTAGCACAGCAATGTAAGTACACTGAACAAGATAGCTATGTATACGGTTGAGAGAGGAAGGTTGGGAGCATGTGAGACGCCAGAAGAAAAGAGGAAAGATAAAGAATTGGACTGTGTAACTTGGTGAAATCTAGTGTTCAACAATTGTGATAAAATACACAAATATGTTCTTTTACAAGGGCAACAAGAAAATGTCAACCTTGCAAGGTGTTAAAAATGGGGAGGCATTGGGGGAGGGATGCAATCAATGTAAACTAGAGACAGTTACTAACAGAATCATTGTATTATGCTTCCTTTAATGTAACAAAGGTGATATACCAAGGTAAATGCAGATAAGAAGGGGGGCCAGGGGAGGCATGATAGACAATTCACATTGGTGGTGTTGTCTGACTCTTTACCCTACTTTGATTTAAGATAACTTTTCCTTTTGCTACTTCCTAGCTGTCATTTTTTTCCTCTATCTTTTCCCTCTCTACCTTCTTTGATGCTCCCTCCTGCCTTGTGGAAGAAATGTAGATGTCCTTATATAGATAATGGTGAAGGTGGTGAATGCATAAATATGTGACCATACAGAGAACCATCAATTGTTTACTTAGGATGGAATGTATGGGGTGTGAACAAAACCATCTTAAAAAAATGGGTTGATGTCATAACCTCAAGGGCAATATACTGAGTGAAATAAGCCAGACACATATGGACAAATATTGCACAGTCTCACTGATAAGAACTAATTATAATATGTAAACTCATAGACATGAAATATAAGGTACCAAGATATAGGATGAGGCTTAAGAATGGGGAGTGGTTGCTTAGTATGAGCAGAATGTTCAACTAGGATGAACTTAAATGTTTGGAAATAAACAGAGGTTTAGGTAGCAAGATGTGAGAATAACTAACAGTGCTGAATGGCATGTGAATGAGGTGGAAACGGGAAGCTCAGAGTCATATATGTCACCAGAAGGAAAGTTGGAGGTCAAAAGATGGGAATGTATAAAACTGAATCCTATGGTGGGCAATATCCATGATTAACTGTACAAATATCAGAAAACTCTTCCATGAACCAGAGCAAATGTATGACAATACAACTAGAAGTTAACAATAGAGGGACATATTGGGAAGAAATATATACTTATTGCAAACTAAATACTACAGTTTGTAGTATTTCAACATTCTTTCATAAACAGTAACAAATGTATTATACCAACACTATGAGTCAGTAATTGAGGGGGGTTGGTTAGGGATACCAGAGGATTCGAGTTTCCTTTTCTTTTCCCTTTTTTTCCCCCTATCTTTCACTTTATTTCTGGCCTGGAGTAATGAAAAGTTTCTAAAAATTGAACAAAAATTAAGTGTGGCAATGGATGCACAGCTGTAAGACGTACCAGGGGCAACTGATTGTACACTTTGGATCTTTGGATAATTGTATGGTATCTGAACAATCCCAATAAAAATTAAAAAAAATAAAAAACAGTTGGAGCTCATCTGAGCTATATTCCCTTGCATAGCAAGTGCTGCTCTCTAGCACCTTGAGGCTTTGCAGTTTGGGCCATGGGGGTATGGTTCTCCTGTCTTGGGTTCCCAGTTTTTACTTACAGATTTTATGCTGCAATCTTGGGCATTCCTCCCAATTCAGATTGGTGTATGATGAGTAGACAGTTACAATTGTCCCCCTGCAGTTATTCCAGATTATTTATTAGTTGTTCCTGGTTGTTTACTAGTTGTTCCGGGGGACAAACTAGTTTCCACTCCTCTTTATGCTGCAATCTTCTTCTGTCTCCTCTACTTCTTAATTCATTAACCTGAATTCAATAGACAAAAATCTTTACCTTCACCAAAAATTGGGTCTATTTCCATTTTAGAATGTATCAGTAATTATCTTACTTAGACATAGAATGATATCTATTATGTTTCAACTACTATAAAATCTGCTTACCCACAATATGGTTCTCATTGCTATTGCAAGACCTAACTGCACACTTGTAGGAGCTAGAAAAAGAACATCTAAATAATGCTAAAGCAAGCAGAAAGAAAGAAATAACAGAGTAGAGCAGAAGTAACTGAAATCAAGAACAACAACAATAGAGAGAATCAACAAAACCACAAGTTGGTTCTTTGAAAAGAACAAAAAAATTGAAAAAAACTTAGCAAAACTTACAAAAAAAAGAGAGGAGATGCAAATAAAATCAGAAATAAGAGAAGTGTCATTTCCATGGACCTCAAGGAAATAACAAAAAGTCAGAGGATACTATGAACAACTGTATGCTAAAAAAACTATACACCTCAGATAAAATGGACAATTTCCTAGAAACACATGAACAACCTAAACTGACACTTGAAGAAATGGAACACCTCAACAAATCAATCAAAAGTAATGAGAGTGAATCAGTCATCAAAATCCTGACAACAGAGTTGAAGATGCTGCCCTCCCTGCTATGTGGGACATGACTCCCAGGGATGTAAATCTCCATGGCAACATGGGACACAACTACAGTCTACACCCAGCACCATAGGATCAAAAGCCTTCTTGACCAAAAGGGGGAAGATAAATGAAACAAAATAAAACTTCAGGGGCTGAGATTTCAAATGTGGTCTAGAGATCATTCTAGAGGTTACTCTTAGGCATTATATATATATTGTTATTATATGTTGTTAGTATGTCAGAATAGCCAGATGGAAATACCTGAAACCATTGATCTGCAACCCAGTAGACTTGAATTGTGAAGATGAGTGTATAACTACATTGCTTATATGGTGTGACTGTGTGATTGTCAAAACCTTGTGATTCACACTCCCTTTATCCAATATATGGCCAGTTGAATAGAAAACATAGGGACAGAAAAGTAAATCAATAATGATGGGTTGGGAGGATGGGTTGTTTTGGGTGTACTTTTTTGCTTTCATTTTTCTTACTTTTTTGGAGTAATGAAATGTTCAAATATTGATTGGGGAGATGAATGCACAACTATATGGTGATACTGTGAACAATCAATTGTACACTTCAGATTATTGTTCTGAATATGACTAAATCTCAATAAAATTACAAGGAAAGAAATCTGCCAACAAAGAAAAGCCCAGGACCAGGTGGCTTCACAGGTGTACTCTACCAATCATTCCAAGAAGATTTTATATGAATCCTGCTCAAACCCTTCCCAAGAGGACAGCATATGACCTAACTCATTCTATGAATTCAACATCACCTTAATACCAATGCCAAATAAATATAGTACAAGAAAAGGAAACTACAGACCAATCTCTCTATTGCATATAGATGCAAAAGTCCTCAAGCAAAATACTGCAAATTAAATCCAACAGCACTTTAAAAGAGTTATAACCATGATCAAATGGGTTTTATGCAAGGGTGGTTCAACACAAGAAAATCAATTGATATAATACACCACATTAACAAATTGAAGGGAGAAAACACATGTTCATCTTGATTGATGAAGAAAAGCCATTTGATAAAAACCAGCATCATTCCCTCATAAAAACTCTTAGAAAGATAGGAATAGAGGAAAAATTCCTCAACAGGATAGAGGGAATATATGAAAAAGCCATAGCTATCATCATACTCACAGTTGAAAGGCTGAAATATTTTCCTCTAAGATAGGGAAGAAAACAAGGATGTTCAGTGTCACAACCATTATTCAACAGTGTGTTAGAATTTCTAGCTAGAGCAGTTAGGCTAGAAAAATAAATAAATTCTCTGAATTTGAAAGGAAGAAGTAAAACTTTTATTATTTTCAGATAATATGATCTTATATTTTAAAAAGCCCCAAAAATCTACTGTAAAGCTATTAGAGACAATAAATGAGTTCAGCAAAGTGGCAGAATACAAGACCACATACAAAAATTAGTACTGTTTCTGTACTATAGTAATAAGTTATCTGAGGTGGAAATCAAGAAAATATCTCATTTACAATAGTAACTAAAAGAATCAAATATCAAGGAAAAAAATCACTAATGCAACAGACCTGTACCCAATAAACAACAGCATATTGCTAAAAGAAATCAAAGAATACCTAAGTAATTGGAAGGGCATTCAGTGTTCATGGATTTGAAGAATGCCTATCATTAAGATGTCAGTTCTACCCAAATTGATGTACAGACTCAATACAAATCCCAATCAAAATCCCAACACCCTTCTTTGCAGAAGTTGAAAGTCAAATGATCAAATTTATTTGGAAGGGTAAAGGGTCCCAAATAGCCAAAAACAACTTGAGAAAGAATGAACTTGGAAGAATCAAATTTCTTGACTTTAAAGCATATTATAGAGAGAACCTAAGAAGGCAGCTAAGTGAGACATGGCAAAAAAACACCTCCGTGAAAAATACAAGATAAAAGACAGAAAGTGACCCAGAACACCAGTTCCAGTGATGCACCAGCCAGACAATGTCTGCTAAATCCACAGGGACCATGGATTTGATAAAACCAAGAGTGCATTCTGAAATGAGTGAGTGAGCCAGCTGAAAGTCTGGTGGTCATGTTGTGGTGTGAGGAAACCATGGGTTGGCATTTGGAAATGGTCTAGTTCTTTAAGAAAAAAATCTCAGGCAGGGCTCTGGTTATGGTGGTGACTAAGTAGTGACTAAGTAGTGACTAACTAGTGATTATTCAGTGGTCACCATGGAGGCAAGAAAGTAGTGGCATGACATAATTAAAATTCTGAGAGAGAAAAATTTCCAACCAAGAATAGTTTATTCAGCTAAACCGTCCTTCAAATTTGAGGGAAAGCTTAAATTTTTCACAGACAAACAAATGCTGAGAGATTTTTCTAATAAAAGACCTGACCTACTTCAGATATTAAGGGAGCCCTACCAACAGAGAAACAAAGAAAGGAGATAGAGACATAGAGAAATTTAACAGACATATATAGAATATTACATCCCAAATCACCAGAACACATGTACTTCTCTAGTGATCATGGATCTTTCTCCAGAATAGACCATATGCTGGGACATAAAACAAGCCTCAATAAATTTAAAAAAAAATTGAATTTATTCAAAGCACATTCTCTGACCACAATGGAATACAAATAGAAGTCAATAACCATCAGAAACTTAGAAAATTCACAAACAACTGGAAGGTAAAAATGAGAGGGTGATGAAAACATTCCCAGATAATCGAAAGCTGAGGGATTTCATCACCAGTAGATCAGTCCTATAAGAAAAGCTAAAGGGAATTGAGCAAGCTGAAAGGAAGGGACAGAAAACAATTGACTGAAACCACATGAAGAAATAAAGATTTCCAGTAAAGATCACATGGTAAATATAAATACCAATACTACTGTATTTTTGATTTTTGATTTGTAACTACACTATTTACTTCCTTCTGGATCTAAGATGAAAAAGCACATGATTCCCTCAATTGATGCAGAAAAGGCATTTGACAAAATTCAGCAGACTTTCTTTTTGAAAACATTTCAAAGGATAAGAATGCAAGGAAACTTCCTCAACATGATAAAAGAAATATATGAAAAACCCACAGCTAACATCATACTTAACAGAACAAGATTGAAAACGTTCTCACTAAGAGCATGATAAAAACAAGGATGCCCATTCTCACCATTGTTATTCAACATTGTGCTGGAAGTTTTAGCTAGGGCAATTAGGCAAGAAAAATAAATGAAAGGCAAATAAATTTGAAGAAATATGCCTTTCACTGATTGCAGATGACAAAATCCTGTAAGTAGAAAATCCTGAAAAATCTACAATAAAGCCACTGGAAATAATAAACAAGTAAACCTAAGCAGCAGAATTCAAGATCAATGCATAAAATTCAGTTGTATTTTATGCATGAGGAAGGAGCAATCTGAGGAGGAAATTAATAAAAATTTCTATTTACACTAGCAAAAAAAGAATCAAATTCTTAGAAACAAAGTCAACCAAGGATATGAAAGACCTATACAAAGGAAATTAAAAAAGAAATGCTGAAAGAAATCAAGGAAGACCTAAATAAATGGAAGGACATACCATGTTCATGGATTGTAAGACAAAATATAATTAAGATGTAAATTCTACCCAAATTAATTTATAGGTTAAATGAAATACCATTTAGAACCCCGACAACTTACTCTCAGAAGAAGTAAATCCAAAAATCAAATATATTTGGAAAGACAGAATGCCCCAAATACATAAAATTATTTTGAAAAAGAGGTGATGTCTAACTACCTGACTTTAAAGCATACTGCACAGCTGCAGTGGTCAAAAGAGCATTGTCCTAGCATAAAGGTAGATATACTGACCAATGGAATCAAATTGAGTATTCAGAAATGGATGCTCCCTTCTATGGACAATTTAACTTTAATAAGACAGTCAAGTTGATACAACTGGGACACAGCAGCCTCTTCAACAAACTGTGCTTCAATAAACACAGCCAGAATGTTATAAAAGGACCCCTTCTCTCACCTTATACAAAAACTAACTCAAAATGGATCAAAGACATAAACATATGAGCTATGAATATAAAACATTTAGAAGAAAATGTAGGCATGTATCTTAAAGATCTTGTGATAGGAGGTGGTTTCCTAGACAGTTCATCCATAGCAGAAGCTATGAATGAAGAAATAAAAAAATGATAACTCCTCAAAATTGGAAAGTTCCTCACATCAAAGGCCTTTATCAGGAAAGTAAAAGGCAGCATATGCAATGGGACACAATATTTGGAAACAACATCTCAGATAAGGGTCTAAGATCAAGAAAATATAAAGAGATCCTAAAATTCAACAACAAAAAGATAGGCATCCCAATTTAAAAAAATGGGTAAAAGACACAGACTGACAGTTTTCTGAAGAGGAAATACAAATGGATCAAAAATATATGAAAAGATGCTGAAAAACACTGGCTATTAGAAAAAGGCTAACCAAAACCACAATGATATATCATCATACACCTCCTAGAATGGCCATTATTAAAAAAAAAAACTACAAGAGTTGGAGTGGATGTGGACAAAGGCACATTCACTTTTGGTGGCAAAGAAACCACTCAGGAAGGCAGTTTGTTGAATCTTCAGGAAGCTAAATACAGAATTGCCATATGATCCAGCAATCCTATTACTGGGTATATACTTGGAGGAACTAAAGGCTAGGAGGCAAATATACATTTGTAAACCAATGTTTATCAGGCATTATTCATGTTTGCCAAGAGATGGAAACATCTCAAATATCATCAGTGGATGAGTAGATAAACACAATGATGTATATACATATGATTGAATATTACACAGCCGTAAAGTCACAAGGCATATAACAATGTGGATGAACTTGAGGATATTAGGTTGATTGAAATGTGCCATAAACTAAAGTACAAACACTGTATGGTCTCACTAAAATGAAATAACTATAATGAACAAATTTGAAAGCTCAAGTTAAAGCACAGGTTATCAGGAGGTAGAAAGATGGTAGAGATTGGGGTTTTGATACTGAAGGAGTACAGAATGATGAACAGGATTGATTGTAAAGATCCAGAAATGGATGCCACAATACTATGTGATGATTGTACAATATTGTAAATACAATGAATAAATGAGTGTTTTCATGGTTCAAACAGGAAGGCTAGGGACACATTGGAAAGGAGAGGATAAAACTGGAACTTTATAAATTAGCAAAAACTAAAGTGGAAAAAAGATGCTGATTAAATGCAGAAATATAAAAAAGTTTTTACATTAGGGAGAATGAGTGAATATCAACATTGCAAGGTGTTGAGAGTGGGATGGTATATTGGGAAAAATGCAGTAAATGAAAACTAAGGTCTATATATATAACAATAACAGTTTAATATTCTTCTGTTAATTGTAACAATGGAAATACAAGAATGTTAATATCAACAGAGGGAGATATAAGGGAGCAGTATGGGACTTGTTATTTCTCCTTTTTTATTTTAAGTTATTGTTACTCTTAATTCTTTCCTAAGTTCCCCTTTGTTTCTTTCTCTTCCCTTTTTTGTGGAAGTAATGAAAATATTCCAAATAGATTGTGGTGGTGAAAGCATATTATATGAATATACCAGGAATATTCACTCTGTATGGATTGCATGGTGTGTGAATAAATCTGTTTTGAAAACAAACAGGAAGATACTACTGCTGAAGTTGTGGATAGAGAGATATACCTATTAACTATTGGTAGAGAAGTATATTGTTGCAGTCCCTCTGCAGCCAGTGTGGTGATTCCAGAGGAGGCTGACTATAGGATTGCCATATGATACTGCAATTCCATTATTTTTTATACACTTGGAAGAACTGAAAGCAGGGACATGGAGAGACATTTTTACATCTGTGCATATGACAGCAGTCTTCATGATTTGCAATGAATGGAGGTGGTCTAAGGGTACTTCAATGCATGAACAGATTATGGACATTTGTTGTATACATACAATGGAATAGTGAAAGGCTTAAGAAAGGAATGAAGTCTTGAGGCATGCAACTAGGTGAATGAAATTTGAGGACATTGTTTTGAGTGAAATAAGCCAGAAATGAAAGGTTGAATACTGTAAAATCTCCTAATATAAACCTACTGTATTGAGCAAGTGCTGAGAATTGAACTTGAGAGCAGGAATCAGTGGATAGAATGTGGACAGACATTGGGCAATCAATGATGCAGGAGTGCAAAGTGTTCAATGAGGCTTGTTTCATAGACTGTTAGCTCTTACAGCACTCACTTCTGTTCCTGAGTTTTGGCTGTTAAAAGATGTCTATTTGGTACAAAATTTGTATTCTCTGTAGCATGATTTCTAATATAACCCATATGGTCAATTTATTTAAACAACATGGTTGCATGGAACTTAGAATGGGGAATGAGATCTTGTTATTCTATGCAGGTTAATATGACACTCAATGCACCCAAGAATAGCTTGGGCAGAAAATAAAAATGTATTATCAAAGTACCCTTGAGGGACTGGGGAAAAATGTGGAAATATTAACATTCCTCACCTGTGGAATCCTTGATATTCCTGCAAGCATTAGGATATCCCAGTTCAATAAGTTAAGCTCTTGAATTGGGAGCTTACAAAGAGAAACTAAGCCTACTTGTGGTTATGTCTAAGTCACCCCAGATAACCTCTTCTTTTTGTTCAGCTGTAGCCTCTTTCTCTCAGAAAACTATGCAAATAAACTTACTGCCTTCTTTTCTATGTGAGACAAGACCCCCAGGTTTGTAAGACTCCCTGGCAATGAGGTACAGGACTCCTGCAGATAAGCCTGGACCTTGCTTCAGGGGATTGAGAATACCATCTTGAATAAAAGGGGGAAAATTAATGAAACAAAGTTTCAGTGGCTGAGAAATCTGAAATAGAGTTGAGAGGTCAATCTTATGGCTATTTTTTTATTCATTTTTATTGACATATATTCACATACCATGCAGTCATACAAAACAAAGCATACATTCAATTGTTCACAGTACCATTATATAGTTGTGCATTCATCACCACAATTAATTTTTGACATTTTCATTACCACACACACAAAAATAATAAGAGTAAAAATTCAAGTGAAAAAGAACAATTAAAGTAAAAAAGAACACTGGATACCTTTTTTCTTACCCCATTTTTCTACTCATCAATCCTTAAACTAGACAAAGCGGTGTGTGACCCACATGGCTTTCTCAATCACATTTTCACCACTCATAAGCTACATTTTAATACAATTGTCTTCAAGATTCATTGGTTCTGTGTTGTAGTTTGATTCAGGTATTTATTGCTAGCTATTCCAATTCATTATAACTTAAAAAGGGTTGTCCATATTGTGTGTAAGAGTGTCCACCAGAGTGACCTTTTGGCTCCTTTTGGAATCTCTCTGACACTGAAGCTTATTTCATTTCCTTTCATGTTCCCCTTTTGGTCAAGAAGATGATCTCCATCACACAATGCTGGGTCTAGATTCCTTCCCAGGAGTTATATTCCATGTTGCCAAGGAGATTCACTCCCCTGGGTGTCAGATCCCATGGAGGGGGGAGGGCAGTGATTTCACCTGCCAAGTTGGCTTAGCTAAAGAGAGAGGGCCACACCTGAGCAACAAAGATGCATTTGGGAGGAGGCTGTTAGGCAAAATCATAGGGAGGCCTAGCCTCTTCTTTGCAGCAACAGTCTTCCCAAGGGCAAGTGCTGTGACAAAGGACTCAACCCATCAAACCACCAGTCCCCTATGTCTGTGAATACATCAGCAACCATCAAGGTGGGGAAGCACAACATCCTTGCATTCTCCACCAGCTCCTCAAGCATATTTTTTCATTTTTTTAATTAACTCCTTTTAATAAACTACATAAAAAATAAAAAAATCAAACAAATGATGGTTATTTTAATGCATTATATAGGTATTCCTTTTTAGTTTCTGGTATATTAGAATAGCAAGAAGGAAATATCTGAATCTGTTGAACAATACTCCAGTAGAATTAATTCTTGGTGATAATTATATAACTATATAGATTTTATCATGTGACCATGTGATAGTGAAAACCTGGTGACTGATACTTGGACAAGTATAGAGGCAGATGAGTAACAAAATAATGAGGATATATATACACAGACACATACACATACACACAAGGGGTAAAATGGGTATGTGATGCAATGGTTTAAGTGTTCTTTTTATTTTTTTAAATTTTAAAATATTTTATATATTTTTCTTTATTTTGGAGTAATGAAAATGCTTGAAGGTTGACTGGTGATGGATTCACAAATATATAATGATACTGTTTGCCACTGACTATATACTTTGGGTGGATTTTATGGTGTGTGAGTATATCTCAATAAAATTTGAATTAAATTAAATATATCTAGTTATATGATGTTCATTAGAAACATATAAAATATTAGGAAATGGAAACATTGAATATCATTGTAGAAATGGTAATCTAGGCAAATAAATTTAAAAAGTTTTCAAGTCATATTAATGCCAAAACAAATTAGTCTTTAAGTCAAAGATATTTCCTAAGATACAGTGATTCTATTCAATAGTAAAACTTTGGATTTCAAAGAAAAATGCAAACATTCTAAAGTAAGGAGCAAGAATATAAATTAAAATATATAAAACAAATATGATAAATCTAAAAGAAGAATTGGATCAGAGTGCCAGATTTCCACAAATAATTTTCAGTGATAAGTCAAGTAGGAGAACTCAGAAAAGATACAGTGAGTAAAAGAAAATAATCTCATTATATATATTATTTCCAAGCACACTGGAAATAAATTTTCAAGTTTATTTGATCCTATTTCAAGTAGCAAATCTCAACATATTTTAAACAACTCTACTATGGGATTAACATTCTAATCAAAAAGAAATCTGGTTAGACATTATACAATAACTAAAAAATACTAACTTTGAGTATAGCCACTTCTAAATAACTATATATATATATATATATATATATATATATATATATATATATACACAATAAAGACTATTTGATATCAAAAATTTAAAAATATTTACTGGATATTACAATAGTCAATATCTGAAGCATAATACTAATAATGAGAATAAATTCATAAAATTAAAGTAATGAAATAGGGAGGAATAATATATTTGAAGATTTTCTTTAAAAACCTAATAACTTTGACAGATCTCTAGAAAGATTGAGTGTGGGAAATAGAGATGTCATAAATGAGAATAAAATATTACATATTATTATGATTCCAGTAGAATTTTTTAAAAGATAAATACTCTATGCAATATAATCTAATTCATTAAAGACATATTAAAGCAACACAGTTTTGAAGGAGTTGAAATATCTGAAAAAGGCTCAGGAAGAATTGTAAGGCATACATATTCCAGAAATAACAAAGAAAATAAAACAGTGCTGAAAAATACTTCCTCAAAATAAAATATCCAGCTTAAATACCTGCAAAGATTATTTGTACCAAATATTTAAGAAATGCACATATTTTTCAAGTGTACATAAAATCTTCTGGAGAACTTGGAAAGTAAATACAGTCCAATATATTTTAGATTCTTAGATAGTTCGATATAACTTTGTGCCAAACCCATAGAAAGGTATTAAGAGAAAAAGTAATAGGTAAAACCTACTAAGGAGCATACATTTTAAAAGAACTGATAAATCAAAGCATTAAAAAAATCATGGCTGTGTTTGAATTATTCCAAGAGGGCAAGATAATTCCAACATTCAGAAACCTATTATGGCAATTCAATATATTAATGGTTTCAATATAGAAGAAAGCATTCATGAATGTTACCTTCCATAAATAAAACTATAAAACTATGATGAAAAAATTTCTTGAAAAGATAAAATATAATTAAATATATATACATCAACAATAACTAGAGTTTATAGACAAGTGTTAAATACATTGAATTAAAATCAGGATGCCTAAAGGCATTTCTGCTATTATATCTTTTACTTACAAATATATTTGGTATCCACTAAGCAATATAAAAACAAAGAAATAAAAATATATGGTTTGAAATTAAGCCACAAAACAGTCATCATTGCAAGAATATGACTATGGTCATGAAAAATGAAAATAACCATTGAACAAAAATTTTAGATTAAAAAAGACATCTTAACAATTTAGCAAGGATTCTGGAAACAAGATTGAGAAATAAAAGTTATAGGTATCTCTATATACTGCCACAAATGTTGAGTATTACAATTTTTTCAGACTCAGAAAATGCATCAAAACATACTACATTGGCAGAATTCTTAAAATATGAGTGAAATATGTTGAATTATGGGAAACATTAATTAAATGTAATCATAGACCATGTTCTTGAATTTAAATTTTCAGTATTGTAAAGCTATCACTTTTCCAGAGTGTGCATCATAATCCATGTGATTTTTCATGAAATTGGTAAAAACATGATAAGGTTTAGATTATTAATTAATCATGTAAAGCCAAGATACACATAAAGTAGCAAACACATGGACAAACTATTTTTAGGTATAATACTGATTATACGTAACTAAATCTTCACAGAAAAATTATATGTGCTGAGATGATCAAATAGAAAAAAGGAAGAGATCTAGAAATGAGAACTTATTAAATTTAAGAAATGCTTAAATTCATCCAAATTCATCTAAAGAATTTCATTGAAAAGATTTGGAAAAAATAAAGAAACTTGTCACAAATATGGGAGATGATATTTGGCACACAAACATCTAACAAATGAGCTCTTATCCAGCATATATAAAATGTATCTAAAAATGCCAGGAAGATTTAAATAAAAATATTCACAAAATATAGAGTTTTCATATACCACTCTATTATTATCATCTTTCATTAGTGGCTACATTGTTACAATTTATGAAAGCCAATATTTAAAATTGTACTATTAACTATAGTCCAGAGTTTACTTTGGGGTTCACTGTTTGTGTTACATAGTCCTATGGCAGCCTAGGGGTCAGCACCCACCCCCTTCCTTAAGCAGTCTTGAGCATGCAGCAGCCCATGTGGCCAGAACACATTTTTTGAAGGACATTGAGCCTAACTGTTGTTAATCAAATTCCACCAGACTCAGCTGAGGTTCCTTTGTAAGTAAATCTCATGTGCCACTCCTGAAATCAACTTTCATGAGACTCAGCTGAGGTTCCTTTGTAACCAAATCTAGCAAGGCTCTCATGAAATATATAAGTCACTATTCTTCCTCTTATTTGTGTGGATCATTGGCTTACTTTCCCAACTGTCCTTCATTAGGATGAAGTAATTCCCTACTAAAAGTCATGGGGAAATTTTGGCCTGATGTGATCTTTGGTCTTGGGGTTGAGTCAGGTTGGAGCACTTGGTGAGCCAGCCAGGAGACCAGATAACTGCTGGCCAGAGAGAGAATGAATAGTGGGAATGGAGGATTTCCCAGGGTGATCCCAGGATGACCTGCAACTCCATGTGGGGAGGGTTGGCAACCATCCTAGAGAAATAGGCACCACTGAGGGAGTACTGAGATATTTATAACTCCCCAAATAGAGTAAAAGCCCTCCTTCAACAGACCACAGGATAGTTAGGGTCTCATAAAGAAAAGCAAAGCTGCCAGGCCATCACAGCTGTAGCCTGACCACATTTGGAGGCCCTGTGATCAGCTGCAGAAGAGAACTGGTTAGCCAAAGTGGCAGTTTGCTGCAGGAAAGAGGAACTTATGTTAGAGAGGGATATGCAGGTAGTCCAATTGGAGTTGAAAGATGCTTTAAATGAGAGGTGATGCTGAGTAGATGAAAATTTGGAAGTATTAGCAAATCATTATTTCTAGAGTAAGGAAGAAGAAGTTACCTAAAGTTCAAGTAAGACATATTCTAACTTCCCCTGATTGAGATCCCAAGGCTTGAGTCACAAAGGATTTTCTTCTTCCCTTGAGGATTCCAAATCTGAATGGGAGAAGGAGGATGAATAGTGTACACTTGTTCTCCATTTTGTCCAAGGTAAGTTTAAGTCAGGGCATGTCCCAGCACAACTGAGCCCTCAGGTGGATCAGTATGATGCTGCTGATGTGTTCACAGCCCCAGTCACACCCATTGAGCAAAGAATACCTGTTACAATGTAAGATTTTACTGCTTCTGTGTTATGAGAAATTGGGACTCAGTATATGCAAAACCTAAGGAACTTTTATCAAATTGGCTACTGTGATTGTGGGATACCAAAGCAGATGGCATACTACTTTTGGGGTATGAAATGAGTAAATTGTCCTCTCTCACCACCCATCCTTCCCTGCATCAACACATATATTTATTAGCTCCTAAAATGTAAACAGATTTGCTACTTAATTGGATTATATTCCAGTATAAGGATGTGTGGCCTCATGAGGGGGACTTGCCTCATCAAAACCCCTATTGGAATACCATTGATGAGCTACTAGATGTATTGTGGGGGTTAGAGATGAAGCATGCAATTTATATGCTGGGTGCCATTGGATCAGATAGTGTAACTTGCACTACAGGAATTAATGATATAATTCTACATACTGCTCACAGTCAGCGGTATGGGATTTTGGTACCCATTCTTAGCCAATTTATACAGCATTCCATCTTGCTGCTCAAATGTTTGCATATCTAAGACAGACAGATTGCCTAAAGTGAAGAACAGCTGGAGTCAGAGCAATGGGTCATGTCCTGAGGGGAATGATAGTCTGAAGCAAGGCAAATATGGAGAGAGCTAATAGCTGCTGGAGCTAAAATTAAGGATATTGATGTGTGGCCAAATGCAGTATTAGTTAAACTTTAGAGCAAGCTGCCCAAAGAGCAGAGGTTTATTAAGCTTGAAACCAGGTCACTAGAGAAGGAGGTGGATTCTGGCTGAAAGACACAGCCAATACCATTTATAAACCCCTCTGTACCCCCAGCAGAGGAGGATTGGGAGTCCCCTTTCCCCTAGCATAGGGGATAGGTCAGGATCCCCAAGTCAGGACAATATATGAGGACACTGGGGAACAGAGGCCATATAGAACCAACTTCAAGAGTTAAGTGATCAATTAGGCCAATTTCATTTTGTGTTGGATCTTGCTAATGAATATTTTTAGCATTTCTTTATATCCCTCAAGCCAGCTGTGCTTGTCTTCATGCAGAAAGGACAACAGTGGACATTTATCATTCTTTCAAAAGGATATCTGCATAGTCCCACTGTTTGCCATGCTTTGCTAGTTCAAGATTTAAAAATGTGGAAACTGCCAGTAGAGTGGAGTGAAAAATTGCCCCAATCCACATACTTCTAAACAGCTCATGGATTCCCTTGGTTTTTGGGGTTATTGTAGGTCTTTTACAATGCATTTAGTGCAGATTCTAAAACCTTTGTGTGTCCTAGATAGGAAAGTAAAACATGGAAATAGGATGTTTCACAGAGGTATGCTTTTGAAAAAGCAAAACAAGCCATCACATAGGCTCAATGTTTAAGGGGCTGGATGCTGGCTGTGCCTTGTGAATTGGATGTGGCAAGTACTGGTATTGGCTTTCAGTGGGGCTTGTGGCAAAGGCAACAGGCAAAATGATTTCCCCTTGGATTTTGGTCTCAGCTTTGGAAGGGAGCTATGATATAGCCCCTTAGAAAAACAACTATGTACTGCCTATAACATCCTGCTGCAAATTGAAGGACTAACCCAAATATATGCTGTGTAATTGTGCACTGCCATCCCAATACTGCAGTGGATAAATGAGAAAGCAAATAAATTGCATTCAGTGAGTGCTTATTTGAGCACTCTGAAAAAAATTGAAAGCCTATCTGCTGCAACGTAGAGTCTAACAACAGCCCTGTAAGTACAGAAATGCATTATATTCTAGGATGAGCTTCCTTTCAGGAAGAACAACACTTGCAACTCCCTGCTGATCACCCCTGAAGTGGCTGTTTCTGTATCCACCAGTGATGGATGTGGCAGTACACCTGAGTCTGCCTGGTATGCTAATGGATAAGCACATGGAAAGCCTGTAACCTGGATGGCAGTAGCTGTGCAAACTAGTTTGGACACTATATTATGGGAAAATGAGACTATGCAAAGCAGCCATGGACTGAATTAATGGATGAATGGATTGACATTTTTTATGGACCAGGAGATATACTGATAACTGTGCATTGTGCTTGGCTTAACTGTGTGGATGGTCACGTGGAGGCAACAGCAATGGACTGCTGTTGGCTGCCCCTTATGGGGGAAATATGTAGGAAGTCATTTAGGGTGCCTGCCACAAGTGCAGAGTAATAGTATTTCTTGTTAAAGAATGAATGGACTTTGGGAAGATTAGCTAAAAGATGGCAAACAATCCCTGCAGCAGGGTAACTGTTTGTTATATACAGTCCTCACCACCTCAGTTCACCATTTTGAGCAGCTGCTCATGCCCCTGTTATATTGGTAACTGTGAGACTCATACAAGTACTGCAAATTAAGGTAAAGGGACTACCAATGCTACAACCATAATAAGGTAATGAAAATACTTTGCACTTGCCTGTGCCATAAACATTAGAAAGAAGGGAAAATAAGGTTGATTGGGCACGGTTCTGGTCAATGCAGCTGCACTGGTTGTGAATCCTAAGCCCATTGGGGTATCAGGGTCAACAAAATTTAATATTTATATCATTAACATAGGAACCCAAGTTCTCCAGGGAACAACATGTATGACTCTACACTCATGCCTAGGTTATCAATGGATGTAAACCCAGAAATTTCCCTGCAATTTCAGGGAAAACATACGGTGTTTGAAAATGAGAGACTCTCAGACTTTGAAATCTAATGGAATTTGCCCTACATGTTTCTGTAACTTAAAATTTCTCCCTATGACAATGGGATTTTTTTTCTATGACTATCCCTCTTCTCTATATTGGAGATAGATAACTTTTCCTTTGTTTCACCAGTGCATAGCCAGAGGGGAACTTTGCTTTAAGACAAACCATGCCTGTAACAGATTTTAATAAGACTTTGTTAAAATATATCTCAATGCTGTTCTGTCTTTACCCATTCCACCAGCCTGTGATCCCTGTAATTTGACTGCATGGAATACTTTGCTGACAGAATTCTACATATCAGAAAGTCTGGAAAAGAAAGACTGAAATCACAGATCTTAACAATTATCAGCAGAATGGTTTAATTTTTTCCTTGGCCATGGTGGTATTACTTTGTGGAGTTGTTATATATATGTGTGGGAGTTACTAATGTTCTATTTTCTCTTATATTGCTGTTGTGGAATATAAATATGTCTGTCCTATGGCCAATGCATAATGTTGCATGGTCATGGATTGTGGCAAACCAGGGTCAGCACCCACCCAATCTGTTCTGGATTTCTAGTGCAACTATTATGCAAAATACCAGAAATTTATTGTACATAAAGGGGATTTATTAGATTAGAAGTGTACAGTTCTAAGGCCAGAATTGTGTCCAAACTAAGGCATCAACAAGAGGATACCTTCAGTGAAGAAAGGCTGATGGCATCTGGAAAACATCTGTTGGCTGGGAGGGTGTGGGGCTGGCATCTGCTCATCTTTTTGCTGCTGGGCTCTGATTTGAAAATGACTTTCTACAAAATGTCTCTTGGCTTTTTTCTCTTAGCTTCTTTGGAGGAAATTCTGGGCTATCATTTTGAAATGTCTCCAAGCATTTCCAAATGTCAGCATCAGTGTTAGCTCTTATCTTCTCTCCAAAATATTCCTCTCAGCTGCTCTGTGCTCCTGTGTGTGAGCTCTCTCATAAGAATCCAGTGATTTAATTCAGATGTACACTGAGTGAGCAGAGTCAACATATCTAAGGAAATAATTTAATCAAATGTTTCCAACTTAATCAACAGACTAATCACTCTGCCCCACAAGATTGCATTAAAAGATATGGAGTTTCTGAGGGACATAATAATCCTAAACCAGCAAAATGCAAACTGCTGCATGGGGTGGACTTTGGAAGCCCATGGTCAGTTCCCACACAATCCCTTAGGGAAAAGGATGGAGCCTTGAGCACATATAACAAGAGCAAAGTCATTGAAGGTCATTGAACCTAATCACATTTGGTGATCAACTTTCAGGAGAATCAACTGAGGCTTCTTTGTAACCACATCTAGTGAAGCTATGCTGAGATATATAAGGCACTCTTCTTTCTCTTGTTTGTATAGATCATTGACTTCATTTCCCAACTGTCCACCATTAGGAAGAATCCTCCTGTTAGTAAGTCCCTATTAAACTCATGGGGAATATTTTGCCTGTCATATTTATGGGCTTGGGGTTGAGTCGGGCTGAAGCATATCCCATGGAGTTTTTATAAATATTTATTCTAGGAACATAACTACAACCTAAAATTTCACCTTTTATCTACATTCAAATATAAAACTCAGTGCTATTAGTTATTGCCAAACGTTTTGCTACCAGAACTACCATTCATTAACAAAACTTCTACAGTGTCACTTTAAAACAAATCTGAAAAAGGCTGTAAGAGTAACCTTTTTAATATAACCTTAAAACCGTAGGCAAGCATTTTAATATAACCTTAAAACTGCAAGACAGGAGGAAGTCATAAATTAACCTTAAAATATAACCTTGAAGCAACTTTGAAATCTAACCTTAAAACAGGAAGTATACAGGTGGTAAAGTAGGCATGTGGTAAACAACTTTAGTCTCACAAAGGAGTAAGATGTGAATGTAAGTTCTACAGTAATATATAAATGTATATCCTGCACCCACAACTAAAAGAGCTGTAATATATTGCCCCAAGCCTCCTAGATAGAAATAAGACTTTTGTCTATCTCTATAGACTGAGAGACACTTTTCCCAGGTATCAAAGAATGTAAATCATAAAGTAAGATAAACTACTGAAATTCTCCAGACCTCTGTTACAAGTTAACTAAAGTGATTAACTCACTTTGTCTCTGATGGGTATAAAAAACAATTGAAGGAAGATGGTGGATTGGTGAGGTATATGTTTTGGTTACGCCTCCAGGGATGTAGGTAGAAAGCCAGGAACTGTGTGGACAGGACACCGCAGAGCAATCTGACTTTGGGCATACTTCATACAACACTCATGAAAACATGGAACTGCTGAGATCAGAGAAATCTGTAAGTTTCTGTGGCCAGGGGACCCATGCCCCTCCTTGCCAGGCTCAGTCCCATGGGAGGAGGGGCCATCAGCACTGGGAAGGAGAAGGGAGAACTGCAGTGGCAGCTCTTATCAGAAACTCATTCTACTGATCCAAACTCCAACCATAGATAGACTGAGACCAGACACCAGCGAATCTGAGAGCAGCCAGCCTAGCAGAGAGGAGATAGGCATAGCAAAAAACAGCAAGACAAACTCAAAAATAAAAGCAGAGGCTTTTTGGAGTTCTGGTGAACTTACAAAGGGGAAGAGCAGAGCTCAGGCCCTGAGGCTCATTTGCAAATCCCAAAGAAAAAGTGATCTCTCTGCCCCCTGGATCTTTCCTTAATAGCCCTAATTGCTTTGTCTCTTAGCATTTCAATAACCCATTAGAACTGCCAGGAGGGCACTTTTTTATTTTTTTTATTTTTTATTTTTTATTTTTCTAAAACAATTACTCTAAGCCCAATAGAGAAAGCCTCAAAGACTTGCAATTTGGGCAGGTCAAGACAACAGCAGAACTAAGAGAGCTCTGAGACAGAAGACAATAATCCAGTGGCTGAGAAAATTCACTAAACACCACAACTCCCCCAGAAAAGGGGGGCATCTGCTCACAGCCATCATCCTGGTAGATAGGAAACACTCCTGCCCATCACTGGCCCCATAGCGCAGAGCTGCCCCAGACAACTGAGTGTGATGGAAGTGCTTCCAATAACATGCATACACCACAAAACTGTGCATGGGCATTAGCCTTCCCTGCACCCTCAGCTGGTTGTCCCAGACTTGGGAAGGTGGAGCAGTGGGAATTAACAAGCCCCATTCAGACATCATTTCAGCAGACTGGGAGCTTCCCTACACAGACTAGCAGCTCAGAACTGCCCTGGTGGGATGGCACTCACCTGTGACATAACACAGTCATCCCTCAACAGAGGACCAGGGAGGTGCAAGGCCTGGAAGAGGGACCCACATGAAAGTCTCAGGGTCCACACACTAATACTAAGGACTTGTGGGTCAGTGGCAGAGACAAACTGTGGCAGGACTGAACTGAAGGATTAGACTATTGTGGCAGCTTTAAAACTCCAGGAATACCAGTGAGATTTGATTGTTAGAGTTGCCCACCTCCCTGACAGCCCAGATACATGCCCCTTAAACAGGGCAGGCAACACCAACTACACACACAAGCTTGTTACACCAATTAGACCCCACAAGACTCACTCCCCCACCCACCACAAAGGCAAAGTGGGGTAGAACTGGCTTGAGAGGAACAGGTGGTTCATGGATGCCACCTGCTGGTTAGTCAGAGAAAGTGTACTCCATGAAGCTGTACATCTCACAAATTAGAGACAAGGATTGCAATTGGTCTACAAATCCAAAAAGAACCCTATCAAGTTAAGCAAATGCAAAGAGGCCAAAAACAACAGAAAATTTTAAAGCATATGAAAAAAACAGACGATATGGACAACCCAAACCCAAGCACCCAAATCAAAAACTCTGAAGAGACACAGTACCTAAAGCAACTAATCAAAGAAATAAAGATGAAAGATGAGACCATGGCATGGGATATAAAGGTCATCAAGAAGAGCATGGAACAGGATATAAAGGACATCAAGAGGACACCAGAAGAGCATAATGAAGACATTGCAGGACTAAATAAAAAAATAGATGATCTTATGGAAATTAAAGAAACTGTTGACCAAATTAAAAAGATTCTGGATGCTCATAGTAAAAAACTAGAGGAAGTTGAACAACGAATCAGTGACCTGGGAGATGACATTATAGAAAATGAAAGCACAAAAGAAAGAATGGGGAAAAATAAAAAAAAATCAAAATGGACATCAGGGATATGATAGATAATATAAAATGTCCAAATATAAGACTCATTGGTGTTCCAGAAGGAGGAGAAAAGGGTAAAGGTCTAGGAAGAGTATTCAAAGAAATTGTTGGGGAAAACTTCCCAAATCTTCTAAATACCATCAATACACAAATCATAAATGCCCAGTGAACTCCAAATAGAATAAATCCAAATAAACCCACTCTGAGACATATTTTGATCACACTGTCAAATATGGAAGAGAAGAAACAGGTTCTGAAAGCAGTAAGAGAAAAGCAATTCACCACATACAAAGGAAACAGCATAAGACTAAGTAGTGAATACTCAGCAGCCACCATGGAGGTGAGAAGGCAGTGGCATGACATAGTTAAAATTCTCAGTGAGAAAAATTTCCAACCAAGAATACTTTATCCAGCAAAGCTCTCCTTCAAATTTGAGTGAGAGCTTAACGTTTTCACAGACCAATGCTGAAAGAATTTGCTAACAAGAGACCTGCCCTACTGGAGATACTAAAGGGAGCCCTACAGACAGAGAAACAAAGAAAGGAGAGAGAGACATGAAGAAAGGTACAGTACTAAAGAGATTCAGTATGGGTACATTAAAGGATATACATAGAGGGAAATATACATATGACAAACATAAACGAAAGGATAAGATGGCTAATTCAAGAAATGCCTTCACAGTTATAACATTGAATATTAATGGATTTAACTCACCAATTAAAAGATATAGATTCACAGAATGGATGAAAAAAAATGAACCATCAATATGCTGCATACAAGAGACTCATCTTAGACACAGGGAGACAAATAAATTTAAAGTAAAAGGATGGAAAAAATATTTCATACAAGCTACAGCAAAAAGAAAGCTAAACATATAAAGATGAATGAAAATGAGAACACAGCATACCAAAACCTAGGGGTTGCAGCAAAAGAGGTACTGAGGGGAAATTTATAGCACTAAACACATATATTAAAAAAGAAGAAAGAGCCAAAATCAAAGATCTAATGGATCAACTGAAGAAACTAGGAAATGAACAGCAAACCAATCCTAGACCAAGTAGAAGAAAAGAAATAACAAGGATTAAAAGAGAAATAAAAGACAAAGAGGACAAAAAAACAATAGAGAGGATAAATAACACCAAAAGTTGGTTCTTTGAGAAGATCAAGATTGACAAGACCCTAGCTAGACAGATAAAATAAAAAAGAGGGAAGACCCATATAAACAAAATAATGAATGAGAAAGGTGACACTACTGCAGATCCTGAGGAAATTAACAAAATTATAAGAGGATAATATGAACACCTGTACAGCAACAAACGATAATGTAGAGGAAATGGACAATTTCCTGGAAACATATGAACAACCTATACTGACCAGAGAAGAAACAGAAGATGTCAACCAACCAATCACAAGCAAAGAGATCCAATTGGTCAACAAAAAGCTTCCCACAAATACATGCCCAGGGCCAGATAGCTTCACAGGGGAATTCTACCAAACTTTCCAAAAAGAATTGACACCAATCTTACTTAAACTGTTTCAAAACATTGAAAAATATAGAACACTACCTAACACATTTTATGAAGGCAACATCAGTCTGATACCAAAACCAGGCAAAGATGTTATGAAAAAGGAAAACTACTGGCCAATCTCCCTCATGAATATAGATGCAAAAATCCTCAACAAAATACTTGCAAATTGAATCCAAAGACACATTAAAAAAATCATACACCATGACCAAGTGGGGTCCATTCCAGGCATGCAAGTCTGGTTCAACATAAAAAAATCAATCTATTACAACACATTAACAAATCAAAAGGGAAAAATCAAATAATCATCTCAATAGATGCTGAAAAAGCATTCGACAAAATCCAACATCCGTTTTTGATAAAAACACTTCAAAAGGTAGGAATTGAAGGAAACTTCCTGAATATGATAAAGAGCATATACGAAAAACCCACAGCCAGCATAGTACTCAATGGTGAGAGACTGAAAGCCTTCCCTCTAAGATCAGGAACAAGACAAGGATGCCCACTATCAACACTGTTATTCAACGTTGTGCTTGTAGTGCTAGCCAGGGCAATCCAGCAAGACAAAGAAATAAAAGGTATCCAAATTGGAAAGGAAGAAGTAAAACTGTCATTGTTTGCAGATGATAAGATCTTATATCTGGAAAACCCCGAGAAATTGCCAATACAGCTACTAGAGCTAATAAACAAATTTAGCAAAATAGCGGGATACAAGATTAATGCACATAATTCAGTAATGTTTCTATATGCTAGAAATGAACAAACTGAAGAGACACTCAAGAAAAAGATACCATTTTCAACAACAACTAAAAAAATTACATACCTAGGAATAAACTTAACCAAAGATGTAAAAGACCTATACAAAGAAAACTACATAGCTCTATTAAAAGGAATAGAAGGGGACCTTAAAAGATGGAAAAATATTCCATGTTCATGAATAGGAAGTCTAAATGTCATTAAGATGTCAATTCTATGCAAACTCATCTACAGATTCAATACAATTCCAATCACAATTCCAACAACCTACTCTGCAGACTTGGAAAAGCTAGTTATCAAATTTATTTGGAACAGGAAGATGCCTTGAATTGCTAAGGACACTCTAAAAAAGAAAAACGAAGTGGGAGGACTTACATTCCCTGACTTTGAAGCTTCTTATAAAGCCACAGTTGTCAAAACAGCATGGTACTGACACAAAGATAGACATATAGATCAATGGAATTGAATTGAGAATTTGGAGATAGACACCCAGATCTATGGCTGACTGATCTTTGATAAGGCCCCCAAAGTCACTGAACTGGTTCATAATGGTCTTCTCAACAAATGGGGCTGGGAGAGTTGGATATCCATATCCAAAAGAATGAAAGAGGACACCTACCTCACACCCTACACAAAAATTAACTCCAAATGGACCAAAGATCTCAATATAAAAGAAAGTACCATAAAACTCCTAGAAGGTAATGTAGGAAAACATCTTCAAGATGTTGTATTAGGTGGCCACTTCCTAGACTTTACACCCAAAGCACAAGCAACAAAAGAAAAAATAGATAAATTTGGAACTCCTCAAGCTCAGAAGTTTCCATACCTCAATGGACTTTGTCATAAAGGTAAAGAGGCAGCCAACTCAATGGGAAAAAATTTTTGGAAACCATGTATCTGACAAAAAACTGATATTCTGCATATATAAAGAAATCCTACAACTCAATGACAATAGTACAGACAGCCCAATTATAAAATGGGCAAAAGATATGAAAAGACAGTTCTCTGAAGAGGACATACAAATGGCCAAGAAACACATGAAAAAATGTTCAGCTTCACTAGCTATTAGAGAGATGCAAATTAAGACCACAATGAGATACCGTCTAACACCAATTAGAATGGCTGCCATTAAACAAACAGGAAACTACAAATGCTGGAGGGGATGTGGAGAAATTGGAACTCTTATTCACTGTTGGTGGGACTGTATAATGGTTCAGCCACTTTGGAATTCAGTCTGGCAGTTCCTTAGAAAACTAGATATAGAGGTACCCTTCAATCAAGCGATTGCACTTCTTGGTATATACCTGGAAGATCAGAAAGCAGTAACACGAACAGATATCTGCACGCCAATGTTCATAGCTGTATTATTCACAATTGCCAAGAGATGGAAACAACCCAAATGTCCTTCAACAGATGAGTGGGTAAATAAAATGTGGTATATACACATGATGGAATACTACAGGGCAGTTAGAAGGAACGATGTAGTGAAACATATGACAACATGGATGAACATTGAAGACATAATGCTGAGAGAAATAAGCCAGGCACAAAAAGAGAAATATTCTATGCTACTACTAACGTGAACTTTGAAAAATGTAAAACTAATGGTTTATAATGTAGAATGTAGGGGAACTAGCGATAGAGAGCAATTAGGGAAGGGGGAACAATAATCCAAGAAGAACAGATAAGCTATCATGGGTAAATTTAACATTCTGGGAATACCCAGGAATGACTATGGTCTGTTAATTTCTGATAGGTATAGTAGGAACAGGTTCATGGAAATGTTGCTATATTAGGTTACTTTCTTGGGGTACAGTAGGAACATGTTGGAAGTAAAGTAATTATCTTAGGTTAGTTGTCTTTTTTTAACTCCCTTTTTATGGTCTCTTTGAAATGTTCTTTTATTGTATGTTTTTTTAATTTTCTTAGTTTTCATATAGTTGATTTAGAAAAAACAACAAGGAAAAAGTTATGCAGAGCCCCCTTGAGGAGCTGGTGGAGAATGCAGGAGTATTGGCCTGCCCTACCTCAATGTGTGCTAACATGCCCACAGACATAGGGGGCTGGTTGTTTGAGGGATTGAACCCTCTACCACGGGATTTGCCCTTGGGAAGCCTTGCTGCAAATTAGAGGCTAGGGCTCCCTATAATTGTGCCTAAGAGCCTCCTCCTGAGTGCCTCTTCATTGCTCAGTTGTGGCTCTCCCTTTCTAGCTATGCCAACTTGAAAGGTGAAATCACTGCCCTCCCCCCTACATGGGATCAGACACCCAGGGTAGTGAATCTCCCTGGCAACATGGAATATGACTCCTGGGGAGAAATGTAGACCCAGCATCATGTGATGGAGAACATCTTCTTGACCAAAAGGGGGATGTGAAAGGGAATGAAATAAGCTTCTGCAGCAGAGAGATTCCAAAAGGTGCCAAGAGGTCACTGTGGTGGGCACTCTTATGCACAATATAGACAACCCTTTTTAGGTTCTAATGAATTGGGGTAGCTGGTGGTAGATACCTGAAACTATCAAACTACAACCCAGAACCCATGAATCTTGAAGACAATTGTATAAAACTGTGGCTTATGAGGGGGGACAGTGGGATTGGGGGGCCATGGGGATCACACTCCCCTTTGTCTGGTTTGTGGATGGATGAGTGGAAAGGTGGGGGAAGGAAGCAAACAGACAAGGGCACCCAGTGTTCTTTTTTAGTTTAGTTGCTCTTTTTCACTTTAATTATTAGTCTGGTTATTTTTGTGTGTGTGGTAATGAGGGTGTTGGGGATTGATTTTGGTGATGAATGTACAACTATGTAATGGTACTGTGAACAATTGAATGTATGATTTGTTTTGTATGACTGCATGGTATGTGAATATATCTCAATAAAATGAATATTAAAAAAAATAGAAGAGAGGATCCAAGATGGTGGATTAGGAGAGAGAGCAAAATTTTCCTTCATGGAAAGCACAACTAATAAAAGAAAGTGCTCCAGAATATCAGCTCCATGGTTCCAACAAATGTGCTGGGACTTCTACATCCACAGTGATTGTATGCTTGGAGAAACTTAGAGATGTGTTTGGAGATGTGTGGGTCTAAAAAGCTAATGAAATGACATTTGGAGTCATAGTTGAGATTGGTGTGGAGAAACTGAGAAACTGTGTTTGGAGGTGGGTTAGTCTAAGACCTGGAAATCTGCCAGGGAATTGTCAGCTGGAGCCACAGTTGAGCATGGTGGGAAGATAGAAAGAGACTGTGTTTGGAGCCAAGTTAGTATAAGACCCAGAAAGCCATTGGGGAACTAGCAGCTAGTCCCACAGTAGAGCATGGTGGGGTGAAGCTTCCATGCCCTGAAACCCACTTCAGTATCTGGTGTGGATAATACCCTTTTGCACACCCACAGCTAAGAGCCCACATGCCAGGGACAGGCCACTGCAACAGGCAGACAATTGCAGAAGTGGGTAGTGTCCATGCCCCAATCAACCAGCTGCAAACTCCTTCACAGTGCTGTGGCTCAGAATTTCATGTGGGAATTTGGGATTTGGCTGGCTTGTGATGACACAAAATCCTCCTTCATGGACACCTCCAGTGTGCACATCCTAGAGGCAGGGAAGCTGCATGGAAATGCCAAGAGCCTTCCACCAATCCCAGGGTCTTGTGGGCCCAGATCAGGGAGGAACTCTGGGGAATTTGAACTGAATGTGTTATGTTCTGCAGCACCAGAGTGTTCCACATGAAGTGCCAGGAAAGGCTGCAAGTACTGAGTCTTAGAGATGTCTCCCTGAGAAACTGCACAGGACACAACCCACCAACCAAAGGTCTGTCAGTCACCAATGGACATGGAAAATTGGTGCACTGATTGGACCTCTCATTGGTTTGGGCCCACACTTGGTGTATAGATGAATTTGAGAACTGGGTTGAGGGAAAAAACGTGGCTGCTGTATGCCATCTTCTGGAATATCAGGGAAAGTGCACTCAACCAAACTGTAACTCTGTCAAATTATAGATAATTTTTTAAATAAACCTGCATATTATAAAAGAACCCTATCAAGATTATCAAATACCAAGAGGCAAAAAACAAAAGAAAATTTTAAACGTGAAGAAACCAGAAGACATGGATCAACCAAATGTCTAAATTAAAAAAATAAAAACAGAGAAGACACAGAATTTGCAGCAATCAAAGAGGTAATCACAAAAGCCAATATCAAGGCTCAGGATATAAAGGACATGAAGAAGACCCTAGAAGAGCATAAAGAAGAGTTTTAAAGAGTAAATTAAAAAATAGAGGATCTTATGGGAATAAAAGAAACTATTGACCAAATTAAAAAGATTCTTGAGTCACGTAACACCAGATTTGAAGAAGTAGAGAAAGAAATAAGCTAACTCAAAGAAGGTGTGTTGTGAAATGAAAGCAAAAAGAATGAATGGTGAAAAATATCAAAGAATTTGAAATGGAAATGATGGATAACATGAAGTGCAAAAATATAAGAATAATTTTTGTTTCATTACAGGGTGAGAAGGGTAAAAGACTAGGAAAAGTATTCAAGAACATTGTTGGGGAAAATTTCCCAATCCTTGTAAATGACATACATAAGCAAATCATAGATGACTGACAAAATCCAAATAGAATAAATACAACTAAACACACTCCAAGATGCATTCTGATCAAACTGTCAAATGCTTATGAGAGGAAGCAAGTTCTGAAAGCAGCAAGAGAGAAGCAATTTACCATATACATGGGAAACAACATAAGACTAAGTAGTGACTACTCAGCAGCCACATGAAGGTGAGAAGGCAGGGGTATGGCATATTTAAATTCTGAAAAAGAAAAATTGCCAATGAAGAATTCTTTACCCAGCTAAGCTCTCCTTAAAATATAAGTGAGAAATTAAAATTTTCACAGATAAATGCTGAGAGAATTTGCTAAAAAGAGACCTGCCGTACAAGAAATACTGAAGGGAACCCTACCATCTGAGAAGAAAAGATAGGAGAGAGAGATTTGGAGAAGGGCACAGAGCTTAAGAGATATTTAAGGGTAAAATAAAGGAAATAATGAGAGAGAGGGAAAAATATATCTGATAAATAAAAAGCAAAGGGTATGATGGCTGATTCAAGAACTGCCTTCACAATAGTAACATTGAATTTGAATGAATTAACCTCCTTAGTTAAAAGATATAGACTGGCAGAATGGGTTAAAAATATGAACCATCAATATGCTGCTTACAAGAGACTCATCTTAGACCCAGAAACACACAGAAATTGAAAATGAAATGATGAAAAAATATTCCATGCAAGCTACAGCCAGAAGAAATCAAGGGTAGTAATATTAATGTCAGATAAGGTAGACGTTAATCAAAAAGATGTTATAAGAGACAAAGAAGGACACTATGTACTAATAAAAGGGAAAATGACACAAGACAAAATAACAATCACGAATGTATACCAAATCGAGGTGCCCAAAAGTACATGAGAAAAACACTGGGAAAACTGAAGGAAAGAATAGATCCACAATAATTGTGGGAGATTGTAATACATCACTTTCTCCTATAATAGATCAACCAGAGAGAGGAAAAATAAGGGAATTGAAAACCTAAACAATTGATAAATGAATTTGACTTAGACATATATAATGCATTACATCCCAAATCACCAGGATACACATTCTTCTCTAGTGCTCATGGAATTTTCTCAAGAATAGATCATATGCTGGAATATAAAACAAGCCTCAATAAATTATAAATGATTGTAATTATTCAAAGTACATTCTCTGAACATAACTGAATACAACTCGACATCAATAAACATCAAAGATCTCAAACATTCACAAATATCTGAAGGTTAAACAACACATTAATAGATAGTGTGTTAAAGAAGAAATTGCAAGATAAATTGCTAAGTATCTAGAGATGAATGTAAGTGAGAGCACAACATAATGAAACTTATGGAAAGAAGAAAAGTTGACACTGAGGGGGAAATTTATAGCTCCAAGTGCACACATTAAAAAGGAAGAAAGAGATAAAATCAAAGAAATAATGGAAGAACTGAAGAAGCTAGAAAATGAAGAACAAACTAATCCTAAACCAAGTAGAAGAAAAGAAATAACAAGGATTTAATCAGAAATAAATGATAAGAAAAAAACAAAAGAGATTAATAAAAGCAAAAGTTGGTTCTTTGAGAAGATCAATAAGATTGACAAGCCATTAGCTAGAATGAAAAAAATGAAAAAGAAAATACACACAAAAAATAATAAATGAGAGAGTGGACATAATGGTGGATCACAAAGAAATTAAAAAATATCATGAGTGTACTCTGACAACTGTATGCCAACAAACTAGATAATTTAGAGGAAATGAATAACTTCCTGGAAACACACGAACAACCTAAACTGATGAGAGAAGAAATAGAAGACCTCAAAAGACTAATCACAAGCAAAGAGATCCAATCACTCATCAAAAATCTCACAAATAAAAGCCCTAGACCAAATGGTTTCACAGGGCAATCCTACCATACTTTCCAAAAAGAACTGACATCATTCCTTCAAACTCTCTAAAAAAATGAAGAAAATGGAACACTACCTAACTCATTTTATGAAGCTAACATCACTCTAATACCAATATCAGGTAAAGATGCTACAAGAAAGGAAAACTATAGCCCAACCTCCTTCATGAATATACATGCAAAAATTCTCAACAAAATAGTTCCAAATCAAATCCAAAGACACATTAAAAAATCATACACCATGACGAAGTGGAGTTTATTCCTGGTATGCAAGAGTTGTTCAATATAAGAAAATCAATCAATATAATACAACAAATTAAAAAAATCAAAAGGGAAAAATAAAATGATCATCTCAATATATGCTGAAAAAAATTTCAAGAAAATCCAGCATCCTTTCTAATAAAAACACTTCAAACGGTAAGAATTGAAGGAAATTTCCTCAATGTGATAAAGGGCTTATATGTAAAACCCACAACCAGCATAATCCTCAATGGTGAGAAACTGAAAACCTTCGCTCTGAGATCGCAAAAAAGAGAAGGGTGCATGCTGTCACCACTGTTATTCAACATTTTGCTGGAAGTACTAGCCAGAGCACTCTCTGCAAGACAAAGCAATAAAATGCATCCAAATTGGAAAGAAGTAAAACTGTCATTATTTGCAGATGATATGATTTTATATTTGGAAACAATGACACAGCTACCTAGCTAATAAACAAATTTAGCAAAATAGTAGGATACAAGATTAATACACTTAAGTCAATAATGTTCCTATATACTAGAAATGATTGAACTGAAGAGGTGCTCAAGAAAAAGATTCCATTCTCAGTAGTAATTAAAAAAATCAAGTACCTAGGAATAAACTTAATCACAGATGTAAAAGACCTATACATAGAAAATTACATAACTTTACTAAAAGAAATAAAAGGGGACCAAAAAAAAAGATGGATAATATTCCATGTTCATGGGTTGGAAAGCTTATTGTATACAAGATGTCAATCTACCCAAACTCATCCACAGATTCAATGCAATTCTAATCAAAATTCCAACAACCTGCTTTGCAGATTTGGAAAAGCTAGATACCAAATTTATTTGGAAGGGAAAATGGGTCAAATTGCTAAAAATATTCTAAAAAAGGAAAACGATTAGGACTTACACTTCCGGACTTGGAAGCTCACTATAAAGCTGCAGTAGTCAAAACAGCATGGCATTGGCACAAACATATACAAATTGATCAATGGAATTGAATTAACAATTCAGAAATAGATCTCCAGTTCTATGGTCAACTAATATTTGATAAAGCCCCCAAACCAACTGAGCTGGAATATAATTTTCTCTTCAACAAATGGGGCTGGGAGAACTTGATATCCAAATCTAAAGAATGAAAGAGGACCCTACCTCACACTCAGCACAAAAATTGACTCAAAGTGTGTCATAGACCTCAATACGAGACATTATCATAAAACTCCAGAAGGTAATATAGGGAAACATCTTCAAGAGCTTATATTAGGAGATTGCTTTTTAGACCTTACACCAAAAGCACAAGCAATGAAAGAAAAAAATAGATGAACAGGAATGCCTCCAAACTGAAAGCTTCTGTACCTCAAAGGAATTTTTCAAAAAAAGTGAAGAGGGAGCCAACTCAATGGGATAAAATATTTGGAAACCATGTATCTGATAAAAGACTGATGTCTTGTATCTATAAATCATCCTACAACTCAATGACAACAGTACAGACAACCCAATTGTAAAATGGGCAAAAGATATGAAAAGATTTCTCTGAAGGGGAAATACACATGGCTAAACAATACATGAAACAAATGTTCATCTTCACTACCTATTAGAGAAATGCAAATTAAGTCCACAATGAGATATGGTCTCACACCAATTAGAATGACTGCCATTAAACAGGAAACTACAAATACTGGAGAAGATGTGGAGAAATTGGTAATATTACTCATTGCTGGTGGGACTGTATAATGGTACCACCATGCTGGAGGACAGTATATTGTTTCCTTAGAAAACTAGATATCGAGTTACCCTTCAATCCAACAATTTCACTTTTTGGTATTTTCCCAGATCTGAGAGCAGTGACACAATCGGATATTTACATACTGATTTTCATGGTGGCATTGTTCCCAATTGCTGGTAGATGGAAACAATTGAAATGTCCGTCACCAGATGAGTGGATAAACAAAATGTGGCATGTAAACACAGTGAGATACTATGCAGCAATAAGAAGAAATGAGGTCATGAAACATTTGACAACATGGATGAAACTTGAAGACATAATGCTTAGTGAAATAAGCCAGGCAAAAAAAGAGATATATTGTATGTTACCACTAATGAGACCCATGAAAAATGTAAAATAAATGTTTTATATTGTAGAATGTAGGGGATCTAGAGATACATAGCAACTAGTGAAGTGGAAATGATAATCTACTAAGAACAGATAAATTATGGAGTGTAATTTTTTATATTCATTTTATTAAGATATATTCACATACCATGCAGTCATACAAAACAAATTGTACGTTAGATTGTTCACAGTATGATTACACAGCTGGGCATTCATCATCAAAATCAATCCCTGACCCCTTCATTACCACACACACAAAAATAACAAGAATAATAATTAAAGTGAAGAGCAATTAAAGTAAAAAAGAACACTGGTTGCAATTGTTTGTTTGTTTCCTTCCCCCATTTTTCCACTCATCCATCTATAAACTAGACAAAGGGGAGTGTGGTCCTTATGGCTTTCCCAATCCAATTGTCACCACATGTGGAGGCACAGAATGTTCCCTGGCTTGGCAAGTTAGTCAGGGAGGCTGCCTCCTAAGCTCTGTGTGCCTGAAGGCAGGCACCAAGGCATTGTGAGCCTGAGGGCAGGTGCCAAGGCATTGTGTGCCTGAAGGCAACCACTGAGTAATTGTGCACCTGATGGCAGGCAATTAAGTTAGAGAATGATGCCAGGCTCCTTCCATGCCCCTGCTTTACCACCTGGTTCAGAAGAGATCATTCCCTGAGATTACTATTGTCCTCAAGCTTGCACCTGAAGATTGTAAACACGCTAGTCTTGTGATTTTAGAACAAACATGATTGCCTGGGGAAACAGGAAAACAATTATGTAACCCAAAGAATGCTTATGCTATGTAATCCTGTGCTAAAAATCCAATAAAGAACTTGCAGGAACAGAGAGATGGAGTCGGCTCCCTTCTTTCACAATTGGTGCCTCATGTGAGGACATTCCAATACTGACCACAACATTTGGAAGCTGCACAGTAAGTACAAGTGATTTATTTTGTGATGGTTCAGTAGTTTCAGCCACTCAACGATATGGGTCAGTCTCTTACGGTTCCCCAGCACTAGTATGTGTTAACCCTACAATGGCTGCTGCAGGCTAGTGGAGCTTCTGTCTCTGAGGACACTTTGCATTATTTATTACATGATGTTCAGCATAACCCTTAGTACCCTGATGAGGGCACATTAGATCTAGATGTCTGGGAACAAATTGGAAGGAATTTAAAATGTGATTTTGAGCACAGACAGAAAATTTCCTCTAAGACATTTACTACATGGGCTCTTGTTTGCACTGCCCTGACCTCTCTTTATATTGCTGGAACTGAGCTTTCTGAAACTGAGGTACCTAGAAGGGAGAACACAGCTGTCTCCAATGAGTGTCTTCCACCTCCTGAGCCCTTGGCTCCCCTTCCAACAGCTGACAAAGGTGGAGGACAAACTACCATGACCTGGCCCTCTCCTCCTCCTCCTTTACCACCTCCACTACCTCCTCTCCCTGGAGGTGCCACACCAGTCTTACAACACCATTTGTGTGAAACAGCATTGGCTGGTGATCATGTTTGCCCCATTATGCTTAACCAGCAGAACCAAAGAGTGTTTGAGCCATTAGCTTGTCAGACATACAAAGAACTCAAAAAGAACATTCACAAGAATTGTGCTTCAAGTCCGTTTACTAAAGGGCTATTGAAAGCTTTGTCTGAAGATTTTGTTTTAACCTCCCTGGGAATGGGGATATGCTTGTGTTTCCATCTCAGCAGTCTCCATTGATGATGTAAGGAGTCCTGAAGAAAACTACTCAAAAGGCTGAAGCAGTGCTGCAAAAACCAGCACCCCTGTAACTACAGAAATGCTGTTTCCGGCATGGTTTCTGTTATCCATTGCCAGAGTGTGGTAACCTAAATCTTCCTTTCCTTGTTCTCCTTTCTATCCTGATGTGTCTCTGCCCACCTGTATTGGGCACACATTTTAGACCCCCCTCTTTTCTACCCAGTAAATTTGATGGACTCCCCTTTCCCTGTCTCCCACAATGTTACCACTTGGCTAGGTGGAGTACATGTGCCACCTAGCAGTCCTCTAATTAATGGCAGTCAATGGACCTTAGCTAACAATAGTTTATCTTTCACCACCTCTCATCTTCCCCTTTGTGTATCTTTAACCAGTGAATATTGTATCAACCCCCATAACCATGTCTGGCTACAGAATGCCTCTCAGACACTCACTTTAATATCCACAGGGAGCCTCACTTATGGAAATGAAACTAACCGGTATAATGTTTCTGTGCTGGCTCCAGATTCCTCTTGTACATCTAGATGCAACAAATATAAACCCATGGGTGCACCCCTCAATTGGGAAGCATGCATTGTCAAAAATCCCCATGTCCTTTTCATTCATAACCACTCTATTATTGATTGGAGCCCCATCAGACATCTCATGTCTGGCAACCAGACACAGTTCATTGGGTCAGAAATCACTCTGTCATTGTGGCAAATTCCTCTGAACCTATCATTTGGACCAATGGCTCATTAAGTCTTCCCACCCCTCAACTCAACTCCTGGCCACTGCAGTGTACCATGTGGTGGTTAGGACACATCTTCCAGAAAGTATCCATCTGGCATGGTAATTAGAACTCTTCCCAGCATACAAATATTACTTTCACTCATAACTGTACTCTTGATGTCCTAGTCGGCACTATGCATCCTTTTGTATTCCTAATCAGTGATTCCCTTAATACTACGTATTCTGATCATTACAACATTACCTTCTCAAACAACTCATATTTTACTTTTTGTATTTAAAACACTAACATAACTGAGAGGAATATAACAAATATATTAGTCTTAAAGAAACAAGTTTAAATATTTCTACCAGTGAATTTAACCTGAGAATGGCAATCTTCCTCCTCTCCTGTTGTTTTTGGACAGGATTTGCAAAAAAAATTCATGTCTGCTGTTTCATATTTACTCTAATTGCAGCTCTTATATCTGCTGTTGTAATTTTAGCCTCCACTACTTTGTCTATAGTAGCTATCACCCAAACTGTGCAAACAGCTCACTTTGTAAATTCTGCTATTGAAAATGTTAGTCAACAATTTATTACCCAACAAAGCATTGATCAGAAAATCCTAACCCAACTTCAAGCCCTAGAGGCTGCAGTTGAATTTGTAGGTGAATGACAAGATGCCCTTGCCCAACACCTTACCTTAAGATGTGATTGGCAGATAATGCCCATTGGTGTAACCCCTTTACAATGGAATCATACATACCACACTTGGAATGATGTCAAAAAACAATTGTGGTGAGCATTTCATGATAATTTAAGTAATGATGTGGATAATTTAAAACACAAATTTTAGAAACACTCCATGCCACCTGAATCAATGAAGAGCAAACCAATGCTATTAATTCTCTACAAAATCATTTGCAATGGCTAGACCCAAGCTCCTGGAGTCACATAATTTTCTATACCCTCTATAGCTAAATGGCTATTACTTAGTGCTATATCTTGTGTTTTGCTTTTAGGACTCCAGTGTGGGTGGACAAGCCTAAGAAGATGACATGCCCATTCCTGGAATCCCCATTATATCCCTATGAATGAGCTTTATGTTATTACAAACACTTGTAATCATAATCAAAAGGAGGGAGATGTGGAGGCACAGAAGATTCCCTGGCTTGGCAAGTTAGTCAGTGAGGCCACCTTCTAAGCATTTTGTGCCTGAAGGCAGGCACCAGTCTGGGAGAAGGCCAAAGCATTGTGTGCCTGAAGGCAGGCACCAAGGCATTGTGAGCCTGGGGGCAGCTGCCAAGGCATTATGTGCCTGAAGGCAGGCACTAAAGAATTGTGCACCTGATGGCAGGCAATTAAGTTAGAGAATGATGCCAGGCTCCTTCCATGCCCCTGCTTTACCACCTGGTTCAGAAGAGATTGTTCCCTGAGATTATTATTGTCCTCAAGCTTGCACCTGAAGATTGTAAACATGCTAGTCTTGTGATTTTCGAACAAACATGGTTGCCTGGGGAAACAGGAAAAACAATTACATAGCCCAAAGAATGCTTATGCTATATAATCCTGTGCTAAAAAGCCAATAAAGAACTTCCTGCAGGAACAGAGAGATGGAGTTGGCTCCTTTATTTCACAACACCTCATAAGCTACATTTCTATACAATCATGTTCAAGATTCATGGGTTCTGGATTGTAGTTTGATAGTTTCAGGTATCTACAACCAGTTACCCCAATTCATTAGAACCTAAAAAGCTTTGTCTATATTGTGCATGACTGCTCACCAAAGAGACCTCTCAGCTCCCCTTGAAATCTCTCTGCCACTGAAGCTTACTTCATTTCCTTTCATTTCCTCCTTTTGTTCAAGAAGATGTCCTCCATCCCACAATGCTGGGTCTACATTTCTCCCCAGGAGTCGTATTCCACGTTGCCAGGGAGATTCACTCCTCTGGGTGTCAGATTCCGTGTAGGGGGAGGGCAGTGATTTCACCTGCCAAGTTGGCTTAGCTAGAGAGAGAAGGCCACATCTGAGCAACAAAGAGGCACTTGAGAGGAGGCTCTTAGGCACAATTATAGGGAGGCCTAGCCTCTCCTTTGCAGCAACAGTCTTCCCAAGGGCAAATTCTGTGGTAGAGGGCTCAACCTATCAAACCGCCAGTCCCCCATATCTGTGAGCACATTACCAACACTCAAGGTGGGGCAGGGCAATACCCCTGCATTCTCCACCAGCTCCTCAAGGGGGATATGCATATACTTTCTCTTGTTTTTTTTAATTAACCCTTTTTTAAATCAAGTGTATAAAAAATAAAAAAAAATAAAAAACATACAATAAAAGAACATTTCAAAAAGACCATAACAAGGGAGTAAGAAAAAGACAACTAATCTAAGATAATTACTTTTCTTCCAACATGTTCCTACTCTACCCCAAGAAAATAACTTAATATAGCAATATTTTTGTGAACTTTTTCCTACTATACCCATCAGAAATTAACAGACCATACTCATTCCTGGGCATTCCCAGAATGTTAAATTTACCCACAATAACTTATCTGTTCTTATTGGATTATAATTCCCCCTTCATAATTGCTCTCTATCACTAGTTCCCCTACATTCTACATTATAAACCATTTGTTTTACATTTTTCAAAGTTCACATTAGTGGTAGCATAGAATATTTCTCTTTTTGTGCCTGGCTTATTTTGCTCAGCATTATGTCTTCAAGTTTCATCCATGTTGTCATGTTTCACAACACATTCCTTCTTACTGCCATGTAGAATTCCATCATGTGTATATACCACATTTTATTTATCCACTCATCTGTTGAAGGACATTTGAGTTGTTTCCATTTTTTGGCAATTGTGAATAATGCTGCTATCAACATTGGCATGCAGATATCTGTTCGTGTCACTGCTTTCAGATCTTCCAGATATATACCGAGAAGTGCAATTGTTGATCGAATGGTAACTCTATATCTAGTTTTCTAAGGAACTGCCAGACTGACTTCCAATGGCTGAGACATTATACAGTCCCACCAACAAAGAATAAGAGTTCCAATTTCTCCACATCCCCTCTGGCATTTGTGGTTCTTGTTTGTTTAATGGCAGCCATTCTAATTGGTGTGAGATGTTATCTCACTGTGGTCTTAATTTGCATCTCTCTAATAGTTAGTGAAGCTGAACATTTTTTCATGTGTTTCTTGGCCATTTGTATTTCCTCTTCAAAGAAGTGTCTTTTTGTATCTTTTGCCCATTTTATAATTGGGCTGTCTGTATTATCATCATCAAGTTGCAGGATTTTTTATATACGCAAAGTATTAGTCATTTGTCAGATACATGGTTTCAAAAATTTTTTCCCATTGAGTTGGCTCCCTCTTTACCTTTTTGACAAATTCCTTTGATGTACAGAAACTTCTAAGCTTGAGGAGTTCCCATTTGTCTATTTTTTCTTTTGTTGCTTGTGCTTTGGGTGTAAAGTCTAGGAAGTGTCCACCTAATACAAGGTCTTGAAGATGTTTTCCTACAATATCTTCTAGGAGTTTTATGGTACTTTCTTTTATATTGAGATCTTTGATTCATTTTCAGTTAATTTGTGTGTAGGGTGTGAAACAGGGGTCCTCTTTCATTCTTTGGGATATGGATATCCAAATCTCCCAGCCCCATCTGTTGAAAAGACTGTTATGACCCAGTTCAGTGACTTTGGGGTTCTTATCAAAATCAGTCAACCATAGATCTGGGGGTCTATCTCTGAATTATCAATTCAATTCCATTTATCAATATGTCTATCTTTGTGCCAGTACCATGCTGTTTGGACAACTGTGGCTTTATAATGAGCTTCAAAATCAGGGAGTGTAATTCCTCCCACTTTGTTTTCCTTTTTTAGAGTTTCTTTAGCAATTCGAGGCATCTTCCCATTCCAAATAAATTTGATTAATAGCTTTTCTAAGAATGCAAAATAGGTTGTTGGAATTTTGATTGGGATTGCATTGAATCTGTAGATGAGTTTGGGTAGAATTGACAACTTAATGACATTTAGCCTTCCTATCCATGAACATGGAATATTTTTGCTTCTTTTAAGGTCCCCTCTTATTTCTTTTGGTAGAATTATGTAGTTTTCTTTGTATAAGTCTTATACATTTTTGGTTAAGTTTATTCCTAGATACTTGATTTTTTTTGTTGCTATTGAATATGGTATCATTTTCTTGAGTCTCTTCAGTTTGTTCATTTCTAGCATATAGAAACATTACTGACTTATGTGCATTAATCTTGTATCCTGCTACTTTGCTAAGTTTATTAGCTCTAGTAGCTGTATCACTGATTTCTCAGGGTTTTCCAGATATAAGATCATATCATCTGCAAACATTGACAGTTTTACTTCTTCCTTTCCAATTTGGATGCCTTTTATTTCTTTGTCTTGCCAGATTGCCCTGGATAACACTTCCAGCACAATGTTGAATAATAGTGGTTATAGTGTGCATCCTTGACTTGATCCTGATCTTAGAGGGAAGGCTTTCAGTCTCTCACCATTGAGTACTATGCTGGCTGTGGGTTTTTTCATATATGCTCTTTATCATATTGAGGAAGTTTCCTTCAATTCCTACCTTTTGAAGTGTTTTTATCAAAAAATGTTGTTGGATTTTGTCAAATGCTTTTTCGGCATCTATTCAGATGATTATTTGATTTTTCCCTTTTGATTTGTTAATGTGTTGTAATATACTGATTGATTTTCTTATGTTGAACCATCCTTGCATGCCTGGAATGAACCCCACTTGGTCATGGTGTATGATTTTTTTAATGTATCTTTGGGTTCTATTTGCAAGTACTTTGTTGAGAATTTTTGCATCTATATTCATTAGGGAGATTGGCTGGTAGTTTCCCTTTTTGTGGCATCTTTGCCTGGTTTTGGCATTAGATTGATGTTAGCTTCAAAAAATGAGTTTGGTAGTGTTTCATTTTCTTTGATGTTTTGAAAGAGTTTAAGTAAGATTGGTGTCAGTTCTTTCTGGAAAGTTTGGTAGAATTCCCCTATGAAGCCATCTGGCCCTGGGCATTTATTTGTGGGAAGATTTTTGATGACTGATTGGATCTCTTTGCTTGTGATTGGTTAGTTGAGGTCTTCTGTTTCTTCTGTTGTCAATCTAGGTTGTTCCTATGTTTCCAGGAAATTGTCCATTTCCTCTACATTATGCAGTTTGTTTGCATATAGATGTTCACAGTATCCTCTTATAATTTTTTTAATTTCTTTAGGATCTGCAGTAATATCACCTTTCTCATTCATTATTTTGTTTATATCATTCTTCTCTCTTTTTGATTTTGTCACTCTAACTAGGGGCTTGTCAATATTGTTGATCTACTCAAAGAACCAACTTTTGGTGTTATTTATCCTCTCTATTTTTTTGTTCTCCATGTCATTTATTTCTGCTTTAATCTTTGTTATTTCTTTTCTTCTACTTAGTTTCAGATTAGTTTGCTGTTCATTTTCTAGCTTCTTCAGTTGAGTCATTAGTTCTTTGATTGTTTTGGCTCTTTGTTCCTTTTCAATATATGTGTTTAGTGCTATAAATTTCCCCCTCTGTACCGTTTTTGCTGCATCCCATAGGTTTTGTATGTTGTGTTCTCATTTTCTTTCATCTCTCTATATTTAGCAATTTCTCTTGCTATTTATTCTTTAACCCACTGATTGTTTAGGAGCATGTTGTTTAACCTCCAGGTATTTGTGAATTTTCTAAGTCTCTGATTGTTATTCTCTTCTAATTGTGTTCCACTCTGGTCAGAGACTGTGCTTTGAATAATTTCAATTTTTTTTGTAATTTATTGAGGCTTGTTTTATGTTTCAGCATATGATCTATCCTGGAGAAAGTTTCTTGAGCACTAGAGAAGAAAGTGTATCCTGGTGATTTGGGATGTAATGTTCTATATATGTCTGTTAAGTTCAATTCATTTATCAGATTGTTTAGGTTTTCAATTTCCTTATTGGTCTTCTGTCTGGTTGGTCTATCCATACGAGAGAATGATGGGTTGAATTCTCCCACAATTATTGTGGAAACATCAATTGCTTCCTTTAGTTTTGCCAGTATTTCTCTCATGTATTTTGTGGCACCTTGATTGGGTGCATAAACATTTATGATTGTTATTTCTTCTTGTTCAATTGCCCCTTTTATTAATATGTAGTGGCCTTCTTTGTCTCTCATAACATCCTAGCATTTAAAGTCTATTTTATCTGAGATTGATATTGCTACACCTGCTTTCTTTAGGCTGTAGCTTGCATGAAATATTTTTTCCATCCTTTCACTTTAAATTTCTTTCTGTCCTGGTGACTAAGATGAGTGTCTTGTAGGCAACATATTGCTGATTCATTTTTTTATCCATTCTGTGAATCTATATCTTTTAACTGGAGAGCTTAATCCATTTACATTCAATGTTATAACGTGGAGGCATTTCTTGAATCAGCCATCTTATCCTTTGGTTTGTGTTTGTCATATATATTTTCCCTCTCTCTATTAATATCCTTTAATGCACCCATACTGTATCTCTTTAGTACTGAACCTTTATCCATGTTTCTCTCTCCTTTGTTTCTTTGTCTGTAGGGCTCCCTTTAGTATCTCCAGTAGGGCAGGTCTCTTGTTAGCAAATTCTCTTATCATTTGTTCGTGAAAAATTTAATCTCTCCCTCAAATTTGAAGGAGAGCTTTTCTGGTAAAGTATTCTTGGTTGGCAATTTTTCTCACTCAGAATTTTAAGTATGTCGTGCCACTGCCTTCTCATCTCCATGGCGGCTGCTGAGTAGTCACTACTTATTCTTATGGTGTTTCCGTTCTATGTGGTGAATTGCTTTTCTCTTGCTGCTTTCAGAACTTGCTCCTTCTCTTCTGTATTTGACAGTGTGATCAGAATGTCTCAGAGTGTGTTTATTTGGATTTATTCTATTTGGAGTTTACTGGGCATTTATGAGTTTTGTATTTGTGGTGTTTAGAAGATTTGGGAAGTTTTCCCCCAAAATTTCTTTGAATAGTCTTCCTAGACCTTTACCCTTCTCTTCCCCTTCTGGAACATCAATCAGTCTTATATTTGGATGTTTTATATTATCTATCATATCCCTGAGGTCCATTTCCATTTTTTTTGCATTTTTCCCCATTCTTTGTTTTGTTCTTGCATTTTCCATTCTGTCTTCTTCCAGGTAACTGATTCATAGCTCAACTTCCTCTAGTCTTGTATTATTAGTATCGAGAATCTTTTTAATTTGGTCAACAGTTACTTTTATTTCTATATGATCATCTATATTTTTTACTCTTGCAATGTCTTCTTTATGCTCTTCTAGGGTCTTCTTGTTGCTCTTTATATCCTGTGCCATGCTCTTCTTCATGTCCTTTATATCCTGTGCCATAGTCTCATTGTTCATCTTTAGTTCTTTGATTAATTGCTCCAGGTACTGTGTCTCCTCTGATCTTTTGATTTGGGTTCTAGGGCTTGGATTATCCATATCATCTGGTTTTTTCATATGCTTTAAAATTTTCTGTTATTTTTGGCCTCTTGGCTTTTGCTAAACTTGATAGGGTTCTTTTAGGATTTGTAGACCAGTTGAAATCCTTATCTCTAATTTGTCAGGTCTACAGCTTCATGGAGTACACTTTAACTAACCAGAAGGTGATGTCCATGAGCCACCTATTCCCCTCAAGTCAGTTCTCTCCCACTTTGTCTTTGTGGTGAGTGGTGGAGTGAGTCTTGTTGGGACCAATTTGTGTGCCAAGCTTGTGTGTGTAGTTGGTGTTGTGCACCCTTTATATGGGGCATGTGTGTTAGTGGTCAGTTAGGGAGGTGGCTCTAACAATCAAATCTCCCTGTTGCTCCTGGAGTTTTAGAGCTGCTGCAATAGTCCAATCTTTCAGTTCATTCCTGCCACAGTTTGTCTCTGCTGCTGACCCACATGTCCTTGGTATTGGCATATGGCCCCTGAGGCTTGCAATTGGGTCCCTCTTCCAGGCAGTGCACCCCAGGTCCTCTGTTGAGGGACTGCACTCTGTCATAGGTGAGTGCCATCCCCCCAGGATGGTTCTGGGCTCCAGGGCTGTGTAGGGAGGCTCCCAGCTGAATGGGGCATGTTAATTCACACTGCTCCACCTTCTCAACTCTAGGACAACCAGCTGAGGGTGCAGGGAAGGCTAATTTCCATGCCTGATTTTGTGGTGTGTGCATGTGTTATTGGGAGCACTTCCATCACAATGGGTTGTCTGGGGCAGTTCTGGGCTATGGGGCCAGTGACAGGAAGGAGTGCTCCTGTCCAGCAGGATAATGGCTGTGAGAGGATGCCCCCCTTTTCTTGGGAATTTGTGGAGCTTAGTGAATTTTCTCAGCCACTGAACTTATTGCCTTTTGTCTCAGAGCTCTCTTAGTTCTGTTCTTGTCTTGACCTGCCCAAATTGCAAGTCTTTGAGGCCTTCTGTATTGGGCTTCTTAGAGTAATTGTTTTAGAAAAAGAGAAAAAGATTTTTAAAAAAACCCTCCTTGCAGATCTAATGGGTTATTGAAATGCTAAGAGACAAAGCAATTAGGACCATTAAGTAAAGGTCCAGGGGACAGAGAAACCAGTTTTTCTTCTGGATTTGCATATAAGCCTGCCTGTGCATGAGCTCTGCACTTCCCCTTTCTATTTTCACCAGAACTCCAAAAAGCCTTCATTTTATTTTTGAGTTTTTCTTGCTGTTTTTGCTATCCCTATCTTCATTCCACTGGGCTGGCTGCTCCTGGATTCTCCAGTGTCTGGTCTCAGTCTATTTATGATTGGAGCTTTGATCATAGAGTGTTTCTGATAAGAGTCACCACTGCAGTTCTTCCTCCTCATTCCCAGCGTTGGTGGCCCTCCTCCCACAGGGCTGAGCCTGTCAGGGAGGGTCATTGGTCCCCTGGCCACAAAAACTTATAGATTTTGCTGATCTCAGCAGTTCCACATGTTGATGAGTGTTGTATGAAGTATGCCCAAAGTCAAATTGCTCTGTGGTGTCTGGTCCATGCAGTTCCTGGCTTTCTACTTACTTCCCTGGAGGAGTAACTAAAAAGTACAACTCAGCACTCCACCATCTTGCCCCACCTCTGGAGTGTAATCTTAACATTATGGGAATGCTCATGAATGACTATGGTATTTAATTTTCTTGGGGCATGGTAGGAACACTTTGGAAACAATGTAGTTATTTTAGGTTATTTTTATTGCTCTGTTTTGTTTTGTTTGAAATGTTTTTTTTTTCATTTTTGAAAAGTAAAGTTTAAAACAAAAACCAATTGAAGAAACACTTCTGGGAGACTGATTTGGGAAATGCTCCACTGTCCCCCTACCAGTGTAAAAAAATCATCTTTTCCTTTCCTACCTTGTTCAGAGTGATGTCTATTGACTGTGCCAAGGGATGAACCCAGATTTTTCAAGGGTTTCTTCTACAAGGCAAAAATTCTGCCACACCAAATAGGACATACCAGATCATCAGGCACAAAGATATATCACCCAGAATAGACTAGTGGTTTGCTGATGAAGATCCAAATGAAGGGAAAGTCTCAACTAAGAAATTTTTAGAAAAAATTGATAAGTAAAAAAGCAAAGAAATGTGGAAGAGGTAGCAACAATCAAGATAAGATTTAACAAACATATGTGAATACTGAAAAATGTATATATATATATATATATATATATATATATATATATATATATATATATATATAAGTATTTATGCTGGGGTGTTGGAATAGCTGGAAGAAGTTAATGACATGGTGGAAGTGTAACCTACAACATTCTTTGAAATTTGGTCTACAGCTACTTACTGAATTGTGCTTTGAAAATTTTCACCTTTCTGTGTGTACCCTATATTTCATACTAATGAAGGAACTGAAATTGTGAAACTGTAGACCATAATAATTTTAGGAACCATCTATATAACTGCTTTATGAGCTGTATATTGAATATTAACACATTTCTGTTTGTATGTCATATTTTATAATATTGGAAATAGCTGAACCGTGATCCATGATATCCTTTGAAATTTGCTAAATACTTGTTAAATCATAGTTTGAATGTTATCACTGTTATTTATATACATTAATGTTCACAATAAAAAATTAAAATTAAAATTAAATTAAAAAATACTAGAATTCCTGTGTATCTCACAGAAACATAATCAGTTAGGATTTGTAACTGTTTCATAGGTGATAATACTTTCTTGAGGTTTTCACCTAGCAAATACATAATACACAATGATGGTTAGTTATGTTGAATGAAACTATTCTAGGAAATCAAGGATCACATTATGTTCTTGGGGGATTTACATCAATTCTTTCTTCCCTTCTCTGACTTCTCCTTTGGAGAAATTATCTTTATTCCACCATAAATTCTTTCCTTTTTCATTTTTCAGGTACAAATAATTTGTTTCTGTTTGCATGTTATGCATTTTATTAGCTTTAATGTTTCCTCATTTCAATGTCCTTTTTGTGTCTCATCTATGAATATGTATTGTCTATTGATCTACTTGGTGCAAAAGCCTTAAAATACCTGTGCCAGTTTGGATGTATGTCCCCCAAAACACCATGCTCTTTGATGCAATCTTTTGGGGGCAGGATGTATTAGTGTTGATTAGATTGGAATATTTTGATTGTGTGTTTCCATGGAGAGGTGACTCAATCAACTGTGAGAGAAATGTTTGATTTCATAATTTCCATGGAGTTGTTACCCCACCCATTCAGAGTGTGTGTTAATTGGATCACTGGATTCACATAAAGTAATTCACAGACAGAAGAACCTCAGAGCAGCAAAAGTGATATTTTGGAGAGCAACTGAGAGTGACAATTTGGAGAGGAGCTTCAGCTGAGAGAGACATTTTGGAAGATGGCCATTGGAATCTGACATTTTGGAGAACATTTTGAAATGCAACCTGGGAGCAAACAGATAACAGCCACATGCCTTCCCCACTAACAGAGGTTTCCTGGGTGCCAATGGCCTTTCTCCAATGAAGGTAACCTATTGCTGATGTCTTACCTTGGAGACTTTATGGTTTTAAGACTGTTACCTTTTAACCACATAAACCCCCTTTATAAAAACCTATCCATTTCTGGTATTTTGCCTTCTAGCAGCATTAGCCAACTGGAACAATTCCAGTGGGGCCTATATAATGTCATTTAATTGTTCATTTCTGTTTTGCTTCTTTCTTGTTTTGTTACATATAGGCAGTTGGGATTCTGTGAAAAATCATGATTTATATAAAATTCATGAAGATAAATGTAAAGTGTTTCTCCTCTCTGCAAACTTTCTCTGTGGAATGGGCATAATGGCAAATATAAAATACTAAAGGCAAAGGTATTATGCTTGTTACATCAAATATGCCTCAAGTATTAAATTTTTTTCATTCAATTTATAAACCATGTAAACAAGAAAAATTTATCATAAGGAACTGCTATTATACATTATCAAAGGGGAGATTTTCCCATCAAGTTCATTTTTTTCTAACAAATTTGGGCCTCTATATTAGATTCACATGTACTTCAAATAATTGAGAATCAACAGGTAAAAAAATTATCTAATTATACCATTAGAAGTTCTGCATGTTCAGCAATGAGCCATGTTCCACCTCTAGACTTACAATTACTCCAAAATCTCCTGGCACCCCTTTCCTTCTGTCTTGGATCACTCCCCTTACAAGTGCTTTGGGACCTATGCTTCTTTGTGTCCTTGTGTGGCACTGACTTCTTTACCTCTCAGTTTTCCAAAAGATCCATACTTCCTTCAGATATCTGGTTTCTGGGTGTTTCCCACTGTCCCCATGATGATTAATTTAGGTGGATAGTCAGGAGGCACAAATCCAAAGATGACATCCATGGTTGCTATTTGTTGTCTAGTTAGCTTAACAAATCCCAGTGTTATTCCTCAAAGACTTCATCAACAGAAGGTTTGCTGGATTCCAAAACCTTACTGTACTATTCCAGCCATTAAATTCCCTTTATATTTTCCCTCATTATCATGAAAACACTCTGTTTAGTGTTTTACCAACATCAGAGGATGGTGAGAGGGGGTGATTCTATGCTCTAAATGCTAGTAGCCTACATAACAGGGACAGGGATACAGTCATATTAGAAAAATCCTATGTGTCATATAAGAAGAAAATACCAATGGGGAAAATACCAATGGGTGGCACATTTAGAACTATTTAGAAAATCAAAATATATTTACAAGTTTTTCAAATCATGTACATTGGAAAACAAAGACCATGAAGATAACTGAAGTATGATGATAATGAAGCTGAACTATTTCAGGTTATGCATTCACCCATTCCCTGTCTACATAGGACACATCCAATGAAAAGATCTTTTGATTATATCAGATCAGTATATTCATAATAATGGAAAATAAACCTCATTACACATCATCTGTTAAAAGTATCTCAGTAAAGTTATTTGCATGTAAAATACAGAACAACTCTAAGAAAAATGAAAACATGTTTTAATAAAAGTTATGAATTTTGTAGTCACATAAATCATTTAATAAGATCAGTTTCAAGAAACTTATCTTTCATTTTTTTAAGTTCAATTTTATTGGAATTCTTCACATACCATACAACCATCCAAACTGTACAACAAATTTCTCATGACACCACCATAGCTGTGCATTCATCACAACAGTTAAAGTTTTTGTCAATTTTTAGACTATTTTCATTACTCCAGAAAAGAAATAAAAAGAAAAAGAAAACTCAAATCCTCCCATATTCCTATCCTCTCTCTACTATTGAATCATAGAATTAGTATAGTAAATTTGTTACTGTTGAAAGAATGTTAAAATACTACTACCTGTAGTACATAATTTGCAACAGGTATATTTTCCCTATATAACCCTCTATTATTGACTTCTTGATATAATGTCATACACTTTTTCTAGTTCATGAAAGGGAATTCTAATATTTGTACAGTTAATCATAGACATTGTACATAACAAGATTCACTGTTTTGTATATTTCCATGTTTTAAACTCTGACTTTCCTTCTGCTGAGATATGTGATTCTAAATTTTCCCTTTCCACCACATTCACACACTGTTCAGCACTGTTAGATATTTTCACAATAAAGTGCAACCATCACCTATGTTCATTTCCAAACACTTAAGTTTAACCTAGTTAAACTTTCTGCTCATATTAAGCAACCAATACCCACTCTTTAGCCACATACTATATCCTGGTAATGTATATTTCATGTCTATACATTTACATATTATAATTAGTTCATATCCATGAGACAATACAATATTTGTCCTTTTGTGTCAACTTATTTCATTCAATATAATGCACTCAAAACATTTTTATATAAGATGGTTTTGTTCACACACCATACATTCCATCCTAAGTAAACAATCAGTGGTTCACTGTATAATCACATAGTTTTGCATTCACCACCAACAACACTATCTATGTAATTCATTTACATTTCTTTCATATAAGAAGAGGAAGGGCCAAAAAAGTTAGAGTGACAAAAGAACAAGAAAATAAAGAAAAACAATTACAGAGGAAAAGAAACAAATTTAAAGATAAAATTAAACCCAGATACAATAAAAGAGTCAGACAACACCAATGCCAAGAAACCCATATTCCTCCCTCATATCCCCCCTTATAGGAATTTAATTTTGTTATATTGTCTTTATTACATTGAAGGAAGCATAATACAATGTTTCTGTTAACTATAGTATCTAGTTTGCATGATTATATTTTTCCCCAATACCACCCCATTTTTAACACCTTGCATGGTTGACATTCATTTGTTCTCCCACATGTAAAACATATTTGTACATTTTATAACAATTGTTGAGCACTCTAGGTTTCAATAAGTTATACAGCACCAGTCTTTATTTTCCCTCTTTCCTTGTGGTGTCCCACATGACCCCAACCTTCCTCTTTCAACCATACTCACAGTCATCTATGTTCAGTGTACTAATATTTTTGTGCTGCTATCACCCAAAAATGTGCTCCAAACCTCTCACTCCTCTCTTTTCCTATCTGTCTGTAGCACTCTCTTTAGTATTTCCTGTAAAGCAGGTGTCTTGTTCACAAATGCTCTCATTGTCTGTTTGTCAGAAAATATTTTAAAATCTCCCTCATATTTAAAGGACAGTTTTGCCAGATATAGGATTCTTGGTAGCTTTTCTCTTTCAGTATCTTAAATATATCGCAGAACTTCCTTCTTGCCTCCATGGTTTCTACTGAGAAATGCACAGTCTCATCAAGCTTCCCTTGTATGTGATGGATTGCTTTTCTCTTGCTACTTGCAGGATTCTCTCTTTGTCTTTTATGTTTGATAATCTGATTATTAAGCATATTGTCATATGTCTATTCAGACCTATCCTATTTGGGGCATGCTTCTGTCTTTGGAGCTGTAATTTTATGTCTTTCATAAGAGATGGAAAATTTTCAGTGTTTATTTCCTCTATTATTGCTTCTGCCACTTTTCCCTTCTCTTCTCCTTCCAGGACCCCCATGACACTTACATTAATACACTTCATGTTGTAATTCATTTCCCTAAGATGTTGCTCATATGTTTTCATTCTTTTTCCCTATGTGTTCTTTTGTGTGTAGAATTTCACATGTCTTATTCTCCAGTTCTTGAATGTTTTCTTCTGCCTCTTTAAATCTGCTGTTGTATGTCTCCATTTTGTTAGTAATCCCTTGTGTTGTGCCTTTCATTTCCATAGATTCTGCCAATTGTTTTTTCAAACTTTCACTTTTTCCTTATGTTCACTCAGTGTTTTCTTTATATCCTACGTCTTTTTTGCCATATCTTAACAAAACTTGTTGAATTGATTTAGCATTAGTTATTTCAATTCCTGTATCTCAGTTGAAGTGTAGGTTTGTTCCTTTGGGTTATATCTTCATTTTTCATAGTGTGATTTGTGTTTCTCTGTTGCCTAGGCATCTATTAGATGTGACAAAAGAACAAGAAAGTAAAGAAAAACAATTACAGATGAAAAGAAACAAATTTAAAGATAAAATTAAACCCAGGTACAATAAAAGAGTCAGACAACAACACCAATGCCAAGAAACCCATATTCCTCCCTCATATCCCTTGAGGTATTTCCTTGAATACCCCAGATTTTCCCAGATCTTGAGAACAGGCTCAGATCTCAAAATTGGGCTATATTCAGTTTCAGGTTTCTCTGAGGTTTGTCTTAGAATGTTGACAGACTTTCCTGTGAAGCCTCTAGCTGCTGTGCATTTCCTAACCTGCCCAACAGGTGGAACCTGCCAGCCTGTTGCTCTGCACTGGTATAAAGAATTGTTGTCCATTTATTTCTCAGGTTAGGTTGTTTCTGGTTTGATTGCATTCCCCAGTCCCTAGGGTTTGAGCACTGAAAGGAAGGTAGTCACTTAAACTGGGCTCCACCTCCATCCTCTTATGGAAGATACACAGCCTAGGGAGCTATGTTCTGCATTTAAATTACTCCTTTGACCCTGATTCTGCTAACTCCACTCCTGTCTGGGTCAGAACACTTGGAACTGGAAATGGCTGAGGTTTTCTCCACTGAGTCACTCGGACTGAGAGGAAAAAAGGGAAACATAGCCTGTTTTCAGAGCCAGTCCATGGCTTCCAGTTTTGCCCATTAGTCAGAGACAGCAACTGGTCTCCTTGGTTCCCTTTCTGGGACACAGGTGTCCTCCAGCTCTATAAGGGCAACATCTCCAAAAGCCTCTGTATTTTTTTGTCAGCCACACTTCCTGTCCACTGGGAGTGACCTCAGGGTACTTTGCAGCTTGTTATGGGTTTGTCTATGTTTCTTGCATGTATTCAACAGTGCACATTTAATTAAAACCCCACATGAAGTTGGACTGAGCTATATTTGCTCCCTCCAGGTATGCTGTTTTCTCCTACAGGGAGGTCTTGCATCTCAGCCTCCCATGGGGGAAAGGGGCTCCAGGCACAGACCCATAGTTTTTACTTATAGATTTTGTGCTGTGGTCTCAGCCCCATCCAGGCTTCTTTATGGTGTGGACAGTCACAGTCATCCCCCAGCAATTGTTTCAGACTGTTTACTAATTGTTCCTAGTTGTTTGCTAGTTGCTCCAGAGGACTAACTAAATTCCACACCTCTGTATGTCACCATATTGCCCCTCCCCATCTTTAAGTTTTATAGTCAGTTATTGACACTCTAGTACTAAACACATACATGTTCATCTCAAACATCTCTTTCTTCCATTTGTAATTATTGCATTTGCTTTCTAAGAAAATCTTGGAAGATGAATTAAATAAAATTCTACTTATTGCACAGTATTCCAAGACACCATTAATAGACATTCTTTTTAGTGAGGGCATGGATTCTTGCTTCCTGCCCTATGCCTCTCCTAGAGGAATAAAGCCATGTACACTAGTACAGGAATAAGATATGTCAGCATGTATAAAGATGGCTGGAAGAATAAGCCTCAAACTCATGTACAAATATAATTAAGTTATTTAAATTTTTTTCACTCTTTTTAGATAACACTGGTATACCCCATTTTTAATCATTGCAATCAATAAAATGATATGCTACTACTATTTGATATGAAGTCTTAATTTATCCTCCTGCTTTTTATTTTATCACACTGATGCCTTCTTCTATAGTGTTTTTAATCTTTATCCTTGAAGAAATTTTTAATCTTTGATTTCTACCTAGTTTACTTACGTCTGGTAGTTTAAATTCTCTGTGGTGAATTCTCCCAATAGCAGGTAACTTCTAATGTGTGTACAATAGTTGTTAAATTGTAGAAAAATTCCAAAATATGTTGTAAAGCACTACCAGCACTTCAAATGCCACCTAAACTCCCTGATCCTGCACCACTACCAGCATCCAGACATCTCCATGATTCAGAAAATAAAAGGTTGTGGCTACCTACAGATGGAGTCTGCTGGGGCCTCTTCCATTCTGTTCCCATTGTCTATTTTGATTTTCTGCATCCATGACAGTGAATCCTCTAGATATCTTTCCTCTTGACATCTCTGTGGACTCTCCCAGGCCAATAGGGTGCTTTCATTGCTGAACATCTCAGTGACACCCAAGCATCCTTCCATGTTTGATAGTACATCAAGCCACCAGCTCAGCCACTGCAGCTTCTGAGTTCTAGGCACTGCCAATGTATATCTTCTGTCTAGAGATTTTCTCAGGAATGAACATAAGGAGATAGATTGTGATCTCACAGAGAAATTTTTAAAAAGCTGTTGAAAAATATCATGTCTTTTTGTCAAAGAAGAAGTGGTCACTGAGTTTGACCTATGATCACCCAGATAATTTATTTTGAGCTACTTGTAAGAATTGTAGACTCTATGGTACTTGGGTTCTAAGAAAGAATGTGATAACCAGGGTAGTAAGGCATGTATTGATAGACATGCCCCAGATAGGCACTATGTTCTGTTTCCTCTGCTGACATAAGTGTCATTCCTTGTTATGCAAATGGCTAATTGGGAAAGAAATGACTATTAACCATAACATGAGGCAGGTAATGCAGGTGTTCTATAACCTGAGCCTGCAGGATTTACTTCTACTAATGGGGAATTTCATGAAAAGCCAATAGTTTTGAGAATGAGAGCAAAGTGCTGAATTTGGGAGCCCCAGAGTGCTGCTTCCACACATAAACATTGGAAACAAGGATGAAACTGAGAGAACAGAATTTCTCAGAATGATGGATAAAATCAAATTGTTACACCAACCAAGGGAATGCTGAATCAATAAGAAAATAAACTTAAAAGGTGCAGGAATGCATCATAACACTTTTACTAGCCCTTACTCCACCCTCTCTCCAGCTCAGCATCACAATCTGTAAGACAGACATCAGCACTCCCAATGTGAGTCTCTGGTTCTGCAGGGAGTAAAGCACACATTTTTCATAAATCAGAGAATATATATGTCTGTTACAACCTATCTGGTGGTAAATGATGTATTGACCCAAGATGCTCATAACTATCTTCCCCATCCCAGAACTCATTACAAGCTTACAAGTTGGAGGCATGCCTACAAAAACATTAGTTTTCTGGAAAAAATATTATGGTTGAGACACACAGTAGAGCATTTGGGTCCTATGAGGAGAAATTACTATGGAAAATTTATTTGAAAAATGAACACTCAGAGATTACACATATTAAATGGGATTTAGAAAGCCACATGCATACCCATAGCAAGACACATGCTCAGAAAATACCTGAGAAGACAGTAGGCTTTCACCTTGAGTTGTCCTCTAGGCTCAGTGCAAGGCTGACTAATCACTGAAGGATAACCCAGCATGAGGTCCAATATGCAGATGCTGGGAGTGGTGTTTTAGGTTTTTGTTGTTTTGTTTTTAAGCTCCTGGCATTGAAGTAAATTTCTGCCATAACATGATCAAATAAAATGTAAATAAAAAAAAATTTCAGTGATCAAATTTATCAAGAAATGCATTCTGTGCCAAAAACACTTTGGAAAAATCACTAAACAAATAGACTACCAGTGCCTTCAACAGGAAAACTTAATTAAGAAAAATGAAAGTGAGAAAGAGGGAGAATCTGAGTTCCCAGGATAACCCCTTATATATTTAAATGTCTGTATTAAAACAAAAATTCACAAGGCATACAATTGACCAGGGTAAGATGGCTCATTCAAATGAAGAAAATTCAACAACAGACACCATCCCTTAAGAAGTAGATATTGGAAATAACAGTCAAAGACATTAAGTCAATGCTTCCAAATATGCTTGATGAGTTAAAGAAATCATAGACAAAGAACCAAAGGAAATCAATAAAATGATACAGGAGCAAATTAAGAATTTGAATAAATGGATGGAATTTCTTTAAAATACCAAACAATATATCTGTAACTGAAAACTACAATACATGAACTAGCAAAATTCACTACAGGGATTCAAAAACAAACTTAAACAGACCAAAGAAAGAATCAGTGAACTTGAGATAGGACATTTAAAATTATCCAGTAGAAAAGGTTAAAGAAGAGAATGAAGAAAAATGAACAAAGCTTAAGGGACCTGTGAGAACGCCTCAAGCAAGAAAACTTATGTATAATAGGAGTCCCAGAAAGAGAAGAAAGAGAGGGAAAATGGGCATAAGGTATATTTTTTATTTGAAGACATAATGGGAAAAAACTTTCCAAATTTGATGAAAGACATGAATGTATGCATCCAAGTAATTAAACAATTTTCAAATAGGATAAACTAAGGGAGATACTTAAGACAATATAAGATCAAACTGTTGAATTTGAAAGATAGAAAAAGAACTTAAGATTAGCAAATCATCATGTACACTTGTCCCCAATAATAATTACAGCCAATTTCTCATCAAAAACCATGGAGGAAAGAATTGGGATGGCATTATTAAGTAGTTAAAGAAAAAATATACCTATTGAGAATTTAATATCCAACAATAATTTACTTTAAATTAAGAAGGATAAAGTAAGACACCCACAGAAAAACAAAAACTGGCAGTTTTTCTTACTACTGCTCTTATGCTACTTTCAATGCTAAAGACAAGCCTTCAGATTGAAAGAAAATAGCACTGGAAAATAGCTTAAAGCTATGTGAAAAAAATAAGGATTCCAGCAAAGGTAAGTATATGTGTAAATCTAAATGGCATTATTACTTTTGGTTTGCAACTCCAATTTTTATTTCTTATATGATTTAAAATATAAATGTATAAAAATAACTACAAATCATGTGTGTGCTCAAATTTTATAAAAGCCTAATTTATCACAAGCATAACATAAAAAGGGAGTGATGGAGGGTTCTAGGAACATACATTTTGTATGCTATCAAATGTAAGTTGCTCTTTGTTCAAACTAGGTTGTTATAGATTTAGGATATTAATGGTAAGTCCTTTGGTAAACACAAAAATATTTTAAGTGTACCCAGAAAAATGAAATGAGATTTAGAATCATTCACAACCAAAAATAAAACAATCAGAAAAGTAAGCAGTAATGGAGGGACTAAGAGTGAAAACAATAAAACATTAAATAAGCAAATAGGAAAATGACAGAAGTATTTATCAATAATTTCTTTACACACAGGTGGATGAAACTTTCCAATCAAAAGTCAGAGGTTGGCAGAACAGATAAAAAAATTACATTCCAATTATATTCTGTTTGCAAGATATTCGCAGTAGTGAGAAGACACAAATATGTTGAACATAAAATGCAGAAAATAATATTTCATTCAAGTAGTAACCAAAAGGAAGTTGGGGTGACAATACTATATCATACTAAATGGTTCATTGTTCAAAAAGATTACAGGAGGAAAAAAATGGGTCAATTCATCAAGAAAGTGTAATGATTATAAACTTATATATGAATAATAGCATGTCATGCAAAACATGGAGAAAATGGAAAGGTTTGAAAGAAGAAATAGGCATTGGAAGCTTCAATGCATACATCACTCACAATAATGGATAGATCATGTAGACAGAATATCAGTAAGGAAAGAGAGCCCATGAACAGCCCTATAAATTGTCTAGATTAAGAGATGTATAGAACACACACACAAAAACACCAGAGTGCACATTCTTCTCAAGGGAATATTGATCATTCTCCATATTAGATTATGTGTTATGCCACAAAAGAAGTCTCAAAGAATATAAAAAATTGAAGTCATATAAAAAATCTTCCTGACCAAAATGGATTGAAGCTAGAAATCAATAACAGAAGGAAAACTCAAAATGCAGAAATATTTGGGAATAAAACAACACATCCTTTAAACAACAAATGAGTGAAAGAAAAATGACAAATGAAGTTAAAATTACACAAAGATAAAGAAAAATGAAAATATGATATACCAAAACTTTGGGGATGCAGCATAAGCAGTGCTCAGAGGGAAACTTACACCAGCATATGTCCATATTAAGAAAAAAATGAAAAATCTTAATCAAATAATTAACTTAATGCTATTGGAAGCTAGAAGAAGAACAATATGAACAAAAATTTAGATCTGAAAGTAAGCTATATAAAATTATTGTGGAGATAAATAAAAAGAGAATAGAAACAAGAGGGACTCAATGAAATGAAAAATCAATTCTTTGGAAAAGATCAATAAGTTAACAAAATTTTAGCAATAATAACCAAGAATGAAGAGAGAAGACAATGAACGCAAATAAGAACTGAAATTGGGAGCATTACTGCCAATTTTTAACATGAGACAATTATAGGAGAACACTAAGTAAAATTGCTAAAATTTAGATTATCTAGAACAATATCCAAATTCCTTAAATATACAATTACCTAATCTCTCTCCAGGGTCTCAAATACTAATATGTAAAGATTTTCAATGAATATTCACAACCATCACATCAAGAAAATTCCCGTGGTCCAGGTGACCCAACTGCTGAATTCTACCACACATTCAAGCAATAATTGATTCCAACCCTTTAAAGTCTTCCATAGTTTTATAGCAGAGAACACAAAATAAGTCATTGAGTTTATCATCTTCATATCAAAGCCATGTAATGCCAAGAAAAATGTAAATTACACACCAATCTCTCTTATGATATACACTAAAAATTACTCAACAAATATTAGAAAACAAATCCATGAGAATATTAAAGTATTTATACACCATAACCAGTGTGATTTATCTAAGGAATGCAAGGCTAGTTCAAAGAAGAAAACAGTCAACATAATACACTACATCAATGTAACAAAGTATAAAACACATAACAATTCAGAAATTCCATTTGTCAAGATTCAATACCTGTTCATGCTAAAAAGACATCAAAAATTTGTAGTAGAAGTGACCAACTCAACATAAAAAGGGCATTTTTTTGTTGAGATATAATTTACATACCAAAAAATTCACCCTTTTATAGGATACAATTGAATGATTTTTAGTTTATTCACAAAGTTTTTGTAACTATCACCATTTCCTAACTACAGAATTTTTCACCACCACATAAAGAAACCTTGAATTCATCCATAGTCAATTCTCAATTCCACACTCTCAACCATTGCAACCACTAATCTATATTCTGTCTCTATGGAATTGCCTATTCTAGGTATTTCCTATCAATGGAATCAAAAAAATATGTAGCCCTTGTTTCTGGCTTTGTTCACTTAGTTAAATGCTTTCAAAATTCATCCACATTGTAACATGTATCAATACCTCAAATTTTATGGCTGGTAATATTACACTATATGTTGTGATGCTTAAGTTTATTTTTCAACTTGGCCAGGTCATGATGTCTGGTTTTCTGGTCAAGGTGTACTGACCTGATTGTTGCTGTGAGAATTCTTCATGGATTAAATCTTCAACAAGGAAATGAGTAAATACTATTAAAAAACTCATGTATCTATTTATCCTGTTGGTTCTGTTTCCCTAGAGAACTAAGACTGAGAGAGCTCTGTACTGGAAGTGGCTCTTGAGCAAGAGAATTATAAATAGTATCTCTGAAGTTGTTCTACATTTTCTGGAATTTATTGTGTTCAATTATAAATAGATTCATGTAGGCCAAACACTTTTAGAATTCTTACAATGTTAGCATACACTAATTGTGGTGTCCCAAATACATAAGTGAGAGAAAAAATATTGTGATGTAAAGTTTGAAATATTTAGAAATTGAAAAAAAGATACATACTTCCATGAGGACCTTTCTGAAATTATAACAGAGTACCAACATACATGCACTCATTTGTAGCTATATATTATATATTTTAAATGCAAACCATGTGAAATTAATAATGCTTTGTGTCTGGGAGACCATAATAGATGTGCAAGCCTTATTTTGAAGGGCTAAAATATGCTAAGAATATCCATGTTGTAAACATTTTAATACCATAGAATATAATTAAAATTAAAAGCATAAAAAGGTATGTAAAACATATTGTTCAAGGTTATAATCCATGAGCAAGTAATTAAAGAGGGAAATAAAATGAAATTCCTTATATAAACTGAACATTCATTAAACAAAAGTGTGGAAGTGGCATGGGGCCATTTGGAGAAGCTAGGTGTGGTTCTTTACATCTCAAGCCATATATACATGTAGGCATTGGTAGTTGTGGTTATGCCCAGGTCAGGGCAAACTGGGGTGATCACCCATGATTAGGCCAGACAGGGTGATATACCAAAAGTTTTGGGATGCAGCATAAGCAGTGCACAAATGGAAACTTATAGCATCATATGCTTACATTAATCAAATATAGAAGAAAAAGCTTGAATCATATAATCAACTTCATGCTATTGGGAGCTAGAAGAAGAACAGTTTGAACAAAAGTTTAGCAGAAAGTAAGCTATATAAAGATTATGATATGACAAGGCACTGAATATAATTTTATCCTACTATAAAATTCCAAAAATATATATAATACCATTAAGACTTACAAATACTTAATTGAACTTCAGATAACTTTTCATTTTAGTTATGACTTTATAGCCTAGGATTCAACAGGTGTTTTGGAAAAGTCTTTAAATTAAAGAGAGAGACAAAAAGGAAATTAATATTGGCAAAATAAAGAAACCCAAGCTATGAAAATGCTTTCATATAATAGAAGGAAAAAACTAAACTCACAGTAAAATTTCTCATAAATAAAAAGGAAAAAAAGGAGAAACCCTTATATGAGTACTTGTAAAAGGGTACTTCAATAAGCTAGAGAGAGTTCTTAATATATCAAAATACAATAGAAATAAAAGTGTGCAATAGAAAACTTGGAAAAACTGTTGAGGCACTGTCTGTGAAGAGTAAATCTAAGTGGTAGAGTAATTGAAAATCAGAGAGAAACATTTCAAAAATAATATACTGAAGGAGGAAAGAAGAAAAAGAAACAAAAAGGAGGAAATTTACTGAAAAATAAAGCAGAATAAGATCATTCCTCAGAATGAAGGAAATCAGTTTATAAAAAAGAACCAGTGGAAATCTCAGAGGAATAAGTTAAAAACAGAAATAAAAATATTATAATAGAGCACAATTTTGTCAAACTCCAAAGCTTTTTAAAGTTTAAGCAAAAATCTGTTTCAATTTATAAGTTCCATTGATTTCATTTTCAAATCTGCATGGTCAATTTTCATAATCCTTTCCTTCTTAAATTATTTTTCAGATTTTAATGAATTTAACTTATAATACATAGTCTTTTGTGTTTCAATTAAAAGAATTGCAATATATAGACTCCTTGCATATTAAGAAATCTGACTTTTAAAACAAAGATAAATAAAATATTGGGGAAGAAATAACACCCATAATTAGCAGGAAATTCCTTGTGATTGCATTCTGTAGAAAGAAAACATGAAATAATGACACAAAAATAAAATCAGAAATCAACGTAACCATATATAATTGTGATAAAATAAATCTGAATCAAGAACACATTAAGATTCCATTTAATATTTTGCAAACTTATTAAAATGCCTTTAACTTTATTTGTCAGGAAAAGACAAATTCATCAGCCATAATATTGGCTAAATAACTGTGTAAAGCACAGCCTAATTCAGTTTTTTTTCAGAATATTTGTCAATTCTTATTACACTCAGCACTTTTGTAATGAAATTATAATAGGAGAATGCATTTATCTAAAAATATATACTTTTAAAGGCAGAAATGTAAAAATCTTAATTATTTAAAATTAAAATTTACAGCACAGCAAGATGTGACCACTTCAAAAGATAAATCTTATAATCCTTTATATGTGCTTAATGTCAAAATCAGTACTTGCCTGATGTCAATTCAAAGGTGAATATTGCCATGGTAGGATGAGCTGTATGAAAGAGTTAATATTTACCATTATGTAATTATAATTACATTGTATAAGAAATACTTCAGAATAAAAATTTAATATCACAGAATAGAAAACTCATACTTCAGCCCATTATTAGCTAAATTGCTTCTGTTGTCAACTTGTGTTAGAAAGAAAGCAATAATGAGGATATTTTATTTGACCAACTTTCTATTCTTCTTCATATTCTTTACATTAATTCATTACATTCATAGCAATGATACCATCATTTTTTGTTGTACATAAAATTTAATGACTTTTCTCCTTAGTGTAAGTATACATTCCATATATAATTTATCATCATAAAATTATGTATTCCCAGAAAGGATATTTTACTTAGCTACCCCTGCCCTATAAGTAACTAAATAACTGTAAGTAAATAAAAGCTTAAAGTGTCACATGTTATGAATGCGATTCACCAAATATTCCTGAAAAGATTAGAATTATGATGTAGTTTGATATCTATTATTTCTACTTTTACCATTATTAATTAATTTCTGTTTTTTCTATCAACATTCCTTCCTATTCTATGAATTTTTCTAAACCCCTAGCAATTACTGAGTATGTGAAGTTAGGAATTTTCACAACCATAATTAATTATTACTGGATTTTCTCTGCAGTGTTGGTTTATATTTATAAAATATGATAGAATTTCCATATTTCATGTGCTTATGATGTCTTCATTCCATTTATATCTGCAATATTTCCTATATTAGAAAGTCATTATTCAGATATTAACTAGGAATCACACCTTGCCTTATTTACTATAATTAACTGAAGTTGTACTGATTAAATCATATAGCATCAACTTGTGTAGAATAATAAGATCTAATTTCTTATATTTAGGTTCTGTTATATAAATCTCAGTAAGATTGTTCAAAAAACCCACTATACAGGTTAAATCAGATAGTGTTGCATAGAAAATTCATATTTTGGATAAAATAAATCTTCATGGGTATCACATGGAAATTAAAGCCCTAGAATACAGATAATATTACTGTTTACCTTGTTTTCTGATTCACCTTTGTCCTAATCAGATCAATCCCAATCATATTGCTAATAGAAGTCTCATCTATTTTTCACCTTCTTAGTTGCTGCATGAAGTCATCTCCTAGAATTAATGCAGCTCCTTCAGTACTTCTGGAGTTGGAGAACCTTAACTGAGTCTCAGTTGTCACATAGATATCTAAAATTTCAGGGAGTTTCCAGGTTACACATGAAGAATAAAGCATCTTAAAATTTAGAAATAGCAACTAAAGCCTAGGAAAAAATGTAACTACTGCAAGAGCTTACAATCTAGGCTCTAATTCCTTTATGAGTATTTCCTAAAGGAAGCCACTTCTAGAAACAAAATATTTAACAATTAGCTTATATTTATGTTATTCAATGCAGAACATGGCAGGTAGCAGAAAATTTTCTTGTTTCTCCTTTACATTTTTATGATAGTTATTTTAATTAACAGGTAGAACATAGTTTGCATACTTGCTTTTTTCTTTCCTTAAAGTCTTCTTTTGAGGGTGGTGGGGGGTTGAAGATGAAGCTTTGACCTGTAGCTAGCTGCATTCACTTCATAGAGGCATTAGAGGAAAACAGCATAATTGACAGGGAACTTTGCTTGTTTATATTATGTAACATTTTTTGAAGATAACTAAAACCATGATTAACAATATTGTAAGTTTTCTAATAGTATGCAGATCAATATCAGGATATAACATGGACAGAGCTAATGTTGATAAATTCCCTTGGAATTTATATAATCTTAAATATTTGTAAGAATAATAATCAATACTAATTCAATTATCAGAAGGTAAAATATTCCTTTTTTATTTGACATTTCCTATATAATTCTTAACATATTAAAGGAACTCTATTTTTAGCAGCTTTTTTACAAGGTGAAAGAACACATCTTTTGATATTCATTAGAGGACCCTTGTAAAATCTCAAAGAGATTTTGAAACAAAAAGACATTATTTAATATTTGACCTTGAGTTGAACATTATGTTAACCAGGAAAAGGGTCACTGGGAAGCAATATGTGTTTCAATATTCAACAAAATTAAGAAAAGAGAGTTGTTTAAAAGTGAGATTTGTTTTTCTTAAATAACCAAGGATATGATAAAGTTAACATAAGGTACAAGTTTTTACTTTGAAGTTATTCTGCCTGTTATACTGATAATTCAGAAAAAAGTCTTTGTAACTCTTATTAAAGCCAAACAAATAATCCAAGAAAATTTTTTTACTTTTTTTTGTATATATTATGTCTCCCAGAAAAAGTCCTATCTTTAATGCAATCTTGTGGGGGCAAATGTATTAGCATTGATTATATTGGAATTCTTTGAATGTTTCCTTGAGATGTGACTCAATCAATTGTGGGCCAGATCTTTCATTGGATTATTTCCATGGGGGTGTTGCCACACCCATTCATGGTGGGTCTTAATTGTATCACTGGAGTACTTTTAAAACAGCCACCCAGGCTCAGGTGATTGCTACAGCCAAAAGGGACACTTTGAAGAATGCACAGCAGCTGAGAGAGGAGCAGTAGCTGAGAAATGCATTTTGAAGTTGGCCATTGGAAGCTGACACTGACATTTTGGAGAACGCCATTTTGAAACACAACCTGGGAACAAGCAGATGCCAGCCACATGCCTTCCCAGCTAACAGAGGTTTTTCAGATGTCAATGGCCTTTCTTGAATGAAGGTACCTATTGCTTATGCCTTAGTCCAGATTTGTCCTACATTTTATTCTTTCTCTTTCTGTAACAATGAGTTATTTTATTAAAGGCAAGATTACTCTCTTTTTCCTTAATAAAAACACATCCTGTATACCTTACATAATTAACTTACCAAAAGGATTTTGTAAGCTGTTTTTAAGTAAATACCTTACAACATACAATTATTGCCAAAATCACACTTGTCAGAATATTGACTTAATTTGGTTAAAATGCAAAATTATTTTTCTTCATTTTATATACTTGGTAGAGGCAATACTAGTTCATTTGGCCAGTAAATCTGTACAAATTTAGGTAGAACATACTTAATTAGACCAATATTTTATGTTTGTATCACACTTAACATTCTTCATAGGGGATGATTTTCAAAATTACATACTTTATTCAGTTTAATATTTTATCAGAATTTCACTGATATATTACAAAACATTTACAAGCTTACATTTCTAAAAGTGTTTTCTGGAAGTCAGTGGGGAGGATTTGTTGTTATTAGGGCCATTTAATGGACTTCAAGTGCAAACTTACAAAAGCACCAGCATGTTTTTATCTTCTTTTAAATAGTTGTCTGATTGAAGTCATTAAAACTACCACCATTTCTATTAATGTTGCTATCACAGTCCAATTAGAATTAACATGGAAACAGAACAGTGAACATTATTGCTACAAGTTAAACTACCAAATGAAACTGGAGAACATGTTTTGCACAAGCATATCTGTCCCAAAATTTAAAAAACCTTAGTAAATGCACATTTGAAACAGTAATATATAATTGCTTTAACAAGGATTAATGGCAAATACAGGTATTACACTGACCCCCAAAATACAATATATTGTACATGATTTAATTTTATGTGAATTTTGAAATCCATGGTGGTATCTTTCCTCAAAAATTTGGTTAAATAATTTATATTTAGGTATAGATACAACTTTAAATCTCTCAAAGCTTGAAGAGAGACTATTTTCTAAATGAATTTTTTATATTTATGAGGACATAAGTAATAAGCATTCTTAATAATTGTTTTAGATTATACTCCATTCTTATCACAAGATTTTCAAAATGCAATGTATTGACATAGGTCAAAAAGCATTGGGGGTTATGCTGCTTTTCAGGGAAAGTTTAGAGAGTTTTCTTCTCCAATATCTAGGTTGTTTACAGAGATCACAAATACCTGTGCTCTGAATGCTGGTGCCTGGAGTGTTCATTGGAGTTTATTTAGTTGCATTTTTAGCTCAAAATGGTCTCTTTTTCCTATTTTATTTTCCAGATAGTTTTGTCTATTCTGATTTCTGCATGTCCTTCACCAGCATGCCAATAAATTCATTGGTGAAGGTCTGAGTATCAAGGATAATAAGGCTGAAGAAGATTGAATTCTTTGCAAGACTTACTGAATGTACAGTAAGATTTTGGAAATCTTATCATTGTGGTAGGAGAATTAGGCTAAGCCAGGACAAGTGGGATAAGACAGAAGGATTTCAAAATCCCCAGAAGCTTGGCTTCACCAATTTCGGGACCTCAGGTGTGCACTTATTATCTTTATCAATTTGAATAGAGCCCCCTTAAGAATTTTTATTGTTAATTTGGTATTAGCATATGGAGATAGAAGAATATACATCAACAAATAGATACAAATAGAAATTCAGCCAAAAAGCATGGAAACACAGAAATATAAAATTCACCAGTTTGAATCATATTTTCAACCTTTTTTGCAAATCATTATTCAGATACAAAGACAATAAGATTGTACATATATGATTGCATCCAATTTTCTTCTCTTTTGCAATAGAAGTCTAATTTGCTACAAGGTTTTATTTGAATAGAATCTTCTTAGGGGCATTTCTCTTTTGATTTCAAATCATATTAAGGCTTGAATATTTTGCAGAGATTGTCTTTTATTTTTCATTTTTATGGTTCATAATTAAATATTGTCCTGTTGTCTCAATTGCTTTAAAGAAGATTGCAACTTTTTATTTAGTACCCACAATTGTTATGCATAGCACCTAGTTGAAATCAAAACAATTTAAGTACAAAGATGACAAGTACAAGAGGACCAAATCCAAAAGCAGTGTGAGTACTTCAATGGCTAACCGTCATAAACTTTGTAGAATGTACCTGGTAAGCACATGGTCTGAATATTGTGGGACCACAGCTTATATTCTTAATCAGTAGCTGATATCCAAAGTGGAACTCTAGTCCAAAACCCAAAGCAAACTTAACAGACTTTGGAAAAATAGTAGACATGTATACAAATTACTCCCCAAAGAGACATATGTGCCTTAAACCCTTTCTGTGCTCAAAATGATGCACCAAAGGGATTGACCACACTGATGAGGACAGGGATGAATTCCATTTGCCAAACCTCTACACTAAAATGGTTGAGGTGGCCACAAAGGATTGGTGGCTGGGGCTCACCATTTGTAGGGTCATGGAAACCTCAGTCAGGAGTCTGTAAGACCCTATTCCCATCTGGGATACCAAATTTATGAGAATAAAAATGAGTCCTTGCCTGATGTGCATCAGATTCACTTAACTGACACTGGGATTTTGAAAAGCATGTTTGTCAGCAAAGGCCCAGCCTCATGAAGACAGAAGGGTAGTCCTCAAATCTGTCACTCAGAACTGGAAACACTTTCAATGTTTCACAGCATTCAAATAAAGCCAAGAAGGATCAGGATAATGAGCAAGGTATTTGAGATGATGAGGTTAGAAATAGCCTAATCACTGAACAGATTTTGTTATTTGAATTGTATGGATTAGTCTAATGTACATGTCAGTGGTAAAACTCTGATTAGAACTGCCTTCATCTGGCAAAATAATTTAGGAGTTGCGTGGTCAGTTCTGGGTTGGAAGGTTAAAGAACAAGGGAGGTATGTACAAGGGCACCCAAATTTATTGGTCTATGTGCAAGTGCATCTAACTTCAGAGTTGCAAAACAAGATGAGGGCAGACAAAGCAGGGGCCAGTGGTGAGTTATCTTGCTACTGTCTAGTTATAGAGTAAATATTACAAATTTAAAACCATAGTATCAGCATTAAAAAAGAAGACACCTGGGTTTCATTTCAGTGAGTTGCATCAGTTACAGTTATTTGTTCCCAGCTACATTACAATATATCAGAAAGTTAGAATGCATTAAATAATGATTCAATATCTATACTTATATTTGTTAGCACTCCATTGGAGTGCCAAAAGAGAATACAGACAAGTCAAATAACAAATTCATTGTAAGTCATTTCCTTGTACTGTTCATTGAGAAGAGAGCATAGGAAAGTATCTTTTTTAAACATTGAGAAAAAAATTTGGCAAGGTTAAATTAAAAAAACAAGCATCACTCATAGAATCATTTTTAATCATGTTACCATTTCTATATTTCATAAATGCTGATAGGATATAAATGTATAAGTGTAGTACATTTAAACTTTATTAACTTTGTAAACATATAAGAATCCCATAACTATTGAGATGAGTAATCTTCCCAATGAGGTTTTCCTCCTGTCTTTTCTCTAATGGCATTTATGTATACATTGTTTAGCTTGAAGTAAATGATTTATTGAGTGTTGTAACACTTATATTAATTTAGACAACAGAAAAAATGCACAAGACTCCATCAATATATACTCAGGAGATATTTATTACAAGAAAATGATATAGTCCAGCAGGACCAAGAAAGCTTAATGTAATATTATGGAAGTTCAGAATATATAAGAATACATTCCCATGTAACTTTGTCAGTCACACAGGACCACCTTCCTCTCAGTAACACAAACCCATGAAGCCTGGGATTTATTGTGACTCAGGGAAACTGCAGTTTTCATTTGAAGTGGCTTTTGTCACTTTCTAATCATGTCACTCATGCACCATGATGTGTGAGTAGGCAAGTAAGCAGAAACCAAGAGAGCTTTACCAAACCAGTTGCAGTGAAATCAGTGTGCAGACTTTCTGTAGCTATTGCAGGTTGTGTGTGTGTGCCTTTGTAGGTATCAGTGTGCCAGGCTGCTATCACAAATAACACACCCATGGGTTGTCTGAAAACACAAGAATTTTTTGCATTATGATTTTGGTGGGCCAGAAGTTGAAAATCAAGACATCATCAAACATAACTTATCAACAAATTCTAGAATATTCTGGTACCAGATTGCTGCAATTCTTTGGGTTCCTTGACTTGCGTCTCTGCTTCTCATTGCATTTGTTCTCTATATACTTGTTTCTACACTTGTCTGGTTTCTATTGACTTCTAGCTTCTTTCTGTGGCCTTACCTTAGTAAGACTTCCAGTAATATGAATTAAGACTCATCCTGATTCAGTTTGCCACACCTGAACTAAAAATAACACATTTTAAAAGTTCTATTTACAAATAAATTCAAACTCACAAAAGAACAGATTAAAGTTAAGAATGTCTTTCACCAGGGTACATAATTCAAAACACCATACTATATACTACATGTCTGAAGCTGTAATGTTTCAGACCCAAACATGACTTCATCTATAACTATTTAGTATATTACACTCCACTTTGGCCAAGTATCAGCACAATGTTTCCAGATAATGCTAGAGATAATCAGAGTTGAAAGAGACCAGCTTAAATTAACACATTAGTTAAACAAATGTTAAGAGGGAAACACCTTTATTCTTGAAGAAATATAAGAATTTTATTTTTTCAAGAGTTTTCTAATGATAAGCCACTCCAAACCTTTCTTCATGGCCTTGTTTCTCAGACTGTATATGATAGGATTAAGGGAAGGGGGCAATAAAATATAGAAAGCAGATAAATGAGATCAATTAATAAAGTAGATCCAAAAATTGGTTTCAGGTAAGCAATGAAAGCAGTTGAGAGGAAAATTGCAACAACTACCAGGGTGGGGATACAAGTGGAATAGGCTTTGACTGTCCTTGTGTGGAGGGAATCTTTCTAATAGTGGAAAGATGTAGATGTATGAGATTATGATGCCAATAAAGCAGCATAAAATCTAGTACTCTCCATTAATGAGAATGAGCACAAATTCTGTAGTTCTATGCTATGAACAAGAGACAGTAAGCAACTTGGGAATATCACAGAAAAATTGTTGAATTTCATTGAGTCCACAGTAAGAAGAAGAAAATGTGCCTACTGTATGTATAAGGGAAATAAAGCCACCATTGAACCAAGATGCAGCTGTCATCTGCAAAAACATGTCTCTGTTCATGATGACATGATAGTGCAAAGGATGGCAGATAACAGCATAATGGTCAAAGGAGATTGCTGTGAGGAGTAACAGCTCTGCACCTGCTGAGAAAACCACCAGAAATACCTGGGTGGCACAACAAATGAGTGAGATGGAATTGTTCTGGGTCAATGAGTTGACAACAGTCTTTGGCACCACTGCAGAAATGAGGCAAAGATCAAATAGGGACAGATTCCTTATGAAGAAGTACATGGGTGTGTGGAAGCATGGGTCCAGGGAGGTTATGGTGATGATGAGGCCATTCCCCATCAGAGCTGATATGTATATTAGTATAAAAACTGAAGCTTGCAATAACTGGAGTTTCCATGGACCAGAAAAACCCAAGAGAAAAAATTCTGTTACCATTGAGGTATTGTTCATTCTTGATGACATTCTGCAATAAAAAAAATAAAAATAAACTATTATTGAACATATCTAGAACATCAAAGTTTCCTATTTAATGCTTAGCACACATTAGACACTATGTGAGTGTGTCCATGTATGTGTGTGTGTGTGGCAACAAGAGCATTAATAGTTAATTTGTTCCATCCGTAAAAAAATCCAGTTTGTTAGTCAAATGTTACAGATGTATTCTGTTTTAGTAAGTTTTTTCCTTTTCCTTATAATAATCTATGAGGTAGAGATGCTGCTCAGTACATAAGCCAATAGTTTACTATTATACTTGCTATCAGCAATTTTGTAGGTTGAAGTATCATGTGCATTAAAAAGTAAGGCTTTAATTTACATGTGATAGAAAAAAGAAAAGATATGGGCTACCTTATTGCCTGCACCAAAGCCTATTTCCATTTCCTATACAATTTTTTTTGTAAATAATATGATAATATAATTACCATTTGTGTAAAGAATATAAAAATTATTTTGTAAACAGTATATTATTAACAAACATTTTTGAAATCTTTTATACAAATTAATTTTTGTTAGTCACTGATTATTTCACTAATTAACTTTTTTATTTTCTGTCCTATTTGACATTCTTCTCTCTAGTTTACTTTAAATTTGCTTTTTTCCTATCTACTATAAACTTTTCTCCTAAATTTTTTGAGACCTTTAGATTGTTTATAATGATTAAATATGCTATCCATAGCACTTCATTTTTTCCATCTAAGTTTCCCATTTCTCAAACTACAATTTCATATCCCTCCACTCTCTTGTTTTCACACTTATGGGACCATTTATACATTGTTCAGATTTAAAAGAGTATATAATCAGTTTTAACATGACACTGCTGTACAACATAAAGAGAAGGTAATGTATATAGTTCTCTGTAGAAATGTGGATTTATTTCCTTTGTCTGAATTCCAAATTCTAATTACCCTGTTTCTGACCCTGTAATGGACACTTGCTTATATATTCTTACTCCATCCCAAGCTTAAGTGTTTAAATATAACCCAAATTAAATGAATGATTTCACATATTTCTATATTTAGTTTAAAATTTGCCAACTCTTTTGAAGGGAAATTGTGAAAAAGTGTGGAAAAGCACATATTTTACCCTCAAATGCTGTCACTGTATTTTTCTAATAATATAGTTGAGATGTTATTTGTAAATTTCTGTGATATGTCTTTTCTGTCTCCTCAATTGGCCATAATTCTTTACCCATTTCAAAATTTTGTTAATTGGAAAATTATAAAGATAGCACAATTGTTTAAATAATTGGGTGGGCTACTTCTGTCTAAAATGCTGAAATCAGCAGACTCCTGCTCTTTTAAAAACACAGAGTAAGCAGTAGTACTCTGTACAAGACTTTGTCACTTTCTTTACTGAAAAATTTTAAGTGCTTTTGCATTTTAGTCTTGTAATGTCTTTAAAGAGTATTCTCTTTCTTCTAGATTAGTCACAGTATTCTTAGCATTTTCCCCAATATCATGCACTCTTTTTCCATGTCTCTTGATTTTTATAATTTGAATATTGTAGTGAGGTGAAAAAAAGTGAACTTATGAACTATTGCCACTGGGTTTGGTTTGAAGCAGTATTTTTTCTTTGTCTCACTTGCAGAAAACCCCTTAAGGTCATCAATTACTAAGCATGTCTTTTAAGACAAGATTTTGTAACAAGATTTACTGCTGATGTCTATAATGAGATTCCATATTGGTCTACTGTGTACAAGCTCTAAACACTAAGACATTTTTGTGATACTGAAATTATTTTCTTTGTGAAGCAAGGCTTTAATTTACAACTGAATGTTTCATATGTTTCAATAACAAGAAAATTGATCAAAGATTATGCATCATAAAATAAAAATTATATTCACTCTGATATAATATTTGGCAAATTCTTATGATCTTACTTTATTTTTTCTTAAATCCTTTAATACTTACTATTGATTACTGAAATTAACTTTAAGTATTATTTCAAATTTTTAAATTCATTGCTTGCAGTGTGCTCAACACCTGTTACATATTAAAATATACTTATGTAGTATTTAAAGACTGATATATTCCTGAACACAATTCTATAGTGATCAAGCTTCTTAAACACTTTATGAGCTCATGTTTAAGAAATTATGTACAAAATTAATATTTTGTTTCTCTGTAACATATACTAAAGACATACTTCTTAAGGATCGTAAAATAGATATTTAATCACCCTAAAATCTTTTGCTATAAATTGATTTAAATATTTTTCTTTAGGACCTATTCTTTTGTATCTGGAATTATAAGCAACAATCAAAATTAGTACTCACTAAAATATCTGTCACATAGAAGATGGATTTGGAAAAGCATCTCATATTGTTGCTGAAATTATTACTAACCATTAATCCAGATGGACAATGTGAAGTCTGGTTTTCAAATACTAAGAATTTCCTTCCCTAAAGAGCACTTTGCTTCTTGCTATCTTGACTTAAGCAGAGTTGATGGTACAAGGATGGTACTGGTTTTATCTCTTATTTCAATCTTCCAAAGGCTTGAAAAATTCCCAAGGGAAATGCTTTCACAGCAGTTGGAATTGACTTCATTTTTCTGTTCTTCACAATTATAAGAATGAATTTTTGCCCTTTCTTATCTTGGAAATGAAGTGTCACACTTGAACTTTACTTACCCATGAGTGACTTCAAACACTCAAATATGTCTCCCTAATTTGTGAGACAGCATTAAAGAGCATATTTACCTAATTATTTCTTCAGGCCTTATGGAAAAAGGACCACAAGGCTGATGCATTCTCAAGTACTGTTGGATCACTAAAATCAAAAACTCATTTTCACTATGTATTTTCTTGTAACCGTAAAGTCACATTTTTCTACTGCAGAGCTGTACAAGCCTGTAGGATTCTAATGGGGGATTCTAAAATATTAATAACACAAAGGTCCAAACCAAAAAATGTAAGGACATGCAGTGAGATGTTGAAAATATAATTTAAACTACTAAGTTCAATTTTTAAATCTACTTTTGTTTAGATAAATGGTTTTAAAATGTATCTGAAATATAAAAAAGTACTATGGATATGTAGTAAAGGTTATATTTAGCTTGTTTAGTCTAAACATGTTATTTTTATGCCTAAACACCTATGTTTAGTCTACAAGACTGATTGCAATGTTAACATATGTAGGATGTAGTCTGAGCATATCCAACTGGGGAATTATGTTGTGGGATAATATTTTTGAAGTTTGAAATATATATAAAATTGATAACTAACATTCTTGAATACTTTTTGAAATTATATATTACTACAAACATAAATGCATTTATTTTGTATCTATGGCATATATTTTAAAAAATACTCAAGGATATGTGACTAACAATATTCTATGTGATGGAGACAACAAAGATTTACATGTCCCATTTGGATGGGCTCAAAATCTGCTGAGCAATTTTGGGTGTCAACACATTATTATCATAGAATAGAATTAAAAATTAAAAGCATAAAATGTATGAAAAGTGCATTGTTTAAATTCAAAATCCATCAGTAAATAAAGAGTAAAATTCAACAAAACTTGCAATCTAAACTTAATATTCTAGAATAAGGATTAAGACTTAAAGATGGATAAATCCTTGTTGACATTGGATAATTAAGCAATGATTTCCAAGCAACCATATCATTAGTTAATAAATAATGAATTATATAGGAGTGTGAATTATATACTATCTCAAATGTGACAGATATTAATGTCTATATTGAATATTACTAAAATATACATGTAACAAGATTGAGAAAACTTAATTACATTTTTAAAAGTTTATCATAAAATTTTTATTCAAAATAATTTGATATTAGTAATCAGGCTACATAATAAAATCAACCCAAACCAAATAATCATATATTTTGTTTATAAAGATACACTTAAAATAATATGAGTTAAAAATAAAGAATTAACAAACAATTTCTTGAAAAAAAATTGCTAACCTTAGAATATGTTCAAATGGTTCTCATAGAAGACATTTTTAGCATTAAAATCATGCACTGTAAAAGAGGGAAACTGGCAATACATGAAACATATTTGAGTTAAAACATTTTCAGTGTACATGTCTTGAATAACTTCTGTCAAATTTACATCTACTTCATATTATTTGAAGCTATTGTGTTCCTAAATTTTAATTTCCATGATTCATTTCTTGTGTGTATGATTCAGTGGACTTTGTTTCAGATCTTGTATATTGCAATTTTGCTAAACTCACTTATTACTGGAATTTTTCCTTGTAGTTTCTGTAGAATATTCAACATAGATGACAATGTCAAAAATGATTGGAGGAGGAGGGTCAAGATGGCAACATAGAGAGGAATGGAATTCAGTTAGTACCCTGGAGCAACAAATAACCAGGAACAACCAGTAAATAATCTGGAACAACTGCTAAGGGACAACCAAGACTGTCCTCACATTATACACAAACCTTGTTTGGGAAGAATGACTGAGATTGCAACATAAAATCTGTAAGTGAAAACTGAAACTCTGCTGGGAGCCCCCTAACACCACAGCAGGCGGAGCTGCAAGACCTTTCTGTAGGAGAAAGCAGCAGTCACTGAGCAAGCAAATATAGCCTAGCCCAGCTCCAATTTGGGTTTTAATTAACAAATGTGGATGGCTGAATACAAGCTGCAGACATAGAAACCCCCTAACAAGCAGACAGAAGCTTTTAGAGATAACTGACCTTAGTGAGCCAGAAAACACATGAGACCCTGGAAAGGCAGCCCAGAAGACCAGTTGCTCTCTGTGATCAACATGTGTAACAGGAGGGCCATGGACTGGCTTTTAAAGGGGAATTTCTTCCCCCATTTTTCTCTCTCAACCTGAGTGGCTCAGTGGAGAGATCCTCAACCATTTTCAGTTTGTAGTGCTCTAACCCAGACAGGGGTGGAGATAACACAGAAACACAAAGGGGCAATTCAACTGCAGAAGATAAGTCCCAGGGTGTGTATCTTCCCTAATAGGAAGGAGGTGGATCCCAGCTCTAGTGCCAGCCTTCCCTTCAAAACTCAGACCACAGGGCCTGGGGGTAAGCAATCAAACCAGTAACAACCTAAGGTGAGAAATAAAGGGGCCACAATTCCTTACACCAGTTGTGAGTGACAGGTGAGCAGGTGCCATCTGCTGGGCTTGTTAGGAAAAACACATTGACTAAAGGCCTCCCAGGAAAGACTGTCAATCTTCTAACATACACCCTCAGGGAAACTTGAAACTGAATATAATCCTATTGTGAGACCTGAACCCATTCTGGCCTGGGAAGATCTGATTGTGGTCACCAAGAAATCCAAATTCCTAGAAAGCAGAAAACAACAAATTACACTAAGATAAAAGAAAGAAATGGCCAGTCAAAGGAAAAAAACTTACACCTCAATTAAGATACAGATGAGATATTGTTCCACTGTAATGTAAGAATCTATTAAAGATTTTCAAAGAAATATGCTAAATCAATTAAAAAACGAAATCAATGAGATAAAGGAAGGTATGGCAAAAGAGAAATCACTGGGTGAGCATAAGGCAGAAATAAAAAGTTTGAGAAAACAGCTGGCAGAATCTATGGAAATGAAAGGCACAACACAAGAGATGAAAAGCAGAGTGAAGACACAGCAGCAGATCTCAAGACACAGAATAAAACACTCAGGAACTGGAGAAGACACTTGACATCCTACACACAAAAGAACAGATGGGAAAAGAATGGAAAAATATTAGCAATGTCTCAGGGAATTGAATGACAACATGAAGCACATGAATGTATGTGTCATGGGTGTCCCAGAAGAAGAGAAGGGAAAAGGGGAAGAACAAACTAAAGGAAATAATCACTGAAAACTTCCCAACTCTTATAAAAGACATAAAGTTACAGATTCAGGAACAGTAGCATACCCCAAACAGAAGAGATCTGAATAGACCTACATCAAGACAATTAATAATCAGATTATCAAATATCAAAGACAAAGAGAGAAACCTGAAAGCAGCAAGAGAAAAGTGATGCATCACATACAAAGAAAGCTTGATAAGACTATGTGCAGATTTCTCAGTAGAAACCATAAAGGCAAGAAGGAAATGGTGTGATATATGTCAGATAATGAAAGAGCAAAACCACCAAGAATACTATATCCAGCAAAGCTGCCCTTCAAATATGAGGGAGAGTTTAAAATGTACTCTGACAAACAGACAATGAGAGAGTTTGTGAACAAGATACCCACTCTACAGGAAATAGTAAAGGTTGCACTACAGACAGGAAGGACAGAAGTGAGAGGTTTGAAACACAATTTTGGTTATGATAGTAAAGAAATGTAAGTATACTGGACAAAGATGACTGTCAATATGGTTGAAAGAGGAAGGTTAGAAGCATGTGGGACACTGAAGGAAAGAGGGAAGATAAAGACTGTGACTGTATAACTTAATGAAACCTAGAGTGCTCAACAATTGAGATAGAATCTACAAATATGCTTGTGCATGAGGCAGAACACATGAATGTCAACTTTGCAAGGTGTTAAAAATAGAGTGGTGTGATGGTTAGGTTCATGTGTCAACTTGGCCAGGTGATGGTACCTAGCTGTCTGGTCAAGCAAAAACTGACCTAAACATTGCTGTGAGGATGTTTGTGGCTGGTTAATAAACCAATAGGCTGGTTTATTAAATCATCAGTCAATTGGCTGCAGCTGTGACTGATGACTCAATGAAGGGCATGTCTTCCACAATGACAGAATGCTGTTGGCTGGATTTAATCCCATCAATCAGTTGAAGAATTTTAAGCAAGACAGAGAGAGGACCTTCACTTCTTCTTCAGCTTCCCAGCAAAGCATTTCCTGAGGAGTTCATCAAAGCTGCCAGTTTGTTTCCTGAGGAGTTTATCAAATACTTTTGTCAAAGATCTCAGTTCATTTCCTGAGGAGTTTGTCAAAGTTGCCAGTTTGTTTCCTGAGAAGCTCATTGAACATCTTCATTGGAGTTGCCAGTTTGCTGACTGCCCAATGGAATTTGGACCCATGCATGCCCACAGTGGTGTGAGTCACTTTTATAAATCTTATACTCATAGATATCTCTCATTGATTCTGTTTCCCTAGAGAACCCTAACTAATACAGGTGGTATTTGGGAGAAATGCAATCAATGCAAACTAGAAACTATGGTTAAGAGAAACATCATGTTATGCATACTTTACTGTAACAAAGGCAATATACCAAAGCTAAATTCTGTAAAAGTGGGGCATAAGGGAAGATTATGGGTCTCTTGGTATTGGCGATGTTGTCTGACTTTATTTTTTAACTTATTTTATTTTATTTTTTATTTTGAAATAAATTCAAAGTTATATGAACAGTTGCAAAGACAATACTAGCCCCATACACAGAATTCCATCATACCCTGACCCCCTTCCCCTGATAGCTCAATCCACCAACTTTAACTTGCTATCACATTGCTATTTCTTTCCCTCCCTCCCTCCCTATCATCCATCATCTATTGTTCTGTCATCTGAACATATTATAGTTATCTGCACACATCCTTGAGCATTCACTATAATTCACGTATACACTTCCCATGAACAAGAACATTCTTTCATGCAATTCCATTAAGCGCAGCTAAGAAGTACAATAGATTCAACAATGTTAAAAAGCTTGCATTCTATATTTCCTTTTCCTTATGTCTCAACTGTGTCCCTTTGAGCCACCTGTCCTCTATCCTCCTGTCCAATCCAAGTTCACCCTTAGCATTCAATTGTCATCTAGTTAGACTGACTTTTTTTTTTCAGTTGTGGAAACATACATACAGCCTAAATCTTCCCATTCCTCTCCCTTCCTAGCCTTTCATTAGTGGGATTAATCACGTGTAGAATGTTGTAATGCTCTTTCCCATCATCCATTACTAGAAATTTCCCTTCACCTCAAACGGCAACCCTACACTCATTTCTTAACTTCCCATTGCTCCTTCCCCCATTTCTCTTAACCCAAACTCTACTTTTCGTCTCTCTGGTTATATTCTCTGATAATTACTTTGTGTTTACAGTGGGGCTTAAAATTAACGTCTTAAATCCATATCAATCTTGTTTTTCTTTGATACCACCTTCACTTCAATAGAACACATAAACTATGTCCCTATACTCCTTCATTCCCCCACCTTTATACAGTTGCCTAAAATTACATATTTTACATTGAGTTCAAAACCACTGATTTGTCCTTAGAGTTTGTGTATTTTATATCATGTAGGAAGTAACTAGTGGAATTACAGTTCAAAAATTATTGACTTCTATTTGTATTCCATTGTGGTTGGAGAATATGTTTTGAGTATATTCAATGTTTTGTTGTTTTAAATTTCTTGAGTCTTGTTTTATGTCCCAGCTTATGGTCCCTTCTCGAGAAAGATCTGTGATCACTAGAGAAAGGTGAGTCTCCTGGTGATTTGGGGTGTAAGGTACTATATATGTCATTAGAATTCTCTATATCTATTTCTCCTTTCCCTGTCTCTCCTCCAGTAGGGCTCCACTCAGAATCTGTAGTAGGGCAGGTCTTTCATCAGCAAAGTCTCTCAGTATTTGTTTCTGTGAAAAATTTAAGCTCTCCCTCAAATTTGAAGGAGAGTTTTGCTGGATAAAGTATTCTTGGTTGGAAATTTTTCTCTCTCAGAATTTTAAATATGTCATGCCACTGCCTTCTTGCCTCCATGGTTGCTGCTGAGTAGTCACTACTTAATCTTATGTTGTTTCCTTTGTATGTGGTGAGTTGTTTTTCTCTTGCTGCTTTCAGAACTTGCTCCTTCTCTTCAGTATTTGACAGTCTGATCAGAATTTGTCTTGGAGTAGGTTTATTTGGATTTATTCTATTTGGAGTTCACTGGGCATTTATGCTTTGTGTGTTTATATTGTGTAGAAGGTTGGGGAAGTTTTCCCCAACAATTTCTTTGAATACTCTTCTAGACCTTTACCCTTCTCTTCCCCTTCTGGGATACCAATGAGTCTTAAGTTTGGATGCTTTATTTTATCTATCATATCCCTGAGATCTATTTCAATTTTTTTTTTATTTTTTTCTCCATTCTTTCTTTTGTTCTTTCATTTTCTGTTCCGTGGGCTTCTAGGACACTGAGATGTTGTTCAGCTTCCTCTAGTCTTGTATTGTGATTATCCAGAGTCTTTTTAATTTGGCCTGCAGTTTGTTTTATTTCCATAAGATCTTCTATTTTTTTAATTTACTCTTGCAATGTCTTCTTTATGCTCTTCTAGGGTCTTCTATATGTAGCTTATATCCTGGGCCATGGTCTTCTTGATGTCCTTTAAATCCTTTGCCATGTTTTCATTCCTCAATTGTAGTTCTTAGATTAATTTTGTGAGGTATACTGTATCTTCTGATATTTTGGTTTGTGTGTTTGGAGTTGGATTCTCCACATCTTCTGGTTTTAAAATATGCATTAAGATTTTCTGTTGTTTTTGACCTCTTGGCATTTGTTTTGCTTGATGGGGCTCTTTCAAGTTGTAAAGAAAAAATGATATCAATCTAATTTTTCAGGAACACTGTTTGGTGTACACTTTCTCTAACTAACCAGCAGATGGCGTCTGTGATTCACCTATATCCCTCGCGTCAGTTCTCAACCTTTTTTCCAATTTGTGTGGGGAAATGATTCTTGTGGGTTCAGTTAGAGAACTCAGTTTGGGTGTGTTGCTGGAGCTGTCTGCCCTGAATGTGGGTAGCCAGGGAGGAAGGGCAGTTCTAATGTTCAAATCCCCCAGGATCCTGGAGATTCAAGGCTGCCACAAGAGTCTAAGCCTTCATTTCAGTTCAGCCCCAACCTCTCTCTCTTGCTGATCCATAAACCACTGGACTTGGCGTAGTGTCCCTGGGTTCTCTGAGCAGATCTCCCCTCCCAGCCATGTTCCTCCAGGAGCTCAGTTGAGGGAAGGCTGTGCTCAATCATCAATGTGTGCTGTCCCACAAGGGAAGCCCCAGGCTGCTGGGCCATGCAGTGGTGCACTCCCAGCCCAAAGCAAATATGGCCAAGCTCCTTCCCAGCTCAGGAACAACTGGCAGGGCTTTGGGCTGTGGGAACGACCCCAGGCAGGAGTTTATCCAGCCCTCCAGGGGCCAGCTGTCAGCCGTGGGGTTTCTTTCTGCTTCTGGCTCTCCCCTCTGTTCCTCTTAACCCAAGGGTATCTGCTGCAGGCTGTCTTCCCAGCCAGACAGCAAGAGGCTGGCCCAGCCCCTTCTTGCTGTGTTTTACTGCATGGTTCCCACAATTGCTACTGGAGCCGCTCCTTTTTTTAAAACAAAAAAAACAGCCAGCTGGTCTCCATATGCTGAACCCTGGCTGCCCCAGCCCACCATGCAGCTGTGGGTCTTCCAGCCAGCTTACTCACTCATTTCAGAATGTCAACTCCTGGTTTCACCAAGTATACAGCCCCTCTGGAGCTAGGAGCCCTCATCCAGTTGGCACATTGCTGTAACCGGTATTCTAGGTCACTTTCTGGTTTTTAGCTAGTGTTTTTCATGGAGGCATTTTTTTTTGCCCTGTCTCAGCTAGCTGCCATCTTAGTTCTCCTGTCTGACTTTTTATTGTACTTTAGTTTAATTCTATCTTTCCTCTTGTTGCTTTTTAGCTGTTATATTATTTGTTTTTGTTTTTCTTCTGTCTCCTACATTTTTTTGAGTCTACCTCCTTCTTTGTGGAAGAAATGGAGATGTCCTTATATAAATAGTGGTGCTGGTGGTGAATGCATAAATACATGATTATATAGGGAACTATCAATTTTTTACTTAGGATGGAATGTATGGTGGGTGAACAAAACCATCTTAAAAATGGGTTGATGAAGAAATATTAAGGGTGCTATATTGAGTGAAATAAGACAGACACATCAGGACAAATATTGTATGGCTTCACTGATATGAAATGATTATAATATGTAAATTCATAGACATGACATATAAGCTACCAGGATATAGAATGAAGCTAAAAATTGGGGGCAGTTGCTTATTATGAGCAGAAAGTTTAACTAGGTCAAACTTAAGTGTTTGGAAATGGACAAAATTGTGAGAATAACTAACAGTGCTGAATGGTGTGGGAATAATGTGGAAAGGGGAAGCTTAGAGTCACATATGTCACCAGAAGGAAAGTTGGATGTTGAAGTGTGGAAATGTATAAAACTGTAAGTCTTGTGGTGTACAATGTCCATGATTAACTGCATAAGCATTAGAAATCCCTTTCGAGAACTAGAATAAATGTATGACACTACAACTAGCAGTTAATAATAGAGGGTTATTTAGGGAAAAGTATACCTATTGCAAACTATGGACTATAGTTAGTAGTATTTTAACATTCTTTCACCAACAGTAACAAATGTAGTATACTATGAGTCAATAATATAGGGGTTTGCTCAAGCATATGGGATGATTTAAGTTTTTTATTTGTCTTTATTTATTTTCTGGAGTAATGAACATGTTCTAAAAGTTTAAAAAATACTGCAGTGATGGATGTACAGCTGTATGATGGTAATGTGGGTAATTGATTGTGCCCTTTGTATCTTTAGATGATTGTATATATGAACAATCTTAATAAAAGTAAATTTTACAATGTGAATGGAGAAAATTTTGCTTCTTCATTTCCAATTTTGATGAAATTGACCTAATTTCTAGCTTTATAGCAGTAATGAGCATCTCAAAATTCATCAAGGTGAAAACACAGGTTTAATTGTAATACCAGAAGGAGAAAAAGGAGAAATTATATTTGAGGTAACACTTGCAAAGAACCTTCCAGTGTTAATGAAAGACCCAAATTCCAAGATACAGAAAGCTCAGAGACCAAGATAAAGGATAAAAACAATAAAATATGCACCTAGGCATGCATTCAAACTAAAGAAAACCTAAGATAAGAAGACAACTTGAAAGAGTCTGGATCATGACACCTCACCTACATTACCCTATAGTAAAGGATTATATTGGATGTTTCTCAGAGCCCATACAAGAAAGAAGAGAGTGGAGTGAAATATTTAAAGTGTGAAAAAACAACACCAATCTTTCATCTTGTATTCATTAAAATTTTCTTTCAAATAGGAAAGAGAAATGCTCATTCAGGTAAACAAAAATTGAACTCATTTGCTACCAGTAAACCTGCCTTGCAAGAAATAGTAAAGGTTTTCAAAGAGAAATGTTATTAGAAATGAAACTTGAATATACTTATAGTTAAAAGGGGTTTAGAAAAGGAATAAATTAAGGGAAAATAATAGATTCTATTATTATTGATCTAATAAATAACTTTTTGTAAACATACTAACAATGTACTGGGTGATTACAATTTATAATTAATGGAAATGAATGTCACCAATATTATAATGTATGAAAAGGAGGGATTGGCAATTTTCTACTCTAAAATATCTATACTAACTGTAAAGCTGTGGTGTTATTTAGAAGTGGAGTTAGTTCTGTCATAAATGCATATTTCAAACTTAAAGCAAGCAATAAGAAAATAAAAGGAGTATAATGTATTATGTGAGAAGAAAAAATGGAATCATCAAAATGGAATCATAGAAAATGGAATCATAAAAATCTCAACTAAAACCAGAAATAGCAGAAAAAGAAAGTAAGGTAAAGAAATTAAAGAAAACAATCACAATGAAATAGAAAACAGATGCTCATATGGAAGTTTCAAATAATTACTTTGATGATGTATGGTCTGTATACTTCAATTCAAAGACAGGGAGAAGCACTCAATATAGATACAAAACCTGAGACTTCCAGGAAGATGGCAGATTAGGAAAGAAAGAGCAAGTCTTTCCTCCATGAAAAAAAAGAAAACACTAGATGAAGATATCACTCCAGTACAACAGTTCTAAAGTGCCACTGGCTGGGCAGGGAGATCCACACCACATAGTGATGACACAGCTGGAGAGGCAGAGACTGCATTTAGTACAGGTGAGTGCTGAGCCAGTAATACCACTGGGGATGGGCTGTTTGAGGTAGCTGAAGAGCATGGAAGGGAGCAGTCTTCTACACACTGTGCACCCTTCTCAGAAGTTGGCTGGGGTGTTACCCTTTGTAGCTTCATGTTCAAGAGACCCTGTGCTGGATACTGGTGGTCAAAGCCAGCAGACATGCATGGATGGGAACAGATTTCCACACTTCATGCACTCATATCAGCTGTTTGATGGGGAGATAGCACTTCACTAGCCCCATGGATGACAGTTATCAAGCTGGGGACTGGTGGGTAGAGCTGGCCAAAATTGACACATTATGCAAAGCCCTTACCAACAGTAGACCCAAGATACCTAGGTCCCTATCTGAGATTCTATAAAATATTCACTCATTAAGTTTAATCTCTCAGAAACTTACATCCACCAAAGTGTTCCTATGCCAGGCAAGTCCTGAAACCCAGAGGCAACAACCTCTTTAGGAAAAACAATCAGATTCAGCCCCCTTCCCCATAATGTTGTCACCCCATGTGAATAAGAAAAATTCAGGGTAGTCACTGCCTGTACAACCTTGAAACTCAGGAAAGTGATTAAACAAGAGAAAGGGGTAGCAACAGAGAAGAGAGGCTATAACAAAGGATTATGAATACTGAAACTTTATATATATATTAGAAGCTAGGGTATTAGAATATCTAGAAGGAAATAATTGAAATGGTGGAACTGTAATGTATAACATTCTTTGAAATTTGCTGTATAACTCTTTGTTGTCTTGTGCTTTGAAAGTTTTCACTGTTCAATATATATCTTATATTTCACAATAAGAAAGTATTGAAACTGTGAAAGTGTAGCTCACAACATTTTTATAAATTACATATATAACTGCTTGTTGAGCTGTACTTTGAAAGTTAACACCTTTCTGTATATATGTTACATTTTACAATAATGTAAATTGTCCGGCGCCGCCCCGCTCGACCCCTGTTCCCCGGCCGGCGAGGGGAGAAACAAGGGATGAGAGAGAGAGAGAGATGCAGACCACGCAAACTGACCTGGCTGGAAGTCACGACTCGAGCCACACGGCGGTTGCGAGGGCAAGTCTTTTACTGAAGCTAGATAAGCATTCTCTGTTACAGGTTTCCACGCGGGGCAGAGTGCCTCGCGGGAGAGCAGCCTCGATGTGGCCGTCAGGTATGGCTCCTAGTGGGCTGTCTCCCCGAGGTTCGCTTGGGCAAACTCTTAAGTACTCTACTCATAACCAATGATCTAGCGCCGCGCATATGCACTCAATTGGCAGATAGGAATAGTGAGTGTGCACGTCATAAGCGGAAGCAGGATATGGGCGCCATCTTGGCTCATTCGATGGGCGGGGGGACTTTGGAGCAGGTTTACAGCGCATGCGCTATGCCCGTCCCGGGAGACGGCTCTCCACATCTCCCCCTTTATTATTTATATCGACCCAGTGTCCCCAGTGATGAGTGTGCTCCCGTGAACCCAGATGGCTCACAATTTGTTCCGGTGCTTTGGGGAGTCTGGACTAGGTCTCAGCCATTTAGCGGCGGAGCCTCTAGCACCGACCAGAATGCTCACCTCATATGGAGACAGGAGAGTCCGTGAGCTGGAAACAACATGACTCTCCCTGCAGTGCTTTGCTTTGCAACTGGGGGACAAAGGCGGGGGCAGGGATAGCATTAACCAGAGTCGGAGGTGTCACTAGGCGTCCCTATGCATTGGCTAGAGTCAAGTCTGGCCACAACTATGACTCTGCCTTAGGGATCTACCTGAGACAAAAATTATGACTGCTGGCGTCGCCCGTTATACCCGGGACACAGCTGCGCGCTTAGCTACAAACCTCGCTCCCGAGTGCCCCGCCCGAGGCGGCCAGGATGGGGTATGGCCATCAGAATGGTCGCTGTTGGGGGTATCAAAGGTGGAGGACATAGCCATCATAATGGTAACACGGTACTGTCCCGCGCTTGAAACAGGCGTTCTAGCAAAGATTTAACAATTGACTAATCCCACCAATAGTCCCACCATCAAGAGAATCCAATTAGTCAAATTGGGCCAAGAGAACCAAGAGGTGACTTGGTCTCACAGATTTTTTACAGTCTCGCCCAGTGTGGAAAGGTCGAAACTAACAGGCTTCAATTTCCTAATGTTCTCAAGTCCCTGAAGGTCGGATTTCACTTGGCCGGAGAGATTGGTGAAGTTGGGGAGATAAGTGTCCTTGAGCCACTCGGCGACATCTTGCTGCTCCTCTGTCAAGTTCACCCTAACCGGGGTGACACAAAGCCTCCCGAATAACCATCGGGTATCACACGTCTGCTGGAGAACTCTCCAGAGTCCATCTATTTCTAGTCCAAGTTCATCTATCTCCGCTAGGAGTTTCTGAATGGCCTGGAAATTTAAGTTCAGCATCTGATTGTGGCGGCGTAGCACGTCTCGGGTAAGGTATGCCTCTTGGACGCCTAGACTTAGAGAAGGGGATATTGTTAAGTGAAACAACTTGAGAAACAGGGCCAACCCAGTCGGTTGCCTTGACGGGGAGCCAGACATAACTTGGGCGATACACTAGGATAGCGGGGCGGCGAGGCATCCGGGTCTTTGGAACGGTTGCAGACTGTAGGAGCAAACCCCGGAAGGAAAAGGCACCTTTGAGTCTCATTTTTACTCAAGATCCCTTCACAAGACTGGCGGCTCTTCCCTGTAACGTTAAGAAATTCAAGCAAGACTCCCTTACTTAACTCGCCATTACCAGTTTCACAAGTAGCATTCGCCGCAACTGTGGTGTTGACAACCTTGACAGAGAGGTTAGCAAAAGAGAGGATCAGTGTGTACTCGTTGAAGCTTGTGGAGGAAATATTTCTGTCAGAAGGCAGGTGGTGGAGACCTAGAGACAGGGTACGAGTGAAAAACACAGGAGAGGCGGGAGACCCAGCAGAGAATGGGGCCAGGGTCGGGGGATGATGCCACAGGCCCCAAAGACCACTCTCCTGCGCTACCACAGTTCCACTAAAAAAAAGAAAAAGGCAGATTAGAAGGATTGCTATAGGAGAGCAAAGAACAGAGTTACCGATCCTCTTTTTGGGCAACCGCGGGGTGGTCAGTCCTACTATTATCGTCTTGTCGGTCGTCGCCATCATCAGCAGGGTCGGAGGCTGACGTCTATTGGGACAATCTCTCTTAAAGTGCCCTGATTGGCCACAGCCATAGCACCCGTTAGACTTTGCCCCTAAGGTTCTCGGGCTTTTTGTAGCCACCTGTAGGGAGCTAGCTAGCATGGCAGCTAGACCTGCATTAGTTAAAGGGCTGCCAGTATCTCTACAGAGCCTGACCCACTCTGTCAAATTTTTTGCTCTGTTTTGTGCCAGGATAACTTTGCACTCCTTGTTGCACTGCTCAAAAATCATTTGCTTAACCACAGTCTCTGCTACTCCTGGATCTGAGAAGATTCTCTCAGCTGCGGTTTGCATCCTGGCTACAAAATCCGCAAATGGTTCTGTGGGGCCTTGGTGTATATTGCTGAGTGAGGCCTGAGCCTCTCCCTTACCTGTTAGCTTTTTCCAGGCACCCACAAAACAGCGGAAGATCTGGGCGTAGACCTCTTGTGGGAAACCCGTTTGGTTCTGGGCATGGGCGCCTCTCCCCAACAGCATGTCAGCATTCCACCCGCCACGTCTCCCCGCCGCATTCCTTGCGGCCTGCTCTTCAGCTAACTCCTCAAACCATGCTTTCCAATCTATGAATCGGCCTGACGGCAAGCAAGCACGGGCTAGCTGAAAAATATCTGCGGGTGTATGATTTAGAGCAGAGAGGTTCTCGATCATGTTCAAGGTATAAGGGGCATTGGGGCCATACTGATGGACGGCCTGCCTCAATTCCCTCAATAGTTTGTAATCATATGATTCGTGCTGATTGCCACCTTGGGGATTGATAATAACCGGGTACATTTCTGAGACTGGCTGCGGCTCAAGTGGCTGGTAGCCACCCAGCATGTCAAAAGGTCTAAATGTTGTGAAAGGGTTCCATCTCCAGAAATGTCTCCCACCACTACCTAATGGCAAAGGGTCCTGAGGGCCTGTGTACTCGGGCGGGGGGTACGGCAAAGGTTGCCCCTCCCCTGACCGGCCCATCGGGGTTCCGGGTCTGGCAGCAAAGGATAATTACATTTACTGGGCATGGCCACTAGAGGGAGCTCTCGGCGAGGTCCTTTGGTGGGACCGCCCAAGGCGTCAGTTGGGAGCTGGGGTGTCCCTGGGGGTGCAGCGGTAGACATTGGCGGGGCGGAAGGCCGCACGGGTGTGGCGGGAGGCTCCTCCCACTCAATTAGCGGGGATGCTTCCGCCTCCTCGTCGGTATCGCTATCTGACTCTGAGTCAGAGTCACTGGACTCCGGCGGTTTGCCCTTATAGGAGCCGTCCGCTGACGAAACTGACTGGGTTTCTTGGAGCGCGCACCGTGCTTCTTGCAAGGCAGAGGACGGGCTTAGGCCGGCAGCCGATTCTAGTTCAAGGACCGCACGGACGGTCTCCCATATGGGTACTAGAATCGGGTCCATACACACGCCCGTCTGGCGCGCTCGGTCTATGTCGCGACCGAGCTTCATCCAAGAGGGTAGGCTAAGGCTGCCGGTGCAGGCAAACCAAGGGGCAAAAGTATCAACATCATCAAGAAAACGCTGAAGGGAGCTTTTCCTGACTGAGATACCCCGTTGTTTCAAAAGGTTCTTTAAGGGAGCTAAGAGAGGTGAACTTCCGGACTGCCCCATGATTGCAGTCGGCACTATACTTCAGTCACTCGGAGAGCTCTTCCGAGTCCCCCGGGGTCACCTGAAAACCCACGGGCCCTAACTATCATGTAATAAGACGCACTCACCTTCTCGCGTTGATCAGGCGCGGGAAGTCCGCCGTAAGCTCGATGCGCAGCGCTGCTCTCCTCACAGAGGGACCGTCGAGAGCGAGGCAGGAGGAGGAGCGTTCCCCGTACGGGCCACCACTTGTCCAGCGCCGCCCCGCTCGACCCCTGTTCCCCGGCCGGCGAGGGGAGAAACAAGGGATGAGAGAGAGAGAGAGATGCAGACCACGCAAACTGACCTGGCTGGAAGTCACGACTCGAGCCACACGGCGGTTGCGAGAGCAAGTCTTTTACTGAAGCTAGATAAGCATTCTCTGTTACAGGTTTCCACGCGGGGCAGAGTGCCTCGCGGGAGAGCAGCCTCGATGTGGCCGTCAGGTACGGCTCCTAGTGGGCTGTCTCCCCGAGGTTCGCTTGGGCAAACTCTTAAGTACTCTACTCATAACCAATGATCTAGCGCCGCGCATATGCACTCAATTGGCAGATAGGAATAGTGAGTGTGCACGTCATAAGCGGAAGCAGGATATGGGCGCCATCTTGGCTCATTCGATGGGCGGGGGGACTTTGGAGCAGGTTTACAGCGCATGCGCTATGCCCGTCCCGAGAGACGGCTCTCCACAGTAAATAACTTAAATTATGGAAATATAGCCAAAAATATTCTTTGAAATTTGCTAACTACATGTTAAATCATACTTTAAAAGTTATCACTGCTATGTATATATGTTAAAATTCAGAGTAATATGCATAAAAACAAAATCCAATAATATATTGTCTACAGTAAAACACATTAAACATAGTCAAAGATATAGGTGAAGGTTTGAAGAAAGTGTTATCATGCTAGCACTAATCAAAAGAGAAGCTGGAGACTATTTTTATTTCAGACAAGTCACACTTCAGAACAAGGAAAATTATCAGAGATAAAGAAGAGTCCTAAATCATTATACAGTGCCAATTTTCCAATAAAACACACAAATCCTTAAGGTGAATGCCCTAATAATCTTGCATCAAAACACATGAGGCAGGATCTAAGATGGTGGCATAGAGAGGAGTGGAAGCTAAGTAGTCCCCCTGGAACAACCAAAAAAAAACCCAGAAACAACTAGTAAATAATCTGGAATAACTGTGGGGGGACAAACATGACCATCCACTCATCATACATCAACCTGAATTGGGAGGAATGCCCAAGATCACAGCATAAAATCTGTAAGTAAAAACTGTGGATCCAAGTAAAGAGTCCCCTCCCCCCACAGCCCAAGCTGCAAAGCCCTGTGGCATCAAAGAGAAGCTCTCTCCCAGCAAGCAAATATAGCTTAGCTGAGCTCCAACTGAGGTTTAAATTAGCAAGTGTGAACTGCTCACTATGAGCTATGAATCCCCAACAAGCAGATAGAGGCTTTGGGTGATGATTGACCTTGGAGAGCAGAAGCTCACCATGGACTAGCTCTAAATGGGAGTTTCTGTTCCCTTTTTGGCTCAGTGGAGAAAGCCTCAGCCACTTTCAGTTCCTAGTCTCTGGCCCAGACAAGGGTGGAGATAGCACAGAGGGACCATTGAAATGCTAATGACCTCCCCCTAGGGGTTCTATCTTCTCTCAGAGGAAAGTGGTGGGGCCCAGCCCTATTTCCCACCTTCATTCAGAGCCAGAACCCAAGGCCTGAGAGAGAACAGGCACACCTCCTTACACCAGTCAAGAATTACAGGCTAACAGGCACCACATGCTGGGCAGAAAATCACAGTTATCTGAGGCAAAAAAAAAGCCAATTTTCTAAGACACATCCTCAGGGAAACCAGATACTGAATATTTCTACCTTCTGGGACCTGAGCCCATTCTGGTATAGGAAAACCTGATAGGGTAACCAAGGAAACCATGCCTAGACAACAGAAAACTACTACCTAAACTAAGAAAAATGAAGTTATGGCCCAGTCAAAGGAACAAACTTGCACTTCAACTGTGATGAAGGAATTGAAACAACTAATAAGTCAATTCAAAAAGTTTAGGGAAGATTTGGTGAAAGAGCTGAACCATGTAATGAAAACATAGGATGTATATAAGGTAGAAATTCAAAGTTCAAAAAATGAACTAGCTGAATCTGTGGAAATGAAAGGCACAACACATGAGATGAAAACACAATGGAAACATACAACAGCAGTTCTCAGGAAGCAGAATAAAACACTCAGGAACTGGAGAAAAAGGCAACTGAAAGCCTACACAGAAAAGAGCAGGGAAAACAATGGAAAAATATGAGCAATAGCTCAGGGTATTGAATGACCACATGAAACACAGGAAAGTACATGTAATGCATGTCCCAGAAGGAGAAGAGAAGGGAAAAGTGTCAGAGCAATAATAGAGGAAATAATCAATGAATATTTCTGATCTCTTATGAAAGACTTAAAATTGCATATCCAAGACGTGCAGCATAACACAAACAGAATACATCTGAAAAAGCCTATGCCAAGACACTTAAACAGATTATCAAATATCAAAGATAGAGAATCCTGAAAGCAGCAAGAGAAAAGTCATCTATCAGATACAAAGGAAGCTTGATAAGGCTGTGCATGGATTTCCCAATAGAAACCATGGAGGTGAGAAGGAAGTGCTGTGATATATTTAAGATACTGAAAGAGAAAAACCACCAACTAAGAATCCTACATCTGGCAAAACTATCCTTCAAAGATGAGGGAGAGCTTAAAATGTTCTCTAACAAACAGACATTGACAGAGTTTGTGAACAAGATACCTGCTCTACAGAAAACAGTAAAGGAAGCACTGCAGACAGAAAGGAAAAGACATGAGTGAGAGGTATGGAAAACAATTTTGGAAGACAGTATCAGCAATGTAATTACACTTAACAAAGATTGTGGAGGCATGGAAGTTTCCCTGGCTTGGCACGTTAGTCAGGGAGGCCACCTCCTAAAAGTTTAAGAGGAAGCCAAGGCATTGTGTACCAGAAGGCAGGAAGTTAAGTTAGAGAATGACACTGGGCTCCTTCCATTTTCCCACCTAGCTCCAAAGAGATTATTCCCTAAGTTTGTTAAGGTCCTCAGTCTTATACCTGAAAATTGTAAACATGCTAGTCTTGTGATTTTAGAACAAATGTGGGTCCCTGTGGAAACAGGAAAACAATCATGTAGTCCAAAGAATGATTATGCTATATAATCTTTTACTAAAAAGCCAATAAAAAACATCTTGCAGGAACAGAGAGATGGAGTTGGCTCCCTTTCACAAAAGATGACTGTGAATATGGTTGAAAGAGGAAGGCTGGGACAATGTGGGACACCAGAACAACAGACAAATGACAAAGACTGGGACTGTGTAACTCAGGAAACCAAGGGTATTCAACAATTGTAATAAAAGGTACAAATTGTGTTTTTACTTGAGTTAGAACAAATAAATGTCAGCATGGCAAGTTGTTAAAAGTAGGGTGGGATTGTGGGGGAAATACAATCAATGCAAACTAGAAGCTAGAATTAACAGAAATATTGTATTATGCTTCCTTTAATGGAACAAAGGCAATATACCAAAGCTAAATGCATATGGGGGGTGGGGAATACAGGAAGGATATGGGACTTCTGGCATTGGTGATGTTGTCTGACTCTATTCTACTTTAGGTTAATGCTATCTTTCTTTTGCTGCTTTCTAGATATCAAGATTTTTATTTGTTTCTTTTTCTCATTCTCTTTTCTATTTCTTTCACCACTCTGCCTTCTTTGACTCCTCCTCTGTCTTTGTGGAAGAAATTATGTCCATATATAGAGAGTGGTGGTGGTGCTGAATACATAAATATGTGACTATATGGGGAACCAACAATTGCTTACTTAGGACAGAATGTATGGTGTGTGAACAAAACAATCTTAAAAGAAATGGGTTGATGAAGAAACCTTGAGGGTACTATATTGAGTGAAATAAGATGGACACATAAAGGCAAATATTGCAGTGTCTCAGTGATATGAAGTAATTATAATATGTAAACTCATAGACATGGAATATAAGTTACCAGGATATAGAAAGGAGGCTAAAGAATAGGGACTGTTTGCTTATTATGAACAGAATGTTCAACTAGGGTGAACTTAAATGTTTTGAAATGGACAGGGGTGATGGTAGCATGTTGTGAGAATAACTAACAGTGCTGAAAGGTGTGTGGTGGTGGGGAAAAGGGTTAGCTCAGGGTCACACATGTCACCCGAAGGAAAGTTGGATGTTAAAAGATGTGAATGTATAAAACAGTGAATCTTGTGGTGGACAATGTCTGTGATTAACTGTAAAAATATTAGAAATCATTCTCATGAACTAGAACAAATTTATGTCACTATAACTGGAAGTTAATCATAGAGAGGCATATAGGGAAAAATATATACATATTGCAAACTATATACTACAGCAGTATTTTAAATTTTTCATCAACAGTAACAAATGTACTGTATCAAAACTACGAATCAATAATGGAGGGGGGCATGGTTACAGGTGTGGAAGGCTCTGAGTTTCCTTTTTTTCTTTATTTCTTTTATCAAGTAATGAAAATGTTCTAAAAATTGAAAAAAATTAATTTTGTTAAGTGCACTGCTTTATGGTGGTTATGTGGGCAATTGATTGTACACTTCGGATCTTTGGATAGTTGTATGGTATCTGAACAATCTCAATAAAAATTAAAAACAAAACAAAATAAACAAAAAATCCATAAAAGAAAACAAACAAAAACACATGAGGCAAAACTGAAGGAACTGAAAGGAGAAAAAAGCAAATCAGCTATTAAAGAAGACCTTAACAGACCTGTATCACATCTTTTTGTTGATTTCTAGTTATTGCTTTTGTTTTCTGGGAATATGTGTTATATTATTGCTATACTTTACATGTGTTAAAATCTGTTTTACCTTACAGAATGTGGGCTGCCTTGGTGAATGCTCCATTTGAGCTTGAGAAGAAGGCATATTCTTCTATTGTTGGATGGGCTGTTCTATGAATGTAAGTTAGATCAAGGTGATTGATATTGCTGTTAATAGCTATACTCTAAATGATTTTCTGCCTTCCCTATCTGCCAGTTCCTGACAAAGTGTGTGGAAGTCTCCAGCTATAATGTTGTTTTTCCCTCATACTTTCACTTCTATCATTTTTTGCACTATGTATTTTGATGCTTTAATGTTAGGGTGACATTTCTGATTTATGAGTCTCCTTGGAGAATTACTCCCTCTCTCATTATGCAGTGATCCTATCTATCACTAATACTTTTCCTGGTTCTAAATTCCAACTCATCTCAAATTAATATAGCCCATCTTCCTTTTGATTAAGTACAGAATTGTGCATCTTTCTCTATCACTATATTTTTACCAATATCTTGCTATATAAAATAAGATGGCCTCTGTAGACTGCATAAAAGTGGGTCTTGTTTTATGTTGTCATCTGTCAATCTCTGCATTTTAATAGGTATTTTAACCAATAGGTTCAGATCTACCATATTTGAAACTGCTTTCTATTTTTGCACAATTTGCCTTATTACTTTTATTTTTTTCCCTTTTTAAATGCACTCTTTGGTTTTAAGTGAGTAATTGATATGATTTTATTTTTCTCCTCTGTTAGCATATCAATCATGTTTTATAAAATAAGGTTCTAGCCTGTATAATTTTCCTTCTCTCTGTATAAATTCTTTTGGCATTTCTGCAGAGTGTAATTGCTGAGAGTGAATTCCCTCAATTTTCACTTTTCTTGAAAAAATCTTTATTCTTATTTCACCTTTAAAGCTTATTTTACTGAATAAAGCATTCTAAGTTCTTGGCTTTTGTTGGCTTGTGTGTTTTCCTTCAACAGTTCAAATATTTAAATAATTCCCTGTACCCTATTTTTCCTGGCATAGTTTCTAAAAAATCAGAGGTAATTATTATCCTTGTTCCTCTATAATAATTTTTTCTTCCCCTTCTGGGTTATCTCAATATTTTCTTCTTTTCTGTTTTCTGAATTTTCTAGTAATTATTCTGATTGGCATTCTTGAAGGTAGCTAAATTTGTACTTGGTTCTTAGTCATTTATTTTGGAGACTCCTTGACCATAATTATTACAAATATTTCTTCTCTGTTATTTTTGTTGTCCTTTCTATTTTCCAATTAGCCCTATGTTTCATCTTTTGAAATTGATACAGGGTCAGGACATGCTGTTCTGTTTTGCAAATCCTTATTAGAGAAATCGAAGGTTTACCAAAATATTATGAGGAAAGTACAGATTTTTAAATGCTTTTTCTCTTTGTATGTCACTGTGTGTAAATGCTATTGATACACCTTCAATATTACTGATTGTTTCATCAAGCAAGTTCAGCCTATTGCTGAAAGAAAGGTATTCTTCATTTCTGTGTTGCATATTTGATTTCTCACATTACAGTTGATTGTTTTTTAAAAATCAGAGTTTCTTCTCTTTGCTTACAGGACCTATCTGAACCTGCTTTTGTCTTCTTGGTCTAACATATCCCTTAGCATAGCAATCATAATTACTTTAAATGCACTATCTGGTTATTCTAAATAATGTGTCATATAAACTATGAACATGATTAAATATATTAAAATAGGTAATCCCAGCTAACAAAAATAGATTTTCAGCAAATAAAATCTGTAAGGGAGAATCAAACATTAATTTGGAACATAAATATGTAATACCCAAAATAAAAACTAAATACTTTGAGTCAACTGAAGAAAGGGAGGGGACAGGGTAAAGAGTTAGTAAACTAGTTATAAAATAATATAAATTACCTAAAAGGAACAACAGAAAGGAAATAGGGAGAAATGTATTGGGCTCCAAATTCCTCTTAGCTATAATGAAATGTATAGTATTCAAGTCATAAAGTCATGTAAGTATAAGAGAAAAGCATAGGGATGAAAAAGTATTTGAATAAATAATAATGACTAAACTCTTGTAGAAATTCTAAAAAGGTAGAACACAACAGAGAAAATAAGCTGAGCAAATATTTAGGAAGATATATACCATGAAATCCACACCAAGATGCTCAAAATTTCCACAATCAGCTTCTCAAACCTAAAGGAGTTATTTTGAAAACACAAGAGGGATATGACACTTTCCCTGTAGGTCTAAAATAATATAAATGACAGTGAGTTTATTTTCCAAAATATTGAAAGCCAGGAAAAAGTGGAACAATATTTTACAAGTGACAACAGAAAATATCTGCCAACCTAGTATCCCATGTCCAGTGAAAATAACTTTAAGGAATTGTGGGAAATCAACACATTCTCATATGAAAGAAGACCTGGAGAGTGCATCACCAGCAGGCCTATCATAAATGAATGGCTAAAGGAAAGTACATAAACAGAGAGGATAAGAAAATAAAAACAAGTTATATTGGGACATCTGGAAGGCAGAAATAAATCTGGAGTAAAATGTTTGCTAAAATAATACAATTTTCCTCTCCTTAGAAGTAATAAAAATTAAGTTTGTATCTTAAGAAATATGTCTTATATGGGTCTCAACATAGGAACATAGTTTAGATGACAATGTTTTAAATGAGGTGGGTTAAAAGATGCATTGGGAGGTAAGATGGCTATAAGTTACTGTGATGGTTAGGTTCATGTGTCAACTTGGCCAGGTGATTGTACCCAGCTGCCTGGTCAAGCAAACACTGGCCTAACAATTGCTGTGAGATGTTTGAGACTGGTTAATAAATGAACAGGCTGGTTTATTAAATCATCAGACAATTGACTGCAGCTATGACTGATAACTCACCAAATGGCATGCCTTCCACAATGAGAGAATGCAATTGGCTGGATTTAATCCAATTAATCAGTTCAAGACTTAAAGCAAGACAGATAGAGGACCTTCACTTCTTTGGCTGCCCAGTGAAGCATTTCCTGAGGAGTTCATCAAAGTTGCTGGAGTTCATTGAACACATTCATTGAAGATACCAGTTAATTTCCTGAGGAGTTCATTGAAGTTGCTGGCTCATTTCCTGAGGAGTTCAATGGACATATTCCTTGGAGTTGACAGTTTGCTGATGGCTCTACAGAATTTGGACTCATGCATACCCACAGTTGCATGAGACATTTTTACAATTTGATAGTCAGAGACACATCTCATTGATTCTGTTTCCCTAGAGAACCCTAACTAATACAACTTGGTACTGGGAGTGGTTCTTGAGAAACAGAATCTTAAAATGGGCTTTTACAATTTGTTTTCTACTCTGATTAGATTCATAGGCACTAATGACTCTATTTCCAATAATCAAGAGGACACTGACAGTCCATGGCATGAGTTGGCAAAGGAAATATGCAAAATAGCACTGTTTCATTCTCCTAATCATACTCTAGTACAAAGCAAGGCTCTGGGTGACAGTGTTTTCAACACCTTCACAGAGTTTTGCAGTATTAAGAGGTATGATGTTGGCTTGCTGCTCTTAGATACTTTGGATAAAGTTGTAAGTGAAAGGGTTGAGCTAAGGTTTCAAATTCAAAAGTTAAATGCTGTATGACAGATGTAAAGGTTTCTATGTGTGCCCTGAAAGATAATCTTATTTCCTGTGCCCGCAGACTGAAAGTTTCTGAAAACTAGATGCAGTCTCTCATTGTGTGAATAGCAGATTTACAATATAAACTAAAATCTCAACCTTTCAGTGTGTCTGCTGTTAAATTAAAGGCACTGATTGGAAAAGAATGGGATCCAGAAACTTGGGATGGGGCATATGGATTGATAATAATGGCAGTGAGGACACTGGAACCCTGGATTCTGCTGAATCATTGTTAGATTTACCTGTAGAGGGCTGTCCTGGGGAAACAGCTTCCCCAACTCCAGTCTGTCCTAAGCAGCCTGCCATCCAACCCCTACCTAGAGAAATTAACCCTTCAGTGCTTGCTAATCCTGTAATCACCTCCCCTGAGGAAGCAGCCCTCACTCCTTTGGCTGGAGAGATTAATCCTGTTTTAAGAGATGAAAATGCAACAGAATGTCCTGAGGTGAATGGCTTGAGGGATAATTCTAACTCTTTTCATGACCCACTCCCACCACCAATTTTTGCTTCAAGACCTATAACTAGGCTCAAGTCCCAACAAGCCCCAAGGGGTGAGACACAAAGTGTGACTCATGAAGAGGTATGCTGTACTCCAAAGGAACTGTATGAGCTTTCCAACTTATACAGACAGAAACCAGGGGAATATGTGTGGGAATGGATATTAAAGGTGTGGGATTATGGTGGAAGGAATATAAGGTTGGATCAGGCTGAATTTACTGATATGGGCCCACTAAGCAGAGATTCTGCATTCAATGTTGTAGCTCGAGGGGTTAGAAAGGGTGTTAACAGTTTGGGTGGCTGGCTGAAACATGAATCAAAACGTGGCTGACATTACCAGAGGTTGAAATGCCAGAACTGCCGTGGTACAATGTGGAGGAGGGGATTCAAAGGTTTAGAGAGATTAGAATGTTAGAGTGGATTTATCATGGAAAACCTGCTCACACAGCCCTGGAATGTCCAGAGGACACACCTTTAACCAGCACTGTAAGGAATAAATTTGTGATACTAGCTCCATCATCCCTGAAGAGCTCTGTAGTCACCCTTCTCTGTAGGTCAGCTATTACTGTAGGAACTGCTGTCACTGAGCTGGAATCCTTAAACACAATGGGGATAATTGGGTCCTGATTCTGTAGAAGCCAAGTGGCTGCTGTTAATCACCACCGACAAGGTGGGCTTAGCTACCATAAGGGAAAACAGGCTCAAAGCAGCAATCAACATAATATGACTCACAGAGATTTATGGCATTGGGTAGTGGATCATGGAGTGCCAAGTAGTAAAATAGATGGGCAATCAACAAAATTCTTGCTTGAACTATATAGGCAGAAGAATTCTAGGTCACGTGAACAAAAGTCTCCCTTGAATTACAAAAACAGAGGGACACGGCCCCTTTATCAATTCCCAGACTTGAGACAGTTTACAGATCCAGAGCCCCTTGAATGAAGGGAAGGCCAGGTACACTTGGGGAAGGACCCTGTTACCCTGCCAAAAATTTATACTGTTAATCTTCCTCCCAGCCTTCCCCAGGAGGACCTATGGCCTTTTACCAGGGTAACTGTGCATTAGAGAAAAGGAAATGATCAGCTATTTCATGGATTATTAGACACTGGTCCAGAAGTGACATTAATTCCTGGAGACCCAAAACGTCACTCTGGTCCACCAGTCAGAGTTGGGGCTTATGGAGGTCAGGTGATTGATGGAGTTTTAGCTCAGGTCCATCTCACAGTGGTTCCAGTAGGTCCCCGGACCCATTCTGTGGTTATTTCCTCAGTGCTGGAATGCATAATTGGAATAGACATACTCAGCAACTGGCAGAATCCCCACATTGGTTCCCTGACTCCTGGAGTGAGGGCTATTATGGTAGGAAAGGCCAAGTGGAAGCCACCAGAACTGCCCCTGCCTAGAAAAATAGTGAACCAGAAGAAATACCAGATTCCTGGAGGGATTGCAGAGATTAATGCCACTCTTAAGGACTTGAAGGATGCAGGGGCAGTGATTCCCACCACATCCCCATTCAACTCTCCTATTTGGCCTGTGCATAAAACAGATGGGTCTTGGAGGATGAGGATGGATTATTGTAAGCTTAACCAGGTAGTGACTCCAATTTCAGCTGCTGTTCCAGATGTGGTATCATTGCTTCAGCAAATCAACACATCCCCTGGTACCTGGTATGCAGCTATTGATCTTGGCAAATGCTTTTTCCTCAATTGCTGTCAGTAAGGACCACCAGAAACAGTTTGCATTCAGTTGGCAAGGCCAGCAATTTACATTCACTGTGCTACCTCAGGGTTATATCAACTCTCCAGCTCTATGTCATAATATTGTCCACAGGGATCTTGATCATTTCTCCCTCCCACAAGACATCACACTGGTTCATTATATTGATGATACCATGTTGATTGGACCTAGTGATCAAGAAGCAGCAACTACTCTAGATTTGTTGGTAAGGTATTTGCATGGCAGAGGATGGGAGATAAATCCAACAAAAATACAGGGTCCTTCCACCTCAGTAAAATTTCTAAGTGTCCAGTGGTGTGGGGTCTGTCAAGATATTCCTTCTAAGGTGAAGGATAAGCTGTTTCATCTGGACCCTCCTATGACTAAAAAAGAGGCACAACACTTAGTTGGCCTCTTTGGGTTTTGGAGACAACATATTCCTCATTTAGGTGTGCTACTCCAGCCCATTAACTGCGTGACCAGAAAAGCTTCTAGTTTTGAGTGGGAACTGGAACATGATGAGGCTCTGTGACAGGTCCAGGCTGCTGTGCAAGCTGCTCTGCCACTTGGACCATATGATCCAGCTGACCCAATGGTGCTGGAAGTATCAGTGGTAAATAGAGATGCTGTTTGGAGGCTTTGGCAGGCTCCTATAGGGGAATTATAATGCAGGCCCTTAGGATTTTGGAGTAAGGCATTACCATCCTCTGCAGATAACTACCCTCCATTTTAGAAACAGCTGTTGGCCTGCTACTGGTCCTTAGTAGAGACAGAATGCTTAACCATGGGCCACCAAGTTACTATGAGACCTGAGTTACCTATCATGAGCTGGGTATTGTCTAACCCACCAAGCCATAAAGTTGGGTGTGCACAGCAGCACTCCATCATAAAATGGAAATGGTATATACAAGATAGAGCTCAACCAGGTCCTGAAGGTACAAGTAAGTTACATGAGGAAGTGGCCCAAATGCCCATGACCCCCACTCCTTCCACCTTACCTTCTCTTTCCCAGCCCATAGCTATGGCATCTTGGGGAGTTCCTTAAAAAGTCAGTTGACTGAGGAAGAGAAGACTTGGTCCTGGATTACAGATGGTTCTGCATGATATGCAGGCACCACCTGAAAGTGGACAGCTGCAGCACTGCAGCCCCTTTCTAGGATGTCACTGAAGGACAGTGGTAAGGGTAAATCCTCCCAGTGGGCAGAACTTCGAGCAGTGCACCTGGTTGTTCACTTTGTTTGGAAGGAGAACGGGCCAGAAGTGCATTTGTATACTGATTCCTGGGCTGTTGCTAATGGTTTGGCTGGATGGTCAGGGACTTAGAAGGAACATGATTGGAAGATTGGTGACAAAGAAGTCTGGGGAAGGGGTATGTGGATAGACCTTTCTGAGTGGGCAAACAACATGAAGATATTTGTGTCCCATGTGAATGCTCACCAGAGGATGACTTCAGCAGAAGATTTTAATAACCAAGTGGATAAAATGACCCATTTGGTGGATACCAATCAGCCTCTTTCCCCAGCATCTCTTGTTATTGCTCAATGGGCTCATGAACAAAGTGGTCATGGTTGTAGGGATGGAGGTCATGCATGAGATCAGTAACATGGACTTCCACTCACCAAGGCTGACCTGGCCACAGCCACTGCTGAGTGTCCAATCTGCCAGCAGCAGAGACCCACATTCAGTCCCTGATATGGCACCATTACCTGAGGTGATCAGCCTGCTACCTGGTGGCAGGTTGATTACATTGGACCACTTCCATCATGGAAGGGGCAGTGGTTTGTTCTTACTGGAACAGACACATACTCCTGATATGGGTTTGCCTTCCATGCATGACATTCTTCTGCCAAAACTACCATCCATGGACTTACAGAATGCCTTATCCACCATCATGGTATTCCACACAGCATTGCTTCAGACCAAGGAACCCACTTCACAGCAAATGAAGTGAGGGAATGGGCACATGCTCATGGAATTCTGTGGTCTTACCATGTTTCCCATCATCCAGAGGCAGCTGGGTAGATAAAATAATGGAATGGCCTGTTGGAGACTCAGTTATGGCATCAACTAGGTGGCAATACCTTGCAGGGTTGGGGCAGTGTTCTCCAGGAGGCTGTGTATGCTCTGAATCAGCATCCACTCTATGGTGCTGTTTCTTCCATAGACAGGATTCATGGGTCCAGGAATCAAGGGGTGGAAACAGGAGTGGAACCCTCACTATCACTCCTAGTGATACACTAGGTAAATTTTTGCTTCATGTCCCTGCAAGCTTAAGCTCTGCTGGTCTACAGGTCTTGGTTCCAAAAGAAGGAGTGCTTCCACCAGGAAACACAACAGTAATCCCATTAAACTGGAAGTTAAGAATGCCACCTGACCACTTTGGGCTTCTTATGCCACTGAATCAACAGGCAAGGAAGGGGATTACTGTACTGGCTGGGGTGATTGATCCTGACTATCAAGGGGAAATAGCACTGCAACTACACAATGGAAGTAAAGAGTTTTCCTGGAATACAGGAGATCCCCTAGGGTGTCTCTTAGTACTACCATGCCCCGTGATTAAAGTCAATGGAAAACTGCAAGAACCTAATCCAGGCGGGACTATCAATGGCCAAGAAACTTCAGGAATTAAGGTTTGGGTCACTCCAGCAGGCAAAGAACCATGGCCAGCTGAAGTGCTTGCTGAGGGTAAAGGGAACATGGAATGGGTAGTGAAAGAAGGTAGTAATAAATATGAACTATGGCTACATGGTTAGTTAAAGAAACAAGGACTATGATGACATGAATATTTCTTCTTCATTTGCTTACTTCTCTGTCTTATCCCCTTATCATATGGCATAACTTGTACTGTTCATTTTGCTGTATTTAAGCTAAAGGAAATCAATTTTAAGAGTGAACATCACCCAAGGACTTGCACCCCATTCTGGAGAGATTTAGTACATTTCCAGATGTATGCTGCACAGCAGAGTATTGTTAGGCAAAGTGTACATCTGTTATTGTTATCTACTTAGAGACAAATTATGGTTTTAGGTAATGTATATAACTGTCAAGTTGACAAGGGCTGGACTGTGATGGTTAGGTTCATGTGTGAACTTGGCCAGGTGATAGTACTCAGCCTTCTGGTCAAGCAAACACTGGCCTAACAATTGCTGTGAGGACGTTTGAGGCTGGTTAATAAACCAACAGGCTGGTTTATTAAATCATCAGACAATTGACTGCAGCTGTGACTGATGACTCACCAAAGGGTATGCCTTCCACAATGAGAGAATGCAATTAGCTGGATTTAATCCAATTAATCAGTTGAAGACTTATAAGCAAGACAGATAGAGGACCTTCACTTCTTCTTTGGATACTCAGCGAAGCATTTCCTGAGGAGTTTGTCAAATTGCTGGAGTTCATTGAACACGTTCATCGAAGATCCCAGTTCATTTCCTGAGGAGTTCATTGAAGTTGCTGGCTCATTTCCTGAGGAGTTCAATGGACATTTTCCTTGGAGTTGACAGTTTGCTGACTGCTCTACAGAATTTGGACTCGTGCATACCCACAGTTGCATGAGTCAATTTTACAATTTGATAGTCAGAGACACCTCTCATTGATTCTGTTTCCCTAGAGAACCCTAACTAATACAGTTACTTTGTTAAAAAAGCAATGCCATTTAAATATATGAGCCAGGTTTCAAGGAAATGATTGAAAACACAAAACACAGAAGTATGCACACCATATTTGTCCCAGAAGGAGAAGGGAAGGGAAAAGAGCCAAATAGAATATTTTCAGAAATAATGACAAAAATTTCCCAAACCTTATAAAAGACATGATAGTCAAGTTAAGTAATACCAATGCACTCCAAATAGAAATAATCTGATAGACATATTGCAAGACACATACTAATCAGACTGTCAAATGCCAAAGAGAAGAGAATACTGAAAGCAGCAATAGAAAAGTGATTGAACACATACAAGGGATTCATATAAATCCAAGGGCTGATTTTCCACCAGACACCACAGAGGTGAGAAGGCAGGGGAATGATATATTTAAGATAATGAGAGAGAAAAATTACCAGCTGAGAATTCTTTATCTAACAAAACTGTCCTTCAAAAATGAGGGGTAGTTTAAAATATTCACAGTTAAATAGGAGCTGAGAGTTTGTTGACAAGAGTCTGACCCTACAACAAATAATAAAGGAGTGCTGCCAGCTGAAAAAATACAGGAGAGAGACACTTAGAGGAGAGTATAGAAATGAATTTTATCAGTAAGGATAACTAAAAGGATAAAAAGAGAAAAAATAGATCTTATAAATAAAAGTCAAACATAAAATGGATGAAGTAAGGAGTGATTTTACTGTAATAACATTGAATGTTGAGGATTAAACTCCCAAAATGAAAGCCATAGATTGCATAAAAATATTATCCATCTACATACTATTAACAAGAGACTCATTTTAGACCCAAAGATTCAAATAACTTGAAAGTGAAGGGATGGGAAAAGATATTCCATGCAAACAACAACCAAACAAAAAATGATGCAGTAGCTATACTGATACCAGAAAAACATAGACTTTAAATGTAAATGTATTATGAATCAAAGGACACTAGATATTAGTAAAATGGCATTTTAACAGGAAGAATTAACAATCATACATATTCATGCACCTAATCAAGATGCCTCAATGTACATGAGGCAAACATCAGCAAAACTGAAGGGAGTAATAGATGTCTCTAAAATAATAGAGAGGAACTTCAACAAATCCCTCTCTCCAATAGATGGAGCATCTAAACCAAGGATCAATAAGGAAACAGAGAAACTAAATAATAGTTACTCTATTATTTAGAGGAACTAGACTTAACAGACTTATATAGGACATTATCTCCAAAGTAGCATGTTATACATTCTTCTCAATTGCTCATGGGACATTCTCCAGGGGACCAAATGCCAGGGTGAAATCAGTTCTTAATAAATTTGAAAAGATTGAAATTAAACAAAGCACCCTTCTATCATAATGAAATGAAGATGAAAATGAATAACAGGAAGAGGACTGCAAAATTCACAAATTTATGGAGGTTAAACAATACAATCTTTAACAATCAGTGGGCCAAAGAAGACATTTCAAGAGAAATCAGTGGATGTTTTGGGGTGAATGAAAAGAAGAACACAACATATAAAAATTGGGGGGATGTAGGAAAGGCAATGATGAGAGGGAATATATAACCCTAAACACCCACATTAAGAAGGAAGAAAGAACTAAAATCAAAGACCTAACTAAATACCTGTAAAAACTAGCAAATGAACAGCAGAGTAATCCCCCATAAAGCCTAAGGACAGAAATAGATGGAATACAGAAATAGAGTGGAAATAATTGAAATGGAGAACAACCAGTAATAGAGAATCAACAAAGCCAAAAATTTGTTCTTTGAGTACATAAAAAGAGTAAACAAACCATTAGATAAACTGACAAAAACAAAAATAGAGAAGATGCAAATACATAAAATCAGAAATCAGATGGGGGTCATCACCATGGACTCAAAGTAATAAAAATGATCATAAGGAAATACTATGGACAACAGTACATCAACAAACTAAAAGCATACATGAAACAGATAATTTCCTAGAAACACATGAATAATCCATACTGACTAGAGAAAAAATAGAGAACCCAAAAATATGTAAAGGGCTAAGAGATAAAATCAGTTATCAAAAACCTACCAATAAAGAGAAACCCAGTAACCAGAAGACTTCACAAGTGAATTCTACCAAGAATTCCAGGAAGAATTAATACCAATTCTGCTTATACTGTTCCAAAAAATTGAATTTGAAGGATTGTACTTAATGAAGTCTATGACACCAACATTACCTTAATACCAAAGGCTAAGAGTACTATAATAAAAGAAAATTAAAGACCAATATTGTTAATCAATATGGATGCAGAAATCCTCAAAAAAATACTTGCAAATCAAATTCAAGAGCACATTAAGTGAAATATACACCACCACCAAGTGGGTTTTATCCCAGCTATGCAAGGGTGTTTCAACACAAAAAAAGTCAATGAATGTAATCAACAAATTCACAAATGTAGTGACTTGTTAACAAGTACTAACAATTCAAAGGGGAAAAACCACATTCTCATCTCAATTGACATAGAAAAAGCATTTAACAAAATCCAGCACCTTTTCTTGATAAGAACATTTCAAAGATAGGAATAGTAGAAAAATTCCACAACATGATAATGAGGATATATGAAAATCCTACAGCTAACATCATACTAAATTGTGGGAGGCTGGACGTTTTCCTTCTAAGATTGGGAACCAGGAAGTAATGTCCACTGTCACCACTGTTATTCAACATTGTGCTGAAAGTTCTAGCTAAGGCAATTAGACAAGACTAAAAGACATCCAGATAAGAAAGGAAGAAGTTAAAACTTTTACTATTTGCCAAAGACATGATACTATATTTAGAAAGCCTACCTGCCCCACAAAGAAAAACTATGACAAAGCTCCTGGAGCTAATTAGAGTTCAGCAAATTGGCAAGATATGAGATCAACATTGAAAATCAGTAGTGCTTCTGGACACTAGCAATGAGCTATCTGAGGAGATAATCAAAAAAAGTTCCATTCAAAATAGACACTAAAGGAGTCAAATATCTAGGAATTAACATAAATGAGGTAAAGAGCCTGTACACAGAAAACTACAATACATTGCTAAAAGAAATAAAAGACTTAAGACAATGGAAAGACATTCTGTATTCAAGGATTAGAAGCCCAAATGTCATTAAGCTGCCAATTCAGCCCAAATTATTCTACAGATTCAATGCAATAGCTATCTAAAGTTCTAACAGCCTAATTTGCTGAAATGAAAAGCTAATTATCAAATATATTTGGAAGGGAAAGAGGCCTCTGTAGACAAAACATATTGAAAGAGAAAGATGAAGTGGCAGGAATCATGCTTCCAGATTTAAAGCATATTATACAGCTGCAGTGGTACAAACAGCATGGTAATGGCATGTAGACAGACATACTGAAAAAAGTAGAATCAAATTGCGACTTCAGAAATGGGTCTTCGTGTCTATGGTCAAATGATTTTTGACAAGGCTCCCAAGTCCACTCTACTGGGACCAAACAATTTTTTCAATAAATGGTGCTGGGAGAAATGGACATGCATGTAGAAAAGAATGATATTTTCCCAATATGAAAATTAACTCAAAATGGATAAGAGACAGTGCCATAAAATGCTTAGAAGTAAATGTAGAGAAATATCTTCAAGATCTAGTGATAGGAAATAGTTTCCTACATCTTACACCCAAAGCACAAAAATGAAAGTAAAAACAGATAAATGGAACTTCCTCAAAATTGGTTAAATCTGTGCTTCAAAGTAATTTTCCAAAAGGGTGAAAAGGTAGCCAACACAAAGGGAGACAATATGTGGAAGTCACATATCTGATAAGAGTTTTATATCCAGATTATACACAGAAATCCTACAATTCAATGCTAAAAGGATAAAGAGTCCAATTAAAAAATGGACAGAATGCATGAATTTTCCAGTGAGGCAATACAAATGGCACATGAAAAGATGCTCATCTTCAGGAACTATTAGGGAAATGCAAATCAAAACCACAATGAGTTATTTCACACCTATTATAATAATCACTGTTAAACAAACAGTAAACTACAGGTGGTTAGAGAGGATATGGAGAAATAGGAACACATTCACTGCTGCTGGAAATGTAAAATGATAGTCATGGTGAAGCTGATTTGGTGGTTCCACAGAAAGCTAAGTACAGAGTTGCCCTATGATCTGCAATCCCACAACTCCAGATATACACAGAAGAATTAAAAGCAGGGATAAGAACATATATTTGCACAGTGATGTTCATAGCACAATTATGAAAATATGGAAGTAATACAAGTGCCCACCAACCTATGGCTGGAAAAACAAAATGTATGTACATACAATGGAATATGATTCACCAACAAGAAGAAATGAAGTCATGAAGCATGTGATAAAATGGATGAAACTTGAGGACCTTATGTTGAGTGAAATATTTCAGACAAGAAAGGACAAATATTGTATGAACTCACTGATATGAACTAACTATATTATGTAAACTTAAAGAGATAAAATCTAGAATATAGTGAACCAGGAGATAGAATGAGGCTAGAGAATAGGGAGCAGTTGCTTAAAATGTCCAGAATTGTTAACTAGGTTGAATTTAAATATGTGGAGATGGATAGAAGTAATGGAAGCACATTATTGTGATTATAATTAACAGGGTGAATCATGTGTGAATGTGGTTGTTAGCGGAAGCTTAGGGTCATATATATCACCAGAAAAAAAGCCAGAAGTTTAAACATTGGAATGTATAATATGGTAAATCTTGTGGTGGATTATAAATGTGATTAATAGTAAAATTTCCCCTATGAACCAGAACAAATGTTTGGAAGAATTACAAGGAATTAATAACAGAGTGATATATGGGGGAAAGTGCACATATTCAGTTTTATTGACTGGAGTTAACAGTAATATATTAATATTTTTTCATCAACACTAACAAATACACCACCCAAATGTTAAGGATCAATGATAGGGGAGATAAGGGTTATTAGGCATTTTGGGTTTTCTATTTTTCTATTTACTTTTTTCCCTGGAGTAATGAAAGTGTTCTAAAATTGTTCATGAATTAAAAACTATGTGATGATACTGTGAGCCATTAATTGTACACTTTAGATTGATTGAAAGGAGTGCAAACATATCTCAATAAAATTGCTTTTAAAAGAAAAAAAATGAGATACAATGTTAACCCCCAGAAAAATTCACTAAAATTATAACTATGCTGGTATGCTCAAATTAAAGGATGGATGCAATATATACCATGAAAACATTAATCAAATAAATCAATAGTAACTTTTTAAATATCAAACAAATTAGACATCATAGCAAAGAAAATTACCATGATAAAGAAGCAAATTTTATAATTATAAACTGATCAATCCACAAGAAAGACTTAGCAGTCTTAAGTGTTTGTTCCTTGTGGTAATTTGAAGTTGTTATGAACACCAGAAAAAGTCATTTTCTTTTAATCCATTTCTCTGGATGCAGATCCAGTATGGGTAGGACATCTTGATTAGGTTTTTTCTATTGAGATGTGACCCACCTCATTCATGGTGGGTCTTAATCCTCTTAGTGGAGTCCTTTTTAAAAGATAAAACACAGAAAAGCAAAGAGAGTAAATTAAGAGCTCACAGAAAAACTCCACAGAAGCTGAGAGAGGAAGTCACTGAAGCCAGAAGCTGGAACAAAGAAACATGGGAGAAAATGACCAGCAGACATTACCATGAGGAGCCCAAAGTCACCAACAGAGGAGCCCAAATCACCAATAACTGGTCTTCAGAGAAGCTATCATCCTGATGATGCCCTAATTGGGACATTTTCACATCCTTGGAATTATAAATTTGTAAGCTAATAAATCTCTTTGTTAAAACCCAGTTCATTTCTGAAATATTGCATTTCACCAGATTTACCAAAACAAAACTGTCATGATATATGGCATTTTTATATCACACATATTTTATAGAATTTTCACAAAATTAACAATTTATTTTTGAATTCCCTAATTTTTTGAACATATTCTCTTCTCTTTTAACAAATTCCATTTTTCCACCTAATTACCTCTCAAATCTTCTTTGCCTGGCTTTCTAAATAGGAATATTAAATTTTATGCCTTAAGTACATCTGTAAGTCTAACCTTTCCCTTCATCAATCTTTGAAATGGATATCTCTTAGTCATTACATTCATGTAGCTTCCTTAGAAAGTGTAAATGGTTATTTGGCAATTGAATACTTGATATTTCTGACTTTATGGCCCTGAAATCTGATTCATATTTTCCTGATTATGACATTCTCTTTAACATTTATTTATATTTTATGCCTGTATTATCACAGTCTACTGTGTAGGATTTTTACAATTTACATATGTCATTTCAAATTGAAGAAAATGTCTTACTTGCAAACACAGAGTTAATATTTATTTGTGATATTCTGCCTTCCATTTTCTATGTTTTCTTATGGTTCTTTTAACATGTTCTTTTAATCAATTCCCATGGGTGCATACTGTTGGTAGGACCCTTTGATTAGGTTATTTCAATTGAGATGTGACCCACCCTATTTAAGGTGTGTCTTAATCCCCTTACTTGAGAAAGCACACAGAAAGAGTTGAAATTAAAAGAAGCTAACAACAACAACAACAACAAAAAAAAAAAAAAACAAAAAAACAGAAGCTGAGAGAAGCCACTGAATTCAGAAGCTGGAAGGAAGATAACCCTGAAAAGAACCATCAGCTGCTGGCTGTGTGCCTTCCCACATAACAGATGTGTCCAAGATGTCAACAGCCTGTCCTCTGAATCCAAGAATCATCCTGCTTATGCCCTGAGTTGGATATTTTCATGGCCTAAGAACTGTAAATTTTAAATTAATCAGTACCCATTGTGAAAGGCAACCCATTTCTAGTGAATTGAATTTAGCCAGGCTTAGCAAAATGAAACATACTTCACACAATAAAACTGCAAAATAATTGAAGAAAAATGGTAGACCTGAAATGATAAGTAGATAAATACACTAGTGTAGTTTAAAAATCAACAATCCTCTCTCAAAATTAATAGAACATTAGACAAAATCAGCAAGAATATAGAACTCAACAGCCACATCAATGAACAGGATCTAATTGATTTTTATGCAAAAGCACACCCACCACAGTGGAATACGCATTCATTCTGTGGACCCAGGGAACATATACCATGATAAATCATATACAAAGGCATAACATTATCTTCAAAATATGTAATTAGAGATATAATTAAATATAAATATAATTAGAAATATAACAAGAAAATATCTGAACACTTGTTAACTAGATTACACATTTGTACATTATCCAGAGGTCAATGAGGAAAACTCTAAGGAAATTAAAAAGCAAGTTCAATTAAATGTAAAAAAAAAAATAGAATTCTTCAAATTTTTGGGCAGCATTTAAGCATTCTTAAAGTTGATATTTGTAGCACTAAATGCTGCTGAAAAATTCATCTTTCTCTACCCCCTCCTTTTCCTCTCTTGCTTGTTTGCATTCAATGTTTTGGCACATTTTTGTTTTGCAGCCTGGATATGTTAAGTCTCACACATGGAAAACAGGCTACCCAAAAATGGAATATCCTTACTGTACCTTGAACCCTAATTTGGGAACAAGCAGCTAAACTGTGAAGGCAGAAAGCCTGAACAAAATTTTCTTGAGACATTCTTTTGTTCAGTGGCAGGGTTCCCTACCCTGGGGTGTGTTAAAACCTCAACACTTGGGCCGCTGTGATCTCTCATCACCAAAGAAATTGGGGCAAGTTGAGCTGTCATCCACCAAACCTGTACTGGGCAGTTGGCCTCCCTGAGGGATAAGCCACAACAGGAAATCTGCTCTGTTTTTTTGCACACTTTGCACTGTGTAAATAATGATGCAGTTTTTGCTGAGAATTTTCACTGTCCCTGATTCATGGTGCCAATGACATATCTTATGTCAACTCTTTCCACAAATGGTTGCATTAGTAAAAATGAAAAGTCTCATATAAATGAGTTGCATTTCTATCTCAAGGAACTAGATAAAAAGAAGAGCCAAATATACATCAAGCAATTAGAAACAGGAAAAAATAAAAAGCATAAACCAATGAAATTGAATAAAGCAAATCAATAGGAAAAATCAATGAAGCCAAGCCTTCTTCATAAAATATCATAAAATAGTAAGTTCTGGGGAAAGCAGAACAGGATGTACAGAGTGAAGAATGAGACATAAAGTGAGAGTGTTTGCTTATAAAAATAAAATAAGTAAAAATTTGAAAGTAAAATATATTTTTAAACTATAAGGAAGTACTAGAAACAAATTACAGTCCTAAAATTGACAATGCCCATTTTCTTTAAAAGAATAAACTACCTTTCCTTAATCAAGCTGAAATACAAAATTTGAGTAGCTTTATTATTTAAGAAATTGGAGCCATGATCTTTAGTCCCTAAAAATAAATCTCCTATCCCATATTTTTCACAGAATTCTACAAAGCATGTGAAGAATTGTTAACAGAAATTTTACACAAACTCCTCTGGAAAATTTGAGGAAAGACACATACCAAACATTTTTCTCTTTCTACAATTCTATAAAACCAAGCGTAAACAAATATCAGAAACACACACACACACAGCAAACAATCAAATAATTATGCAAGCAACAATAAGCCAATATGTCTCATGAATTCAGATGCAAAAATCCTCAACAACATATTGGTAAAGTGAATCCTGCATGTGTTAGAAGATTTATACACAATGATCAGTCGGAGATTATTCACTGTATGTAAGGTTGGTGAAGCATTCAATAAAAAAAAGATGTAATCTATCATATCAGCAAGCTAAAAATATAATTCATGATTAACATCAATTGAAATAGAAAGTCTTTGACTAAAAACCACCACCAATTCATAACAAAAAATTTTAGCAAATTTGGTATAGAGGGACTTGATTCAACTATATAACATACAGCTACAAAAATACCAAATGCTATCATGACATTGGGAAAAGATTGATGGCTTTCTCTATTGATCAGGAACAAGGCAAAGTTACTGGTTGCCACAGCTCTTATTCAATATACTATAGGAAGTTAAAGACACTGCAATAAGGCAAAAACAAAATAAAATAGAAGATGTACAATGGGGAGGAAGAAATAAAATAAAGGATCATAAAAATGTCAAATATCTCTATAGTTTTTATTAATAACAGCCAAAATCTGGAAAACACCTTGGTGAATTTCCATGAGTGTATATTTAAACAAACTGTAGTACCTGTATATCCTACATTACTATTCAGCAATAAAAATGGACAATTACTGATATAGGCAACACCATTGATGAATAATCACAGAATCATGTAAAATCACAAAAGTCAATCTTAAAGGTTACATACTGCTTCATTTCATTTTTATAACATTTTTGAAATGAAAAAATTTAGGAAAATGGCAGGAACTGTCTGGAACAACTGTTTGGGGATCATCAGTGAATGGACACACATTGTATACAAGACAAAATTCGTGCAATTGTACAGATTTCTATACACCAGTAAGTAAAGACCCCATGGAATGCAGGGCATCTCACCACACTGGCAAGGCAGGCTGAATTGGAATACTTCCCCATGGGAAAAAGAATCATCTCTACTAGGAGGAAGGAAATGTAATCCAACGAAGCTTCTATTGTGTTTTTTTACTTCTAAAGTACGTTTATTTATCCAAGTTTGTTTTCATCCTTGCCATGATCATATATAATTCTATGATAATAGTTAATAATCATAGTTTTATACTCTAAGTTCTTGAGTTAACATTCAGAGATGCCTTCTGTTTGATTCAAATAATTTTTTTTAGAGCTGAATAAAAACAACTAAACTATGGCCAACATATTAGATTTTCAGCAACATTATTTCTTGCTTAAAAGTATGCAAGTACTAATGCATGGACTTTTTCTCACTTTGTATCACTTCTTATAAAATTCATCACTAAGTATAATACCAATGACACCTCACAATCCTACATTGTTTTCACACATAAATTCAATAGTAAGTCTTATTCAAAATTCTTGACTCTTTGCTGAATTGAGTGCTGTTTCCATTTGCTAATGCTGCTGTTATGCAAAATACCAGAAAAATATTGGCTTTAATAAAGGAAATTTATTTGGTTACAAATTTACTGGCTGAAGGCCATGAAGATGTCTGAAATAAGGGATCAACACTGGTGTTCCTTCACTGAGGAAGGTCAATGGCATCTGGAAATTCTCTGTTAGCTAGAAAGGCACATGGATAACATATGCTGATCCCCAGGTGTGTTCCAGCTTCTCAGCTCCTGTGCATTCTACAAAATATTGCTCTTGGGGCATTTTTTTGCTCTTTTAGTTTCTCCAGAGCAAATTCTGGGCTAGCATCTCCAAGTGTCGGCAAAAGTCTGCTTTCAATTGCCATCTCCAGAATGTCAGTCTCAGCTGCTCTTGAATTCCTTCTGTCTGTGAACTCTTTTATAATCCTCCAGTGATTTAAAGAGACTCACACTGAATGGGTGGAAATTATCAAATCATAAGTCTTTCCCACAGTTGATTGAGTCACATCTTGATGGAAACACTCAAAGTATTCAACCTAATCAACACTAATATGCCTGCCCACACAAGATAGCATTAAAGAACATGGCATTTTGGAAGACATAATACACCCAAACCAGCACAAGTGATAAAGAATCCATATAAAAGATTTTATTTAGCAATATGAATTTTCTGATGTGAAATCTAACTGAAAATATTCCTAAATTGAATTTGGGGTTGTTGATTCCTCAGTACATGAATATTAGGGCCAAAAAATGAGAGATCGATGATGACATGTTTTCCCTCATGACATCGATGCATTTTATACAGTGTGAATTCACACTTGCCCTAAAAGTGTTGCTGTATAAATAAATGATATTGTGTGATTTTCCATGAGCAACATCTCCAGCAGGCATTATCTAGCTCTCTCTCAAGGGGCTTCATCCTCTGTTAAAGACTTGTCTCTCTATCAGAGCACTGGAGATAGACAATTCCACTTTCATTATTTCTGTCATGTTGTATGACCATATATTAAATGATTTTATATGTAAGTGGCATTTACATTGATCATCTCCAGTTTAATTTTGCTTAGATTGATACAGCAGTTAGGATGACTAAAGGCTCTACCAGATTGCTTAGAGTTTTGTTTCAGTGTGTGAGTTTTCCTGCATGTTTAAAGGTTCATGCAAAGGCTGAAATCTCATCTATATAAAAACATTTTTAGTATGAGTTTTCTCATGTCTTTTAAGGTCAGAATATTGACTGAAGTCTTTCACATATATGGCATTCATAGGGTTTCTCTCCAGTTTGGTGTCTGTCATCCTGTCTAAGGTTACAGTAATAAACTAAGGTTTCCCAAAATAGATGATATTTTTTATCTCTCCAAAATGAGTTTTCTCATGTTCTTTAAAGGCAGAATTATAAGTGAAATCTTTCCCACAAAGGTGACATCCATAGGGTCACTCTCCATTGTGAATTTTCACATTTTGTCTCAGGGCAGAACATAATTAAAGGCTTTCCCACACAGATGGCATTCATATGGTTTCTCTCCAGTGTGAGTTTTCTCATGTAGTCTAACAACATAGATGAAAGGCTTTCCCAAACAGGTGGCATTCATATGGTTTCTCTCCAGTGTGAATTCTCTCATGTTGCCTCGGATTAGAAACCTGACCGAAGGCTTTCCAAAAGAGATGACATTCATAGGGTTTCTCTCAGTATGACTCATTTCATGTTGTCTAAGCATAGAATAATAGATGATGGCTTTACAACATAGGTGGCATTCATATCATTTCTCTTCAATGTGAGTTTTCTCCTGTTGTCTCTTGGTACAATAGAGAATGAAGGCTTTCCCACATAGAGGGCATTCATATGGTTTCACTCTAATGTGAGTTCCATTGTAATGTGTTATACTAGAGATTTCAATAAAGGATTTATCGCTTAGACAGCATTCATGTGATGTATTTTGAGTGCACATTTGCTTTTGTTTATTAACAGATGGCTGGTCACTTAGGGCTTTTCTAGCAAGATTGATGAGCTACAGTTTATTTCCATTGTGAGTTAAAGCAGCTGTTGAATCACTCTGGATCTCTGTGTAAAATATTCTGACAATGCATTACACATAATGTTATTCTTTTTAATGATAATTCCACCTCTGAATTCTGGGATTGGAAAAATCCAATTCCTTCCCTCCAGAGTTCCTCTTGTTGCTCCAAGTGGGAGGTTAAATCTGATTTCAAGACTGAATGTACCACTGAGACCAGATTACTGATATTATCCAACATCATATGTCAGAACAGCTTTCTCTGGGATCTGTCCAGCAGGGACCACATTTTATGTGTAAAATCTGTAACTACATCTTTCAAATCCATGGACTCCAGTGGCTGCATTGTCAATAGCTCAGCTGACAACTGTCTTCCTCTGGGTTTTCATTCACAATGAGGTAAGCATGCAGAGGGCTGAGATATCCCAGAGTTGTAAGTGACTTCCCAATGGGTTCTTTGGGGGAAAAAGCCTGATCCTCACTGTGAGAGAAGCATCAGAGCCCAGAAAACTGAACCCTGAGATATTTTCTATGTTGTCTAAGCCATCATGTGTTGGAAAAGCTATGTTTGGGTGACTGCCAGAGAGTACACCTCTTCCTGTCCCTCTGGTTTAATCCCTGAGACTGGTCTGAGATTCCTCAATGTCAGTGACCTGGTTGTGTTGAGTTGGATTTCTCAGAACAGTCAACAGGGAATATCAATTGTGGTTTTTACTAACAAATTTAGACTACTGAATACAAGCTATGAACACAGATAAACCTGGATCAAGCAGGAAAGTAACCATGAATTCTCTCATGGCAGAGAGGAGGCAGGGATGACACAAATAATAATAAAATAAATAAATAAAACAGAGGCATTTGGAATTGATCAAGATCAAAATACTTGAAAAGGGATGTGTCCCAAGATAAAGGGCATAAAAAGCCATATACCAACTTCAGCTCATGACTTGTGAAATTTGTGGCCTTGGGAATGGCTCTGAAAATTGACTTGGTTTTCTTTCATTTCTTAAATGATTCTAAGTAGCTCAATAGAGAGAACCTCAGGCATTTTCAATTGTCAGTGTTGACCCAGGCAAGGGTGGAGCAAAGATAGGTCAGAGACACAAAGCAAGGAGTCAAGTGAAGGAGGTAATTCCCTAAAAGGAATATCTTCCCCAAGTAAAGGGGGTCATGCCCCAGCTCAAGTGACAGCACTCTTTCAGACTACTCAGAAAACAAGAATGGAAGAAGAAACAGCTTAAAGTGGCCTTTTAATTCAATTATGGCTCTGGCAAGGACAGGCTGAGAATTAGAGGCAACACATATTTTAACACTGATGAGGGAACTGTGGGCTAAAAGTGACATATGATGTGTGGCATTGGAAAAGCACAGTGTAAAAGCCTCACAGGAAAGTCTGAAAACTGTCTGTGTCTCATCATCATGGAAACTTGTTACTGATTACACCAACTTCCTGAGTGTTTGGCCTGTTTAAAACTGGAAAAATCTGATTGAGTTTGATTATATCTGGGTGGAACCCCTTCATAAAAATGGGATCCATATAGGCAGAGCATGAACCACAATACAAGAGCTGAAACATTCTGATCAGCAAAACAAAAGCTATGATAGAGGTCTAGAGTAAGTTGAACTGAACAACAGAGAACAGATAAATAACAAATCCAATCAGGAAAACAGTAGGTAAAAGAGAGAAAATGACCTCTACAATAAATTAATAAAAGAAAACCAGATGCCTAGATACCAACAAAGAATTACAAGTTACAAAAGGAAAAATTAAGATATGGCCCAATCAAATGGACATACTAACACTTCAAACAAGATACAGAAGTTGAAACAACTAATAAAAGTTGTTTAAAAAGACCTGTTGGACAGAAGAAGATGGTGACATGGAGAGGCATGGAAGTTACTTAGTCACCCTGGAACAACTAATAAGCAACCCGGGACAACTAGTAAATAATCTGGAATAACTACTGGGGGACAACTGTTACTGTGCATACATCATACACCAACCTGGATTGGGAGGAATGCTTGAGATTGCAGCATAAAATTTGTAAGTAAAACCTGCAGACTCCCACTGGAAGCCCCCCTCCTCCCCTCATGGCAGCCCAAACTGCAAAACCTCACTGTGGTAGAAAGCAGCACTCTCTGAACAAGTGAATATACCTCAGTCCAGCTTCAGCTGGGGTTTAATTAACTAATGTGGACTGCTCAATACAAGCTATGAATCCCCAACAGGCAGACAGAGGCTTTTAGTGATGACTGACCTTAAAGAGCCAGTGGACTTCTCTGTACCAGGTGGGAGTAGCCCAGAGGACCAGGTGCTATCTCTGGCCAGTGGGTGAAGCTGGTGGAGGTGTGGACTGGCCCTGAAGGGGAGATTTCTGTCTCTTTCTCTCTCTCAACCTGGGCAGTTCAGTCAAGAATGCCAGAGTCATTTTCAATTCACAGTGCTTTGAGCCAGACTAAGGTGGAGACAGCAGAGTCAGAGAGACAAAGAACCTATTTAAATGCTGATGATCATTCCCTAGGTGGTGTATCTTCCATAAGAGGAAGGGGATGGTGCCCAGCCCTACTACTGGCCTCCAATTCACAGCCAGATCCCAGAGACTGGGGGAAAATAGCCAAAACAGAAACTGTAGGACAAAATCACTTACACCAGTCAGGAACAAAAGGCTGTCAGATGTGACCTGCTGGGCAAGTTAGGAAAAGCACAGCAGCTAGAGACCCACAGGGTGTGTCAAGCTTCTAAGATTCACCCTCAGGGAAATCTGAAACTGAATATTGCCCCATTCTGAGAACTCAGACTTTTCTGGTCTAGGAAACCCTGATTGGGGTAACCAAGTAAAGCAGATGCCTAGACAACAGAAAACTACAACCTACACTAAGAAAAATGAAGTTAGGCCCAGTCAAAGGAAGAAACCTACACTTCAACTGAGATAGAAGAATTGAAGCAACTAATACTAAATCAATTCAAAAATTTAGAGAAGATATGGCAAAAGAGAAGAAGTGTATAATGAAAACACTGGGTGAACATAAGATTGAAATTAAAAGTTCAAAAAAGCAACTTGCAGAATCTTTGAAAACAAAAGGCACAACACAAATGATGAAAGACACAATGGGGACATACAACAACACGTCTCAAGAGGCAGAAGAAAACAATCAGGAACAGGAGAACAAGACACCTGAAATCCTACACACAAAATAACAGGGAAAATAATGGAAAAATATGAGCAATAGCTCAGGGTATTGAATGACCACGTGAAACACATGAATGTACATGTAATGCATGTCCCAGAAGGAGAAGAGAAGGGAAAAGCATCAGAGCAATAATAGAAGAAATAATCAATGAATATTTCTGATCTCTTATGAAACACTTAAAATTACAGATTCAAGAAGTGCAGCATACCACAAACAGAATACATCTGAAAAAGCCTATGCCAAGACACTTAATAAACAGATTATCAAACAACAAAGACAAAGAGAGAATCCTGAAAGCAGCAAGAGGAAAGTGATCCTTCACATACAAAGGAAGCTTGATAAGTCTATGTGTGGATTTATCAGTAGAAACCATGAAGGCAGGAAGGAAGTGCTGTGATATATTTAAGATACTGAAAGAGAAAAACTGTCAACCAAGAATCCTATATCTGGCAAAACTGTCCTTCAAATATGAGGGAGAGTTTAAAATATTCTCTGACAAACAGACAATGAGAGAGTATATGAACAGGATACCTGCTTTACAGGAAATGCTGGGGGGAGCACTATAGACAGATAGGAAAGGACAGGAGTGAGAGGTTTGGGGCACAATTATGGGTGATGGTAGTACAGCAATGTAAGTACACTGAAAAGAGATGACTGTAAATATGGTTGAAAGAGGAAGGTTATGAGCATGTGGGACACTGAGGAAAGAGGAAAGATAAAGACTTGGACTACATAAGTCAGTGAAACCTAAAGTTCTCAACAATTTTGATAAAATGTACAAATATATTCTTGCATGTGGAGTAACAAATGAATATCAACCTTTCAAGTTAGTAAAAATGTGGTGGGATTGGGGGAAAATACAATCAATGCAAACTAGAGATGATAATTAACAGAAACATTGCAATATGTTTCCTTTAATGTAAGGAAGGCAATATACCAAAGCTACACGCATATAAGAGGGGTATATAAGAGGGGTATGGAACTCTTGGCATTGGTGATGTTGTCTGATTCTTTATTCTACTTAAGTTTAATGCTATTTTTTCCTTTTGTTGCTTCCTTGTGGTTATGTTTATTTTTATCATTTTTTCTCTTTTTCCTTTTTCTTTTGTCTCTCTACCTTCTTTGACTCTTCTTCCTTCTTTGTGGAAGAAATGGAGATGTCCTTATATAGGTAATGGTGATGGTGTTGAATATATAAATACATTCCTATACAGGAAACTATTGATTGTTTACTTAGGATGGAAGGTACGGTGTGTGAACAAAACCATCTTAAAATTGGGTTCATGAAGAAATCTTGAGGAAACTATATTGAGTGAAATAAGCCAGACACATAAGGTCAAATATTGGATAGTCTCACTGATATGAACTAATTATAATACTTAAACTCATAGACATGAAATATAAGTTACCAGGATATAGAAGTAGGCTAAAGAATGGGAAGCAGTTGCTAACTGTGAGCAGGATCCTCAACTAGGTTGAACTTAACTGTGTTTATAAAGGGACAGAGGTGAAAATAGCCCAGTGAATATGGTGGAAAGGGGGAAGCCCAGAGTCATGCATTTGAGCAGAAGCAAAGTTGGAGGTTAAAGGATGGGAAGATATAAAGCAGTGAATCCTGTGGTGGGCAATATCCATGATTAACTGTACAAATATTAGAAATCTCTTCCATGAACTAGAACAAATGTATGACACTATAACTAGAAGTTAATAATAGAGGGGCATATATGGAAAATATACCTATTGCAAACTAAATGCTAAAGTAGGTAGTACTTTATCATTCTTTCAATAGTAACAAATGTACTACACCAATACTATGAGTCAGTAAAGGAGAGGGGGTGGTTAGGGGTATGGAAGGATTTGAGTTTCCTTTTTTTCTCTTTATTTCTTTTCTGGAGTAATGAAAATTTCTAAAATTTCAAAAAAAAAATTGTTGTGACAGATGCACAACTGTTTATTGGTACCATGGGCAATTGATTGTACACTTTGGATCTTTGGATAATTGTATGGGGTATATGAACAATCTCAATAAAAATTTTAAAAACCTGTTAAATCAATTAAGAAATAAAATCAATGAGTTAAGGGAACATATGGTTTCCTGGTTTTCTAAAGTCACTTGAGTGCAAAATATCAGAAGCATATTGGATTTTATAGTATGTTTATTAGTTTACAAACTTACACTTCTAAGGGAAGAAAAGTGTCCAAACTAGGCCATCAACAGGAGGATATGTTCACTTAAGAAAGACCAATGACATCTGGCACACTCTGTCAACTGGGAAGGCCTGTGCTATTGTCTGCTCATCATTTGCACCTCTATTGTGGTTTCAAAATTGATTTGTCCAACATGTCTCTGGGCATCCATCACTCTTAGCTTGTCTCTCTCAACTCCTGTGCCTCCTTGATTTTTCTCCCAGGGTGTTTCTTTCTAAGCATCTGGTGGTCCCCTCTTAGCCTCTCTGGGACAAACTCTCGGCTCCATCTCTCATCTTAGCACCTCCAAATATCTTTCTGTCTGCATCTCCAGGTGACTGGCACTGTGTCAACTCTAAGTTCTCTGAAGGTCTCCAGTAATGAACAGAGAAAGAAAATTGAATCTCTAAAAGAGACAACAAATAGCATGGTAGAATCAATTAAACACTGCATTGAGTTGCTGCAGAATTAATGACCAGAATAATGTGGAGAAACATGCATATGTGATTATAAGTACTATTAATACTGTAGATGCAGTACATCAACAGCTCTTGGAACCTGTGATCAGCAAAATGCCTTCTCAGACTGTCTTACTTCCAGAACCTATTAAGTTGTGTAAGCCAAAACTGTGCCTATCTTCCCTACCAGTTATACCTGTCTTAGCTACCCTGAGACATCATCAGACCTCAATACCAAATAGTACAGGCAGTGGACACTCAACACCTAGCAGCAGTCTAATGTCTCCAAGCCTTGACATCTTGTCTCCAAAGACAGTCCTGGGGTTCTTTTATTCTAACAGTGGGGATGAATACTAAGATGCACTTGAATTCCATCAGAGTGGCTTATCCCCAAAGTACTTAATATATTCCTCTTAATATACCTCCGTGTTGAAACATAGCAGCTCAGGAAATAGTCCAAAATCACTGAACTCTCCCATGTCCAATGGGACAAGTGATGTTTACCTCTTCAATGATAAAGGAGGCAGTGAAGGGGATGTAGGGTCAGGAGAAGAGCACAGGAGGATTATCATACAACACTTGCCACAAGTTAGGCTTAGAATGGATCTTACTAAAGTAGTTCTTCCAAAATTTATTCTTAAAAGAAGATCTTTTAGAGATGTATGCAGATATTTTGCACATCCAGTCCTGTTTGTGAGCATTGGATACCAGAAGGATCCCAGGGATTGCATGGCTTAGGTTTTGGAATGGTACATTTCACCCTTTCATGCAAGAATGAAAGGATCAGTTGCCAAAAAGCCATGCAGACCTTTTGTGGTCAAAATCTTGCAGTTTCATTGGATGTTACCAAACAGCACTAAAGAGAACACAGAACTAATTTCAGAAAGACTGGTTCCCTGGTTTCCAAAAAGAGTGACATTCATGGCTGATCAGGTTACCCATCATCCATCCATTCATCCTTTTATGCTAAGTGCTTTAAAAAAAGATGCAATACAATGCTTATATGTGGATCAAATCAAAGTTCCTTGGGATGTCAGTTGGCTTGAGCAACATAGGGCAGGACTGTGTCTCATGTCTAGGCTAAGATCAATATTATCTTCTCACATTTCCCAATTATGGAAGATCTATCTTCACCATGCCCTAGGTAGAGCTAGGAGAATACAATATTAATTGTTCCAAAAAGGCTATAGTGCAAATATCATCTACACTACACCTTTCTATGGAGGCAAGCAACAGAATTACCACTCAATTTTTTTCTCCAAATTACAAAAGGACTTTTTTCTCAGTTGAAGAGGAATGGAATGGTGTAATGCATGCAAAATATGCAACAGGGAAAATATCTTTATAGATATGAATAAGCCACCTGTAATCAAGAAGAAAGTGTGGAAGTTGGAAGATCAGAATGAGTATGAATCCTGTTGCCTTTTGTAGGATGTCACTTTCATCTTAAAAACCAGAGACACTGGAGAGTCTGGGAAGATGGTGGCATAGAAAGAAGTGGAAGACTTAGTCTCCCCCAGAACAATTCATAAATGAACCAAAAACCAGTAAATAACTTGGAATGGTAGCGGGGAGACAAACGTGATAGTACACTCAATTTCCACTGATATGAATTGGGAGGAGTGCCTGAGATCACAGCATAAAATCTGTAAGTAAAATTTTGGACCCATGCTGAGAGCTGAGAACCTAGAGCCAGGAGCCCCTCCCTCATCGAAGCTGCACTGTGCACTTTCTCAGCCCAGCCCCAAGTGTGCTTTTAATAATAACTGCTCAATACAGACAGTGAATCCTCAACAAGCAGACAGAGGCTTTTGGTGACAACTGACCTTGGGAGAATTGGGGGAAATATTCTGTCTCTCACTCTCTCTCTGTGGAGAAAACCTCAGCTGTTCTCAGCCAACAAGGCACTGCAGTAAAAGCCTCAAACATTCTGCATTCTGAAACGAACTGAGAGCCCCATGGCACAGCCAAGCAGCCCAGGGCTTCCCTAGAGGGATGATGCACACTGATGACGTAGCATGGCATTTTCTCTCGGCTGAGGGAGGATCACAGCTGGGAGGGGGGATCTGCTCACAGAACCCAGGGGTGCTATGCCAAGTCCGGTGGTTTATGGGACACCAAGAGAGAGCTGCCCTTCCTCCCTGGCCACCCATGTGTGCGCCCCGCATTCAGGGTGGGTGACTCCAGTGGCATGCCCAGGCTGAGCTCTCCAACTGAACACACAAGAATCATTTCCCCTCACTATGCAAGAACTGTCTGGAGGGATATAGGTGGCTCACAGACGCCATCTGCTGGTTACTTGGAGAAAGTGTGCATCACCAAACTGCCTCTGAAAAATTAGATCAATATCCCTTTTTTTTTTGGATAAAACTTGAAAGAACCCTATCAAGCAAAACAAATGCCAAGAGGCCAAAAACAACAGAAAATCTTAATGCATATGATAAAACCAGATGATATGGAGAATTCAGCTCCAAACACACAAATCAAGATTTTAGAAGAAACATTATATCTCACAAATTTAATTAAAGAACTACAATCAAAGAATGAAAACATGGCAAAGGATTTAAAGGACATCAAGAGGATCATGGCCCAGGATATAATTGCCATAAAAAAGACCCTAGAAGAGCATAAAGAAGACATTGCAAGAGTAAATAAAAAAATAGAAGATCTTATGGAAATAAAAGAAACTGTTGGCCAAATTAAAAAGACTCTGGATATTCACAATACAAGACTAGAGGAAGCTGAACAACATCACAGTGTCCTAGAAATCCACAGAACAGAAAATGAAAGAACAGAAAAAAGAATGGAGAAAAAAATTGAAAAAATTGCAATGGATCTCAGGGTTATGATAGATAAAATAAAGCATCCAAACTTAAGACTCATTGGTGTCCCAGAAAGGGAAGAGAAGGGTAAAGGTCTACAAAGAGTATTCAAAGAAATTGTTGTGGAAAACTTCCCCAACCTTCTACACAATTTAAACACACAAAGCATAAATGCCCAGCAAACTCCAAATAGAATAAATCCAAATAAACCCACCCTAAGACATATTCTTATCAGACTCTCAAATACTGAAGAGAAGGAGCAAGTTCTGAAAGCAGCAAGAGAAAAGCAATTCACCACATACAAAGGAAACAATATAAGACTAAGTAGTGACTACTCCATGGCCACTATGGAGGTGAGAAGGCAGTGGTATGCCATATTTAAAATTCTGAGAGAGAAAAATTTCCAGCCAAGAATACTTTATCCAGCAAAACTCTCCTTCAAATTTGAGGGAAAGCTTAAATTTTTCACAGACAAACAAATGCTGGGAGACTTTGTCAACAAAAGACCTGCCCTACTTCAGATTCTAAAGGAAGCCCTACCAACAGAGAGACAAAGAAAGGAGAAAGAGATATAGGGAATTTTAACAGACACATATAGTACCTTATGTCCCAAATCACCAAGACTCTCATTTTTCTCTAGTGATCACAGATCTTTCTCCAGAACTGACCATAAGCTGGGACATAAAACAAGACTCAAGAAATTAAAAAAAATGAAAAAATTGAATATACTCAAAGAACATTCTCCAAGCACAATGGAATACAAATAGTCAATAATTTTTGAACTGTAACTCCACTATTTACTTCCTACATTTTAAAAAATACACAAACTCTAAGGACAAATCAGTGGTTTTGAACTCAATGTAAAATATGCAATTTTAGACAACTATATAAAGGTGGGGGAATGAAGGCATATAGAAACATAGTTTATGTGCCCTATTAAAGTGAAGGTGGTATCAAAGAAAAACAAGATTGATATGGATTTAAGAGGTTAATTTTAAGCCCCACAGTAAACACAGAGAAATGATCAGAGAATATAACCACAGAGATGAAATTAGAGTTTGGGTAAAGAGAAATGGAGGAAGGGGCAATGGGAAGTTAAGAAAGGAGTGTAGGGTTGCTGTTTGAGGTGAAGGGAAATTTCTATCAATGGATGGTGGGAAAATGCATAACATCATTCTAAATGTGATTAATCCCACTAATGGAATGCTAGGAAGGGGGTGGAATGGGAAGATTTAGGCTGTATATATGTTTCCACAATTGAAAAAAGGAAAAAAAAGAGACAGCCTAACTAGACGACAATTGAATGCTAAGGATGAACTTGGATGGGATTGGAGGGTGGTGGACAGGTGGCTTGAAGGGACACAGTTGAGACATAAGGAAAAGGAAATATAGAATGTAAGCATGGTATCATTGTTGAATCTCTTATACTTCTTAGCTGTGCTTAATGGAATTACATAAAACAATGTTCTTGTTCATGGGAACTACATACATGAATTATGGTGTATGTTCAAGAATGTGTGCAGCTAACTCATATGTTCAGAAGACAGAAATATATGATGGATGATAGATAGGGAGAGAGGGAGGGGGGAAAGAAATAGTGATGTGACAGCATGTTAAAGTTGGTGGATTGAGCTATCGGGGAAGGGGGTCAGGGTATGATGGAATTCTGTGTATGGGGCTAGTATTGTTTTTGCAGCTATTCACGTAACTTTGAATTTATTTCAAAAAAAAAAAAAACGAAAAAAAAACCAGAGACACTAAGCATTGCAACTGAAACAAAGCATGGACTTGAAGAAATTCAAAGAGCAGAAGACCAGTAAAGCAAGGAGAAGGAAACTGAAGGGGAAACAAGGTTATTTCATGAAGGTAGAGAATGTTGGGTTTATGATGATCCACTATGTCTTGGAGCTGCCAAGCATTAGGCATGGCAGTAGACATAACTAAGCAACAATCTTTCTTTGGTGGGACTTGTTCACTCCCTTCTTAATGCAGTGGTTCCTATCTCAGTGATACTGGAATTTCTGATGCAAAGAACAATTAAAGCAAGAAGAGCTTCCCCCTTTCCCTCTTCTGTGACATTTATGATGTTGACTAGAGTCCTGAGAGAAGTCTCAGGTTTTGAAAACAAGTCGTCTCCCCTCCAAATTCCATGCTTTAAAGAGCATTTATAAATCCCAGTATCAGACTCTGTACTCTGAAATGCTGTTTGGATGTAGATCTGTTTCCTATCTCTTATAATCTTTGGATATATATATATATATATATATCTATGTCTTTATGCCTGGTACCTAAGGTCAATTAATGCCATTAATACTTCATGCTACTGTAAACTGCCTCCACATATTTCAGTATATATATACACACACATATGCAATACACCTGATGCCAGATTTTGCATAAATACTACATCTGCTATAAATAATGATTCCTCTAAGTTATTTTAGAAAACTAGTAAAATGTATTAATTCAGGTCTTAGAAAATTTCACTTACTTACAAAAACATTTTTTGAAATTAAACTATCATTAAATTATATATAAAAACTGCATTAAAATGAGAAAAGCAATGATAGCAATATAAGGTACATATTTACATGATAGTAAGGATAAAATGAGTTCCTCTTTATGTCTTCCACATGAAGTGAATTTGCATTTGTGAAACAAAAATTGAATTCATCTGGAAACAGAAGAAATATTAGAAATGCAAATAAAATATAAATAAAATAAATTTAAAAATTGCACATAATTTGATTAGAAATTTGACAAAATATAAGAAAGGCCAGTAAACATATCAAAAGTTGCTTTATGTCATTATTCATGAGAGAAATATATTTATATATTTATATTTACTTATACATACAAACACACACACATACATATATAAACCTAGGAAAAATGAGGCTAATCTATAAGAAAAGAATGGATATCAGTGGCTTGCTGGGTGTCCTAGAAGAATTGAATTGGCTCTATGTGGTTTGAAGAAACTTTTGAGGGTAGATAAGAAGTTTATATATTTGATTATGGTTGTACTTTTTGTGTGTATATATTTGTCAGAAATTATTGAACTATACATATTTATTGTGTGCATTGAATACCAATTATAGCTCAATAAGATTTATTTTAAAACTCCTATATTTGTATTGCCTTTTAGGCAATGATTCCATGAGATCACTATTAAGAATGTGGACAGATATGGGCATCTTTAGATCATAAGTATGCCTGGTACTTAAGGTCAATGCCATTAATATTTCACATTACTGCAAACTGCCTCTACATATTTCAGTATAATTACTTGTGCCTTTGGCTTTCTCATTGATAAGCACCAGATTAAAATTCTTCTTTAATGCATAAATTATTGATGCATTTGATGTATGTACATATGGATTGAGCTTCTATTTATTTTAAATATGGGCTAAATAATTTTAACAAAACCTTATGTTGGTTGAAACATATATTTTTCCTTGAGTAATTTGAAGAAGATCAAACCTGTTTCCTTATCTGTGCACATATGTGACTATCATCTAGATTTATTTCATTTGATTTCTACAGCATAATTCTTTCCTTCTTCTGTTGGTAAGATTATCACTCTTCCATGCCACCTACACATATTCACTGTTTCTTTATGTAAACCCTTTGTAAATGGATCATAACTGGCATCTAGCATAATGAGCAGCATTGATTTATGCACTCAGTAGGACCTCAGTTATTTGCCATAAAGAGACAAGAAACCAGTGTGGGGATTTTGTAGTTTTTTTAATGCAGACATAGTTTTTACTTGATATGCTTGTGAAAGCAACCTTCTGATTATCCTGTGTTGGCTGAAATATTGAGGGATACTATTCTGCAATCATCTTTTGAAGCATAAATGTTACAGGCAACAGCAGCCAATAAAGACATTAGGAATTTCTTCCTTCAGTTCCTGTGGAAACAATGTTAATCCCTCCTGTACTTCCTTTGTTCTTTCTTAATTACTATAGGAAGTGCACTCTGATCATTGTGAAAAAAATTTATCAGGTAAGCCATGTGAAGTCCAAAACAGAGAAAACACTTCAAGCCCCAAATTGGTGAACTAATGAGCATGCTTCTTACAAAGGGCAGCTCAGGTCATAGCTTTCCCTGTACATTGGCCACAGGGAAAAAAGATATTTGTTGATAAAAAAGAGAATTTGGTGTATATAGCATAGATGCCACAGGATACCTTATGATACTGGCTCAACACAAAATAACCCCCAAAAGCAAGCAGGGAGAAGATATCTTAATTTATTTTATTTTAAGACAATCAAATGCAGTATAGGCTCCGATACATTGCTTTACTGAAAAGAAGTATTTACAAGAAAATTTAACATTACATTCCAAAAAACAACCCAAACACATCAGAGACTCTGAGTATACATGTTCAAATATCCAAGTTGGTCTTCACTTGTCTAGAGAGTAATAGAGATGTAGGTGAAAAAGCTGTGTAACACTTTTTAATTATTTTAATATTTCTCTCACTAGAGACAATATCCTTCCTAAGACATTCATTGGGTATAAAGACAAATGGCTTTAGTTTGAAAATTAAAACCACCCAATAAATAAACATTATTTGCAAAATCATTGATATTATAGTTGCATTATTTTATTTTTGTAAAAATAATTTCTTTAGAATTAATTATATCTACTTTCTAATACCCTTATATGTTAAAACAAAATCTGAAGTGTATGTCGCCCTAATTTTGTTAAAGGTAGAATTAAGTGAGCATGATATATATTAGAAAATGGAAGTCAGGTTATGACAATAGCCTGACTTTGTTGTCAAAGACCTGCTTTTATTCTTTTCAAATAGTTAATATTGCTTTATATTTTGTGATTCCTGGAAGAAAATTAATCAGCAGAATACCTTTCATATGCAGAATAAGAAACTCCTTGGATCATTGGAGTTACATGAATAATATAAATTTTAAAGTCTGTCTTAAAGAATAAGATAATCAAAATCATGAAAAATGTAAAAATGTCAGTCCAAGTTCTTTCATTTAAGAAGTTTACTTAAACTATAGACTTTAGGTCTATTGCTAGGCAAAATATTTTTCAACATATTTTAACTAGTGTTATAGTCTGCAGAAATTGCAGTTTTATTGTTACTTTGAGAAATATGACAAAAAGCCTTAGCATTTTTAAAGGATTAATATAAATAGCTTACTGTAGTGTTACCATTAAACTGTCACCTAATCACCTGACCATTACCTGACAATTGAAGAAGTTCTAATTTATAATTTCTAATAGATAAGTACTTTATCACCACAGAGAAATTTACTACTATGGTTTAAAAAAGATATGTTCAAGGAATATATGTAATTATCATAAACATTTTATCAGAGGTATAAATAAATGAGAAAACATGGTTGCTCATTCTCAGGTGTCAGAAATGAGGAAGTAGCAAGGAGCACATGCATGCCATATTACTCAAAGATAAGCAGAAATGCTTATTCTCCATTCTTTTCTCAGTGTTGCCATCTCCTTTTCTTTCATCCAATCTCTCTCAACCTCCTTCCTTCTTGCCCTACCATTCTACTTAATGCTTATTTTTTATTGTTTTGCTTAAAAAATTAATTAGAGAAGTTGTAGGTACAGAGATAAATCATGTGAAAATACAGCATAACCGTATAACACCCCTTTTGTTAACAATTTTCATTAGTGAGATACCATTTTACAATTAAAGAAAGAATATCAAAATTAAAATTCTATTAGCTATAGTCCATAATTAACTGTATGGAGTATTTTCCCCTTAAAACACACTATTATTAATACCAGTGTGATATATTTATTATAATTCAGGTAAGAACATTTTAATAATTCTACTGTTAGCTAGAGTCCATTGTTTACAAAAGGGTTCACCATTTTGTTTTGTCTTATGTTTTATCTTTCAATTTTTATTCTAGTAACTTAAAATTTCCCCTTTTAAAAACAGTCACATGTATAATCAAGTGCTGCAAATTACAATCACAATATTGTTCTACCATCAACACCCTCCATTTCCAAAGCATTACAATCAACCCAAATAGAAACTCTGTAAAATTTAAGCATTAACTCCCAATTCCCTACCACCAACACAGCCCCAGGTAAACTTTATGGGGTAGATTCCAACAAAGCATAATAACTTCAAGGTTCATCCATTTCTTACATATACCTGGACTTCATTCTTTTTATGGCTGAATACTATTCCACTGCATATATGAACTACATTTTCTATATCCATTCATCAGCTGATGAATACAAGCTGCTTCCATCATTTAGCAATTGGGAATAATGCCACTTTGAATATTGGTGCACAAATATCTTCCTGAGTCCCTGTTTTCTCTCTTTTTTTTTTTTTTTTGGTACATACCTAGTAGTGGGATTGCCAGGTATCATGGTAATGCTATACTTAGCTTTATGAGAAATTGCCATGTTGCCTTCCATAGCAGTTGTACCATTTTACATTCCTTCCAGCAGTGAATGCATGTTCCTTTTTCTACATATCATTTCCAATACTCATAACTTTCTGTTTTTTTAATAGTAGTCACTTCATGGACTGTGAAATGGTATCTCACTTATTATTTGATTTGCATTTCAATAATAGCTAATGATGTTGAAGATCTTTATATTGGCTTTTTTGTCATTTATATAACATCTTAAAGAAATATCTACTCAAATCTTGCACCCAGTTTTTAAAATTAGGCTGTCTTTTTATTCTTGAGTTGTGGGATTTATTTATACATTATGGATATTAAACCCTTCTAGGATATGTGGTTTCCCAATATTTTCTCCTATTGAGTAGGTTGTCTTTTCACTTTTGTGATCAAGTACTTTGATACACAATAAACAAATTTTTTCAGGGCCCATTTATAGACAAATGAAAAGTCTAAGGAATCACTGTCCAAAAAAATATCCTGAGATGTTTCCCTGAATTATCTGCTAGGAGTTTTATGGTTTTTGTTCTTATATTTAGACTTTTAATCCATTTTGAGTTCTTTTTGTATATGGTATGGCATAGGGGTTCTTTTAATTCTCTTGCATACAGATATCTAGTTCTTACAGCACCATTTTTTGAAAAGTCTACTATTTCCCAATTAACTGGATTGTAGTCCTATTAAAAAAATGAACTGATCATAGACGTGAGGGTCTATATGTGTTTCAGTTTGCTAAAGCTGTCAGAAATATAGTACACAAGAAATGGATTGGCTTTCCCAAAGGGGTTTTATTACTTCACAAATTTACAGTTCTAAGGACATGAAAGTGTACAAACTAAGGCATCATCAAGATGATGCATTCATTGAAGGAAGCCAATGGCATCAGGGACAACTCTGTCAGTGTGGAAGGCACATGGCTGGCATCTGCTGGTCCTATGCTCCCACATTACATTCTTTTCAGCTTCTGAGTCTACTGGCTTTCTCCTTAAGCATCTGTGGGTTCTCACTTAGATTTTTCACAGAAAACTCAAGGCTTCATATCTTACCATACACAAATGTCTTTCTGTCTGCATCTCCAAGTGCCTGGGTCTCTGTCAGCTCTAGGCATTTTATCCTAAATGTCTCAGCTCTCTTACAGATTCCAATAAATTAATCAAGAACCATCCTTAATGGATTGGGTCACACCTCCATGGAAACAACCAAATCAAAACTCCCACCCACAATACATCTGCTCCCAGAAGATTGGATTAAAAGAATATGGTCCCCAAAGGGTCCAAAAGGTCACTCTGATGGGCACTCTTATGCACAATATGGACAAACTTTTTAGGTTCTAATGAATTGGAATAGCCAGCAGTAAATACCCTAAACTATCAAACTATGACCCAGAACCCTTGAATCTTGAAGAGGTTTGTATAAAAATGTAGCTTATGAAGGATGGTAATGTGATTGAGAAAGCCATGTGACCCACATTCCCCTTTGTTAATGGGGCAAAAAAAGGTACCCAGTGTTCTTTTTTACTTTAATTGTTATTTTTCAATTTAACTTTTACTCTTATTATTTTTGTTCACATGGTAATGAAAATGTTCAAAAATTAATTTTGGTGATGAATGCACAAGGTAATGGTATTGTGAACAATTGAATGTAAGCTTTGTGTGACTGCAAGGTATGTGAATATATCTCAATAAAATTGAATTAAATAAAGAACATGGACCTTCCTGGGGAACATAACAGTTTCAAACTGGAATGTATGTGAACTCTCAGTTAGATTCCATTGGTCTATATGTCTATCCTTGTATGAGCACCATACTGTTTTATATTAACATAGAATTTTTATTTAGATTGTTCATATACCATACAATTATCCAAAGATCCAAAGTGTAGAATCAATTGCTCATTGTACCATCATACAGCTGTGCATCCATCGCCAAAATTAATTTTTTTTCAATTTTTAGAAAGTTTTCATTACTCCAGAAAAGAAATAAAGACAAAAAAAGAAAACTTAAATCCTCCCCTACCCCTAACCAACCCCCCCTCAATTAGTTATTCATAGTTTTGGTACAGCACATTTGTTACTGTTGAAAGAATGTTAAAATAATATTAACTGTAGTATTTAGTTGGCAATAGATATATTTTTCATATATGCCCCTCTATTGTTAACTTCTAGAGTGTCATACATTTGTTCTAGTACATGAGAGAGATTTCAAATATTTGTACAGTTAATCAAGGATATTGTCCACCACAAGGTTCACTGTTTTATACATTCCCATCTTTTCTATGATTTTACAAGTTATAAATAGTTCACAGCAGTGAGATCCTGAAATATTGGTCCACTAATATAATGCCCTCAAGGTTTCTTCATTAACCCGTTTTTAAGATGTTTTTGTTCACACACCATACATGCTGTCCTAAATAAACAATTATTGGTTCCCTGTGTAGTCATATATTTATGTATTCATCACCATCACCACTATCTATATAAGGACATCTCCAATTCTTGCATGAAGAAGTAGGAAGAGTCAAAGAAGGTAGAGGGACAAAAGAAAAAGGAAAACGAAAGAGAGAGGAAAAAAAATCATGACAGATAGACAGCAGCAAAAGGAAAGATATCATTAAACTAATCTAGAATAAAGAGTCAGACAACATCATCCATGCCAGGAATCCTATACCCTTCCCTTATGTCCAAGTACCATATGGATTTAGCTTTAATATATTGCCTTTGTTATATTAAAGAAAGTATACTACAATGTTTCTATTAATTATAGTCTCTAGTTTACATTGATTTTATTTTCCCCCAATACAGCCCTGTTTTTAACACCTTGCAATGTTGACATTCATTTATTCTACCTCATGCAAAAACATATTTGTACCTTTTATTACAATTGTTCAGCACCCTAGGTTTCACTGAGTTATACAGTTCCAGTCTTTATCTTTCATCTTTCATTCTGGTGTCCCACATGGTCCTAGTCTTCCTCTTTCAACCATGTTTACAGTCATTGTTTTTCACTGCACTTCCATTGCTGTACTATTATCTCACAAAATTGGTTTCCAAACCTCTCACTCCTGTTTTATCCTTTCTGTCTGGAGTGCTTCCTTTAGTGTTTCTTATAGAGCAGGTATCTCATTCACAAACTCTGTCACTATCTTTTTGTCAGAGAATATTTTAAGCTCTCTCTCATATTTGAAGGGCAGTTTTGCCAGATATAGGATTCCTGGTTGGTGTTTTCTCTTTCAATATCTTAAATACATCACCCCACTTCCTTGTCTCCATGGTTTCTATTGAGAAATCTCCACATAGTCTTATCAAGCTTCCTTTGTATATGATGGATCACTTTTCTCTTCCTGCTTTCAGGATTCTCTTTATCTTTGATATTTGATAATCTGTTTATTAAGTGTCTTGGCATAGGCCTATTCAGATCTATTCTGTTTAGGGTAAGCTGCAATTCTTGGATCCATAATTTTATGTCATTCATAAGAGATGGGAAATATTCATTGACTATTTCCTCTATTATTGCTTCTGCACCTTTTCCTTTCTCATATCCTTCCAGAACACCAATGACATGTACATTCCTGCATTTCATTTTGTCCTTAAGTTCCCAGAGACATTGCACATATTGTTTCACTCTTTTCTCTATCTGTTCTTTTTGAGTGTAGTCTTTCAGGTGTCTTGTTCTCCACTTCCTGAGTATTTTCTTCTAACCCCTGAGATCTGCTGTTGTGTGTTTCCATTATGTCTTTCAACTCTTGTGTTGTGCTTTTGTTTCCATAGATTCTGCCAGCTGTTTTCTCAAACCTTTGATTTCTACCTTACGTTTTCCCCATGTTCTCATTATACACTTCATCTCTTTTGCCATATCTTCCCTCTGCTTTTTGAATTGATTTAGTATTTGTTGTTTAACTTCCTGTATCTCAGTTGATGTGTAAGTTTGTTACTTTGACTGGGACTTAACTTCATTTTTGTTAGTGTAGGTTGTGGTTTTCTGTTGTCTATGCATCTGGTTTCCTTGATTACACCAGTCAGGTTTTCCCAGACCAGAACAGGCTCAGGTCTTGAAAGAAGGGAATAATATCTGGTTTCTCTTCACTTAGAAGATTGGTACACTGTGTGATGTTTTAAGTCACTGTACTTTTACACCCAGCAGGTGGAACCTGTCAGCCTTTAGCTCCTGAACAGTGTTAGGAGGTTTCACCCATGGCTGTTTTCCCCCAGGCTCTGGGTCTTTTCCTGAATGGAAGGTGGGTAGTAGAGATTGGCATCACTTTCCTCCAATTAGGAAGACACCCCTATGGAGAGATAATTTACATTTGAACAGTCTCTCTTCCTGTGTTATCTCCACCCTTGTCTGGGCCATGGTTCTGCAAATGGAAAATGGCTGAGGTTTTCTCCACTGAGCTGAAAAAGGGACAGAAAGCCCCCTACAGGGCCAGTCTGCAGCCACCTTGTAGCTCTCTAAGGTCAGTTGTTTACAAAGCCTCTGTCTTCTTGTTGGTGATCCATAGCTTTTACTGAGCAGACCACATTTGTTAATTAAAACCCCAGTTGGAGCTCAACTGAGCTATATTCACTTGGTGTGAGAGTGCTGCTCTCTAGCACTTTGAGGCTTTGCAGTTCAGGCAATGAGAGGGGGTTCCCCTGGCTTGGATCTGCAGGTTTTACTCACAGATTTTATGCTGAAATCTTGGGCATTTCTCTCAATTCAGGTTGCTCTATGATGAGTAGACAGTCATGGTAGTCCCCCCACAGTTATTCCAGATTATTTACTAGCTGTTCCTGTTTGTTTATTGGTTGTTCCAGGGGGACAAACTAGCTTCCACTTCTCTTTATGCTGCCATCTTCTTCCATCCTCCTCACCATGTTGTTTTTATACACGTGGCTCTGCAATGTGTTTTAAAGTCAGGAAGAGTGAGTCCTACCACTTTGTTCTTTTTCAAGATGGTTTTGGCTATTAAGGCCCCCTGCCCTTCCAAATAATTTGATGAATTTCTTTTCCATTTCTCCCTAACAGACTGTCAGAATTTTAATTGGGATTGCATTGAATCTGTAAATTATATTGGGTAGAATTAGCATCTTAATAATATTTAGTCTTACAATTCATGAAGATGGAATGTGCTTTCATTTATTTATATATTCTTTTATTTCTTTAGCAAAATTTCATAGTTCTCCATTGACATATCTTTTACATCATTTAATAAATTTATTAATTATTTTATTCTTTTGTTTGCTATTTTATACGGAATTCTGTTCATTTCCTCCTTAAACTGCTCATGCCTAGTGTATAGAAGCATTGCTGATTTTTGCATGTTGATATTGTACCCCACACCTTGCTGAATTCATTTACTAGCTCCAGTGGCTTTGCAGTCAATTTCATGGTACTTATTACATATAGGGTCATGTCAACTGTAAATAGTGAATGCTTTACTTCTTCCTTTTCATTCGGATCTTTTACTTATTTTTTGTGCCCTAGTGCTCTGGCTAGAACTTCCTGTACAAAAACAGTGGACATCCTTGTGTTTTACCAGACATTAGAGGGGACATTTTCAGTCTTTCACCGTTGAATATGAAGTTAGGTATGAGTTTTTTGTACATATTCTTTATCATGTTGAAGATGTTACCTTCTATTCTTATTTTTCTATGTATATTTATCAAGAAAGTATGTTGGATTTTGTCAAATGCAATTCCAGCATCAATTGATATTATCACAGACTTTTTCCTTCATTTTGTAAATGTGGTGTATTGTATTAATTTATTTTCTTATATTGAACCACCTTTGCATACCTGAGATAAAACCATCTTTATCATGGTGAATAATTATTTTAATGTGTTATTGGATTCAATTTTTAAATATTTTGTTGATGATTTTGAATTTATATTAATAAAAATTGGCCTGTAAATTTCATTTCTTGTACTATCTTTATCTAGCTTTGGTATGAGTCTTTGTCTCGTGTAATGAGTTGGGTAGTGTTCCCACCTATTCAATTTTTGGAGCAGTTTGAGATGGATTTATATAAATTCTTCTTGACATGTTTGGTAGAATTCACCTGTGAAGCCAACTGATCCTGTACTTTAACTTGTTGAGAGGATTCTGATGACTTCTTCAATCTCTTAACTTGTAATTTGTCTGTGAGGTCTTCTATTTGTTCTAGAGTCAGTGTAGGTTGTTTGCATGTTTCTAGGAATTTGTCCTTTAATTCTATGTTATCTAACTTGTTGTCACACAGTTGTTCGTACTTTCCTCTTATGATACTTTTTATTTGTGATGACAGTAGCAATGGGCCCATTCTCATTTATGATTTTACTTATATGTCTCTTCTATTCTTTATTTCATTGTTAATCTAGGTATGCATTTTTCAATAAAATTGTTTTTTTCTAATAACCAACTTCTGGTTTTGTTAATGCTCTATTTTTTCTCAGTTTCATTTATTCCTGCTTTATCTTTTGTTATTTTCTGCTACATTTTCAAAATATATCTTGTTGGTTAGTTTACTTCATCTGCTTCACTTCTGCTCATATTAAAGAAGAGATTCTAGGAGGTGACTCCATGCTCTTTAGGATTATTTTCATAACAGTACATTTTGCCAAGTCAGTATCTAACCAGCTGAAATAACCAAATTTCTCTTTAGTTTTCAACTGAATATACAGATGATATCTCCTCCATACAAGCCATACAAATTTCTGATCATATTCTGATCTCCTCTTAGTAATATTTTCATTTAATAATCAAAAGATAATTCCATCATTGTAGCTCATAGGAAACAAGGGCTGCCACCCTTTCAGAGGAAGTGAACATCAGAATTAGATATGAAATTTGGGAAATTTTCCAATATCTCCCTCAAATAAAATCACACAATATAAATCATTTATACATGCACACATATACAATTAATTTATACATATCTATAATATACATATATGTGCAAATGCATGCATGTTCATAGATAAGTTTATATAACTCCATACACACTTAAAGAGGTTTTAAAGATGGATTTACCCCATGATATATTAATATATTTTTTCTTTATTTTTCATCCAGTTTCCTTATATCATTTAAGACAGCTCTGAGCAATATAGGGCATATTCCTATTCTTGGGAAATTAATATTTTCTGCTGGGGACCAAGAGAAGTGTCACAAATCTTAGGATTAAAAAACTTTGTAGTAAAGGATAGCATATTTTGCCTATCATCTTAGTAACTAGCTCTAGTATATTCAGAATATTCTCCAAAACTATTATCTCCACTTTCCAGTTCAAAGGCATAAGTTAATAGATCTTTTGTGTTCACACAGAACTCACAATTCACAAGCAAATTTATTAATGTAATAATGTTTGTATTATTACAACTCACTCTATATAACAGAAAATTGATTTCACTTGGAATTACTTCATATTAGATGAATAACAAGAAGTGTTTCACTTACAGAAGAAGAAAATTAGAGAATTAGCAGAAGAGAACAGGGAAAATCACATGAGATCTGTGAATGAGAAAGTTGTATATTTTTTCTATGCTCACTGTGAAGAATCAGCATGCCTGAGGAATTTACCAACATGACTTTCAAAATGGAATTCTTGATCATGGGATTCCCTTATGAATGGTTGCCACAGAGACACTATGCCACAATCTCCATCCTTATTTAACTGGAAGCAATGATTTGAGTACCTACTCATTATCACCTTCACCACCATTGACCAGCATCTCCATTTTCCCATACATTTATTCCTCAAGAATGTGTCTTTGATTGATATTTGCTACATTTCTGTCACTTTCCCTAAATCCATCTGAGCAACTCACTGACCAACAGTTATTCCATTTCCTTCCTAAGATATGCCTAACAAGTGTTTCTTGTTAATGCTTTTGGGAACACTAAATTTTCCCTGCTTATGGTGATGTTCTATGACCACTCTGCTGCCATATGGCATCATTTGTACTATGAAGGCATTATGAGTAAAGACACCTGTGTGGAGATAGTAACAGTATCATAGCTCAACATATATGCTTATGGTTCCATCCTTGTAGCAGATACATTCTCTGTCAGTTCTGTGGTCTCAGTATAATGCATCAGTTCTCCTGTGATGTTCAATCACTGCTAAAAGTTTCATATTCTGGAAAAATATTTTAGAAGATACATTTATTATTCTCAGCTGTTCTTTTATTTTTTTTTTAATAGCTGTTTCCTAGGTTCATATATTTTTTAACTCTCCTAAAAATCTCATTGGCAAAGGGCAAATTAAACCCCTTTTCAACTTTCCTGCCCACTGCCCTATGATATTGTACCTATTTTCTAGGATTATTACATAAATTTAACAAAAATTTCAAATCTTTATCATCACTGAAATTGTTGCCAGTGCTTTACACTGTTAACTCCTCCTCAAAATCCTCCCATCTATATCCTGAGAGACAAGGACATGAGAAAGCACAACAAAATGCAATAGCTGGGAAAAATGCAAATTATTTTCTTGACTTTTATATTTAGTATTTAATTCAAATGAATGACTTTTTCACATGAAAAGCTACTCCTATTCTCATTGCTAGTCCACAGAATGTAACAATGTATCTAGCATTCTACCAATACATGCAGCAACATGGATAGACCATGAAAACATATTTTTGAGTGAGATAAGTCAGACACAAAAGGACAGATATCGTCTGAACTCACAGATTTGAAACAATTTGGAGACAAAAACTCATAGAGTCAAAATATAGAATATAGGACATGAGAATAGGACGTGGAATAGGAGATGGAAATGAAGGCTAATATGTTCATAGTTCTTATTTGGAAAAATAGAAATGTTTTGGTAATGAATGGTGGTTATGGTACTGGAATATTGTGAATGAAATTAGGGACACTGAATATGTATATATGAATATGATTAAAAGGGGAAATGTTGAATTATACATATGGTTACAGAATATTTTTAAATCCCATGGGACTACACTGCACAGTGAACCCTAAGTTGAACCATGGACCTTAATGTACAATTATTTAAAATGTAACAAATATTTCATGCCAATTCAAGGTTTCTTGAATTGGAATATTGTATTTTTTGCAGGATTTTTCTGTAAACATACATTTCTAATTAAAAAAATAAAATAAAACATATTATCCTCTCCTTTTCTGCCTAGTAAATTAGTAGCTTTGACATATATTATTCAAGGGTCTCATTCTGTTATTGATTTCCTATCATCATGTTCTATTTAGGAGCAAATTCTGGACATTTTAGATTCACTTTCAGTGTTTCTAAATACAATGCAAAGTTTTGAAAATTTTAGGGTCATGCAAAAATAGCACGTTTTGGATATAGATGATGATGGCAGCTTAGGGAATTGTGGGATTTAGTCTGTCCTCCAGAGAAGCTAGTAAATAGCCAGGATCTGTCTGGAAGAACTGTTAGTGGATTTGGGAAGCCAGACACACATCATACACTGGCCATAAATTGGTGGAAATGCTGATAATGATAAATCATGGCACAGAATTGTAAGGAAATCCTTCCATGATGTGGAGCAGGTGCCCTTCCTCCAATGGCATGGCAAGCTGACACAAAGTCAATCCACAATGGGAAACAAAAGCCCACTCTACAAAGAGCAAGGAAAGAGGAGCTCAGTTGCAATCCAATTGCCACTTTTATTAACAAATTTGGACTGCTGAATAATGCCTCTGAGTACAGACAAATCTACAATGCAAACAAAAAAGTATCAGCCTCACTCTCAGCAGGAAGAGTGCAGGGCTGATTAAAATATCAGAGGTTTCCATAGTTGGCTGAGCTCCAATTACTGAAAAAGGGCTGTGTCCTCCCAAAAAGGGCACATAGAGTGGAATATGTACAAGATTTTGACTGGCAAAACTAGGTGGCTGAGGACCCACTATGAGAACAGCTTTTATTTACTTTAATTAGCCCATTAAAGAAAACAGCAGTCATTCTCCATTTTCAGCCCTACCCTAGGCAACAGTGGATGTAGGACTGACTAAGGGAAAAGGTAAGTAATCAAGTGGAGGACATGGTTTCCTAAAGAGCATATCATCCCAAAGAAAAGTAAGAGACAAGGGACTGTGTAAATATTCATTCTGATTCAGAGAATTTAGACACCAGAACCTGAGATATCAGCAACATTATCAACCTACAAAATTGGAGCCCAACCTGTTTTAAACATGCTCCTGGAAGGGGTGCAAGTGGGGCTCCTAGAGAGTCCTGTAAGTTTTCCAGGGTTCAGGGAACAGGAGGCTGAAGAGAAGATCATCCCCCGAAAATGAGGTGGCACAAAGCCCAGCACAGACATTGTTATATAGTGAATTAAGACCCCAGGAACTGGGAAAATAGAAACAATTTTTATCTTGGGACTGTGTGATTGCAAAAACCTTGTGACTAACAATCCCCTTATCCAGTGCATGGGTAATAAAATGAAGACAAAAATACATATAAATATTAGGGGTTAAGGAGATATTTTGGGTGTTCTTTTTATTTTGGTCTTTATTTTGAAGTAATGAAAATGTTCTAAAATTGACTGTGGTGATGAAAGCACTACTATATGATGATACTGTTAGCCATCAATTTTATAATTTGGATAGATTTTATGGTCTTTAACATATCTAAGTAAAATTTCATTTAAAATTAAGGGAGAGTTTGAAATATAAGCAGATAAACAGACAATAAAAGCATTCATGAATAAGAGAGTAGCTTTACAAGAAATATAAAGTGAGTGCTACATGGATAGGAAAAGCCAGAAGAGAGAGGTTTATAGGAGACTGTAGAAATGAAGATTATTAGTAAGGGTAACTAAAAGGGTAAAAAGAGAGAAAAAATTAAGATATGCCCTTTACACTCCAAAGGACTAAATTGGTGAAGAAAGCATTGCCTTTTGAGTAATAACATTATATTTGAATGGACTAACTCCCCAATCAAAAGTCATATACTGGCAAAATGGATTAAAAATAAAACAGTTTTCATGTATATGCTATCTACAAGAAACTAACTTAAGACCCAAGGATAAAAATGTTTTGAAAGTAAAATGCTGGAAAAAGGTATTCTATGCAATCAAAATGAAGAAAACAATGGAGTTAGCTATATTAATATCAGACAAATTGGACTTCATGTGTGGAACAGTTAAAAAAGACAAAGAATAGCACATGCATTAATAAAAGGGACAATTCATCCAGAAGAAATAGCAATCATAAATATTTATGCAACTAGCCAGAGTTTTCCAAAATACATGAGGCAAAAAATGAAAACACTCAGGGAAGAAATAGACATAACTACAATGATAGTTGGAATTTTCAATACACTACCATTATCTATGGATACATCTAAGAAGATCATCAATAAGGAAATAGAGATCATGAATTATATAAATAAACTAGAATTATCAAATATTTACATATTATTCATTCCATAAAAGAAGGATATACATTTTTCTCAAGTGCACATGGATCAGTCTCCAAGATAAACCATATGATCAGTAATATAGCAGGTCTCAATAAATTTAAAGAGACTGAAGTTAAACCATACCATTTCTCAAATCATAATGGAATGAAGCTGAAAATTAATAATCAACAAGAGCTGAAAATTCAGAAACATATGGAGTCTAAACAGCACACTAATAAGTAATCAGTGGGTGAAGGAAGAAATTACAACACAAATCAATAAATACCTTGAGGCATATGAAAATGAGAGCACAACATATCAAAGCTTATGGGATACAACAGAAGAAGTGCTGAGAGGGAAATTTATTGCCCTAAATGTCTATTATGAAAATGAAAAACTTCTAAAATTGAAGACTTATCTGCTCACCTTGGAGAACTAGACAAATAACAATGAACTAAACCCAAAGCAAAAAATGGGAATAAATAACTTAGACTAGAGCAGAAATAAATGAAATTGAGAACATGAAAACAATAGAAGGAATCAATAAAAACAGAAATGGGTGGTTTGAGAAAGTAAATAAATTTGGTGGGTCTTTGGCTAGGCTGTCGAAAAAAAAAAAAGATGAGTGATAGAAATAAATATCAGAGATGGGAATGGGACATAACAACTGACCCCATAGAAATAAAGGTGATAATGAGATAATATTATAAACAACTATGTGCTAAAAAACTACAAAACTTTGATGAATTGGAGAGCTTTTTAGAAAAGCTTTAAAAATCAATATTGACTCAAGAATAAATAGAAGACCTCAATAAATGAATTGCAAGGAAAGAGATTGAATCAGTCATCAAAAGCTCCCAATAAATAAATGTCCATGACCAGATGAGTTGAGATGTGAATTCTACCAAGCATCTCAGGAAGAATTAGTACCTATCCTGATGAAAATCATAAAAAATTGAAGAGGAGGTAAACCTACTAACTCATTCTAGGAAGACAACGTAACTCTAATATGAAAGCCAGACATAGACACTAAAAGGAAAGAAAATTATAGACCAATCTCTCTAATGAATATAGATGCCAAAATCCTCAAGAAAATATGTTCAAAGCAAATTAAAGGAAACATGAACACATGGTTTTAATTCCAGGTATGCAAGGGTGATTCAACACAAGAAAATTAATGCAATAGACCAAGTCAGTAACTTAAAGTGGAAAAGCACATGAGTACCTCAACAGATAAAGAAAATTCAACAAAATTCAATATCCTTTTTGAAAACACTTCAAAGTTTGGAATAGAAGGAAACTCCCTCAATATGATAAAGGGAATATATGAAAACCCACAACTATCCTTATACTCCATAGGGAAAGACTGAAGACCTTTTCAATAAGATCAGGAACAAGATAAGGATACCCACTGTCATTACTTGTGATGCTTTGGATGTATTATGTCCCACAAAACTCCATTATCTTTGATGCAGTCTTGTGTGGGCAGGTAACATATTGATGTTGATTGGGTTTGAGACTTTTGATTGGAAGTTTCCATGAAGATGTGATCACTCAACTGTAGATGAGTTCTTTCACTGGATAATTTCCATGAATCTGTGGCCCTACCCACCCAGCATGGGCCTTGATTAGTTTACTAGAGCACTATATAAGCTCAAAAAGTGGGAGCAAGCTTAAATGTGTTATGGTTTGCTAATGCTGCCAGAATGCAAAACACCAGAGATGGATTGGCTTTTATGAAAGAGGGTTTATTTGGTTACACAGTTAAAGTCTTAAGGCCATAAAGTGTCCAAGGTAACACATCAGCAATTGGGTAAGTTAACTAGAGTATGACCAATGATGTCTGGAAAACCTCTGTTAGCTGGGAAGGTACATAGCTGGTGTCTGCTGCAAAATTCAAAATGGCTTTCTCCCAGGATGTTCCTCTCTAGGCTTCAGTTCCTCAAAAATGTAACTCTTTGTTGCTCTGGGGGTGTTTGTTCTCTCTTAGCTTCTTTGGAGCAAGAGTCTACCTTCAATGGCCATCTTCAAACTGTCTCTCATCTGCAGATACTCTCTCAGCTTCTGTGCATTCTTCAAAGTGTTCCCCTTGGCTGTAGCAAGATTGCTCCTGCTGTCTCAGCTTATACAGTGCTCCATGTCTCCATGGAAACATCCAAGCAAAGGTCTCCAACCCAATCAACACCAATACATTTCCTGCCCACACAATACTGCATCAAAGATAATGACATTTTGGGGACATAATACATCCAAACCAACACATTCTACCCCTGGACCACAAAATGATGTGATCTTTCCATATACAAAATACATTCATCCCATAGCAATACCATAAAAACTTAAATCATTTCTGTAACATCAGGTAAGTACAGGAACCCATCAGTCAGTTACAGGTGTGATCTATCCTAATGCAAAAATCCCCTCTAGCTGTGGACATGTGAAACAGAACAAGTTATCTGCTTTCAATATACAAAGGAGGGACAGTCATAGGATGAATATTCCCATTGCCATAAGGAGAAACAGTAAGGAAAGAATGGTTTAAGGGAACAAAACTGTCCCCAAAGCCTGCAGGGCAAGCTCCATTAGATTCCAAAGTATGGGAGTCATTTACAGAACAATGTAGCATCCTTGGGGCTTGAGAGAGTGGGAATCTAACCCTTCCTAAGGGCTTCTTCAACAGCCCTTACCTCTCAAAACTCGGGGGTGAGTGCTCCAACACATCCACACATTGGGGAGACCACCTTCTCAGCCCCACACTCTTCAAATGTCATGGTGGCACCTGGATTCCCCTCCATCTCTGGAGCACACATTCAACCCTTTCAGAACAGTGGGATGGAGGCCAGGCTTTCCCCAAATTCCTGGGAATGTGCTCAACCCTCTCTGAGGCCTGAGGTGCCAACACTTTTCTTCACCAATGAGATGGAAGGCCCACCCTTGACCTCTGGGACACACTCACCCTTTCCATGCATGTAGGCCACTCCACTCTCCCAGCCCAAGACCTCTTGACCCCAGACCTCAACTTCCATGGCTCTGTCTGAAGAAATTTTTCCTTCAATTTGTTCCTTGTCTGTCTCCTCCAGTCCATACCAGCAGTGGCTCCATATATAAAGATCTTGCAAAAATTCTGTTGGCTTCACATGAAGAACACATGTGTCAAAGCTATCAGACAGTAAGACTTTACACAAATCCTTTCTGCTTAACTCAGTCTCCAATCCTGGCTTGTACTGAAATGGCAGCTGAGTTCCATGTTTGGTTAAATCCTCATGTGGGACTATAGCTTCTGTTGTTCCATCCCCTGTAAGCCCAGATTTTTCCAAGTCATCTGTTTCTGGTTTCTTTGAACGTAAGGGTTCAGTTCTAAGTTTATCTCTCTCAGCTCACAATTTGCTATAAGCTGCAAGGAGAAGCCATGTTATGTCCACAACTTTTAGTTTCAAAATCTCATCAGCCAAGTATCCCAGCTCATTGCTCTCAAATTCTTCCTTCCATCTGACAGCAGGACTCACTTCTGCCAAATTCTCTGCCATTTTAAAGCAAAGATAACCTTTCTTCCAGTCTGCAAAACACATTATTTATGCTCAAGTCCTCATAAGAAGTATCTTTAGAGTCCCTATTTCCACAAACAGTCTGATGAAAACTGTTTAGGCCTTTTCTTACAATCTCTTCACAATTCTTCCAGAATCTTCCCCTTAGCCATTTAAAAAGCATTCAAACATGTTTGGTATTTGCAAGCTCAGCAGCAGCCCACTTCTCTGGCTGTAGCAAGCATCCCTTCAAAGGACACATTGAAGAATGCACAGGAAATGAGAGATGAGCTGTAGATGAGAGACAGTTTGAAGATGGCCATTGAAGGCTGACTCTTGCTCCAGAGAAGCTAAGACAGGACAAATGCCCCAAGAACAACTAAGAGTGACATTTTTGAGGAGCTGAAGCCTAGATAGGAACATCCTGGGAGAAAGCCAATTTGAAACCAGGACTGTTGAGCAGATGCCATTCATGTGCCTTCCCAGCTAACAAAGGCTTTCAGGACACCATTGGCCATCCTCCAGTGAATGTACCTGATTGTTGATGGACACTTTATGGCCTTAAGACTGTAACTATGAATCCAAATAAACCCCCTTCATAAAAGCCAGTCCATTTCTGGTGTTTTGCATTCTGGAAGAATTAGAAAATTAGAACACTGCTGTTATTTAACATTGTGCTGGAAGTTCAAGCTAGAACAGTTAGGCAGGATAAAGAAATAAAATGCATCCAATTTGGAAAAGAAGAATAAAACTTTCACTGTTTACAGATGATATGATCCTATATGTAGAAAATCCTGAAAAATCTATAGCAACACTAATATAGCTAATAAACAATTAAAGCAATGTGACAGGATACAAAATGAACAAAATTCAGTAGTGTTTCTATACACTAGTAATTCAGTTTCTATATACTAGTAATGGGCAATCTAAGGAGGAAATCTAGAAGAAATACCATTGAAAATACCAACCAAAAGAATCAAATATTTAAGAATAAATTTAATAAAGGAATAAAAGACCTATACACACAAAACTGAAAAATATTTCTAAAAGAAATTAAGGAAGTCCTAAATAAATGGAAGGACATACCATTTTCATGAAATGGAAGACTAAAAATAATTAAGATGTGAGTTCTACACAAAATGACCTATAGATGCAATGCAATAAAATGAAAATCCTAAAAACTCACATTGGAGAGATAGAAAAGTGATTAATCAAGTATATTTGGAATGGCAGGATGCCCTGAATAGCTAAAAACATCTTGAGAAAAATAAATGCAGTTGGAGGTCATACACTACCTGTCATAAAATATATTATGAAATTATCATGGTCATAACAGAATGGGACTCACATAAAGATAGACATACTGACCAAAGTAATTGAATTTAGAGTTCAGAAATAGAACTTCTCATTGACAGACAATTGATTTTTAATAAGGTGACCACATCCACTCAACTTGGAAAGAGCATCCTCTTCAACAAATGGTGCTTGAGAACTGGATATTCATATCCACAGGAAAGAAGACCCATATCTCACACCTTATACCAAAATAAACTAAAAATCGTTCAAAGAACTAAACATTAGAGTTAAGAACATATATCTTTTAGAAGAAAATGTAGAGAAATATCTTAATTATCTTCTGGTAGGTGCTTGTTTCCTAGACTTTATACCCAAAGTGCAATCCATTAAAAATAAGTAGATAAAATGGATTATCCTCAAATTTGAATAGTTTTGTGAGTTAAATTACTATATCAAGAAAGTAAAAAGGCAGCCTATGCAATGGGAGACAATATTTGGAAAACACATATCAGATAAGGGTTTAATAACCAAAATATATAAAGAGATCCTAAAACTCAACAACAAAAAAACAAACAAGCCAATAAAATTGGCAGAAATATGGAGAGACACTTTTCCAAAGAGGAAAGTAAATATCTCAAAGACATATGAAAATATGCTCAACTTCACTAGCTATTAGGGAAAAGGGAAATGAAAAGCACCATGTGATATTATCTCACACCTAGTAGAATGGCCATTTTCGGAAAAACACCAGAAAACTGTAAGTGATGGAGATGCTTTGGAGAAATAGTTACACTTATTCACTGTTGATTAGAGTGTAGAATGGCACAGCCACCCTGGAAGCAGTTTGGCAGTTCCTCAGGAAGTCACATATGGAATTGTTATATGATCCAGCAATCCTATTACTAGGAAGAACTGAAAGCATGGACATGAATGGACATTTTCATACTGATGTTTATAGTGTCAGTCATAATTGTCAAAAGAAGGAAACAGCCCAAATGTCCATCAACAGATTAATGGTCAAACTGTGATATACACATATGATGAAATATTAGGCAGCTGTAAGAGGGAATAAAATCATGATGTATGCAACAATGTGGATAACCATGAGGACAATACATTGAATGAAATAAGCCAGAAAAAAAAGGACAATTACTATATGGTCTCACAAACATAAATGAACTATAATGAGCAAACACTGAAAGTTAGATTTGAGAACACAGATTATCAGGAGCTAGAAAGATGGTAGAGATTGGACATTTGATGCTGAAGGTGTAAAGAATGTTTAATAAGATTGTGAGTATTGATAAATGGATAGCACAAATATGTGTGATGGTACCACAATATTGTAAATATAATGAACAAACTTGAGTCTGAGTATGGTTGAAAGAGGAAGTCTAGAGGCATGTTTGGCATCAGAAGGAAAGATAGAGGTTCAAAACAGGGACCATATAACTTAGAAAAACCCAGATTTGACAAGGATGGTGAATAATTGTACAAATATGAGTTTTCCCATTAGTGAGAACAAATATATGCAACCATTGCAAGATGTAAAAAATCAGATGGTGTATGTAAATATATAATTAATACAAAGTAGGGTCTATAGGTAAGAGCAACATTGTGATACTCTTTCATTAATTGTAAAAAAGGCAATATACCAAAGCTAAATATCAATAAGATTGGATATAAGGGAAGGGTATTGGATATAGTTCTCTTTTTTCCTTTCATTTTTCTTTCTTATTTTTTCTTTTTTTTTTCTTCTTTTCCCCTTTATTTGTGGAGAAATAGAAATGTTATCATAGAGATTGTGGTGGTTAATGTCTAATTCTGTGATTATACCAGGAGCCATTGATTGTATATTTGGATGGATTATATGGCATTTGAATAAAACAGATTAAAAAATAAACAGAAAATTTCAACTGCTTGAGTAGGTTAAGAAAGAGGTACACCTATTCACTGTTGGTAGGAAAATAGAATGGTTAGGCCCCTCTGGAAGAAAATGTGGTGATTCCAGAGGTAGGTAAGTTTAGGGATGCCATTTGATACCACAATCTCACTGCTAGGTATACATTTAGAAGAACTGAAAGCAGAAAAATGAATAAATATTTGAATAATGATGTTTATGACAGAATTATTCATGATTGCAAATGGGTGGAGGTGGCCAGAGGGACCATTGATGAAGGAACAGAAGGCAAACTGAGGTGTATACATATGACATATGATGGAATATTGTGCAGCTGCAGAAATGAATGAGCTAATGAAGCATGCAATGAGATGAATGAAGCTTTCAGACATAATGTTGAGCAAAATAAGCCAGAATCAAAAGGACAAATATTGTATAGTCTCACTAATATAAACTATTTGAAGCAAACTCTGAGAATTAAATTTAACAGCTTAGGTTATCAGGAGATAGAAAGTAGACAGCAGCAAGATGACAGCATAGGGAGGTGTGAAATTTCAATTGTCCTCTAGGGCAGCTGGTAAATAGCCAGGTACTCTCTGGAACAATGGTTTGGGGTCCTTCCTTGACTAGACACGTATTGTACACCAGTCAGGAATACACAGAATGGCTGAGATCATGGTGATGAACTGTAAGAAAATTCCCTCAATTTGTGGAGAATGGTGGCCCTCCTCCACTAGGACAGCAGGCTGGCCTAGAATCCTGTCCCCATGGGGAAAATCTCTTCCAGGAGCAATGGAAGTTAGCTAACCAAGCTCCAATTGCAGATTTAATTAAAAATCAGACTGCTGAATAGAAGTTGTGGGCACAGATGAATATGGAGAAATCATGAAAGGAATCTGGATATCTCTCTGGGGTAGAGAGGAGGCAGGAAAGATGGGGAAAAAGACAAAAAATTCCAGTTGTTTGGAGATGGCAAGTGCATTATACTAGAAAAAACTTGTGCCCCAAGAAAAGAGTCACATAGAACTGGGTAACAATACCAGCTCTTTATTGGCAAACCAGGAAAGTGGGGACCAGCTTTGAAAAGTACTTATTTTTTACGTTTTAGAATAAAGAAATCAGCAGGCTTTTTTAGTTGTCAGCATTGCCTTTGGCAAGGGCAGAATTAAGGAATATTTGAGAGGCAAAGTAACTAGTCAGGTGAAGGAATTTCCCTGAAGAGCATATCTTCCTCCAAGAAAGATGGAAGGGCCCAGCAAAAGTGGTGACTCTCATTTAAAGGATTCTAGACCCAGGGCCTGGAAAACAGAAACAGTTTAAGCCCACTCTCTGCCTCAGCCTCTCTCGCAACCACAATCTAACAGACAAGGTCAAAGAATTAAAGACACCATAACACTACAATTGTAGGGAGCTGAAGGTTGACAATAGCCACCTCCTGGAAAGGGTAGGAAAAAACACAGTACCAAAAGGTTTCAGAAGAAAAACTGGCATCTTGCTGGATGTCAACCTCAGAAAACCTTGATACCTCTTCATGTTTAATGGTCATGCCCTGTCTGAGGTGATGATCATATCTGTGGAGACCCTCCTCAAAAAAATCTCCCATATAGGCAGGGCAAAAAACAGAAAAATGCCTGAAAAATTATGATCCATTAAACAGAGTCTATGCTAGAAGTCTAGAATAACTTGAACTGAATGACAAAGAAGAGAGAGAGAACAAAGCCATTCAACAAGAAAACCCTGGTTAAAAGAAATAAAGTGACCTCTGGAATAAATAAATCAAGACAATAAGTTGCCTAGACATGCACAAAAAATCATGAGTCACACCAGGCTCAGTTGAATGAATAAACTGACACTCTAAATAAGATACTGGAGTTGAAACAAAATTAGAGATGTTCAAAAAAAGTTTCAAATCAAATCAACAAATTGAATGAAAATGTGGCAAAAGGATAAGGCTATCAAGAAGAAACTTCAAAGATGAAGGACATACAGAAGAACTTGTATGCTTCAAAAAGAAATTGGCAGAATTTATGGGAATGAAAGGAAAAATACAAGAAATGAAAAATGCAATGAAGACCTACAACAACATATTTGAAGAGGCAGAAGAAAAGATTCATCAACTTGAGTAGATGACATCAGAAATCCTACCTATGAAAGAAAAGAGGGAAAAGATTGGAAATATATAAACAGATTCTCAGGAAACTGAATGAAAACTTGGAGCAAACAGATGTGTTATGTGTGTCCCTGAGTGAGAAAAAAGGGGAATAGAAGCAGAAAGAATGATGGAAAAAATAATCACTGCAAATTTCCCAACTCTTAGGAAAGACATAAAATTACATATCCAAGAAGTGCAGCATCGCCCAAGCAAAACATATCCAAATAGACATACTCAGATACACAAAATAGATTGTGGAATTTCAAATACAAAGAAAGACTTCTGATAGCAGAGAGAAAATTGATTCATCATATACAAGGGAAGCTTGATAAGATTATATGTAGATTGATCAGTGGAAACCATGGAGATGTGAAGGCAATGGTATATATTTCAGACAATGAAAGAGAAAAACTGCCAACCATGAATTCTATATCTGGCAAAACTGTCCCTCAAAATGAGAGAAAGCTTAAAATATTTTGAGACAAACAGACATTGAGATCATTTGTGAATAAGAGACTGACTCTATATGAAACTCTAAATGGAGCACTAGAGGAAGATAGGAAAAAACATGAGAGAGAGGTTTGGAGAAGAGCATGGAAATGAATATTATCAGTGGATGTAAAAGGAGAAAAAAATGATATGACATACAAAATTGAAAAGACAAAATAGTAGAAGAAAGTACTGTCTTTACAGTATTAACAGCAAATGTTAATAGAGAAACCCCCCCCCCCAAAAAAAAGACATAGACTGGCAGAATGGATTCAAAACAGGTTCCATCTATATGCTGTCTACAGGAGACACACTTTAAACCCAAGGACAAAAATAGGTTGAATGTGAAAGGCTGAAAAATGATATTTCACCAAAAATCATACAGAAATGAGTGGAGATAGCTACACTAATATCAGACTAATGAGGCTGCAAATGTAAAGCAATTTAAAGAGACAAAGAAGGGCAATAGGTAATAATAAAAGGGGCAATTCATCAAGAAAACATAGCAATCATTAATTGTATGCACAAAGTCACAGTACCACAAAATACATCAGGCAAACACCAACAACAATGAAAGAAGTAGACACTTCTGCAATAGTACTTGAATTTAATACACCACTCTTAACAGATAGAACATCTAGAAAAATGATCAATAAGAAAACAGAGATTTTTAATAGTGTGATAAATGAACTAGACTTAGACATTTGCAGAACATTTCACATCAAAGCAGCAGGATACATATTTTTCTTAAGGGCTCATGGACTAGTCTCAAGGATAGAGCAAATGTTGGGACACAAAGCAAGTGTCAATAAATTTAAAAATAATGAAATTATATGAAACACTCTCTCAGACTTAATTGAATGAATTTGGAAATCAAAAATAGGTGGAAGAGTGGATAATTCACACATATATGGAGGTGAAACCACACTTAAACAGTGGGTCAAGGAAGGATTTACAAGAGAAATCAATAAACATCTTGAAGTAAATGAAAATGAACACAAACACAACATATAAAAACTTATGGAATGCACAGAAGGCTGTGCTAAGAGGGAAATTTATTACCTTAAACTCCTATAATAAAAATGAAGAAAGATTAAAAATTGAGGAGTTATCTGCTCACCTAGAAGAGCTAGAGAAAGAACAACAAACTAACCCCAAAGCAAACAAAAGAAATAAATACAAAGATTAAAACAGAAATAAATGAAATTCAGAACAGGAAAACAACAGAATCATCAAAACCAACTGTTAATTTTTGAGAAAATCAATAACATCGATGGACCCTTAGCTAGGTTGTTAAAGATAAAAAGAGAGAGGAAGCAAATAATGAAAATCAAAAATGGGAGGGAGGATGTAACTTCTGACCTCAAAGAGACAAAGGAAATAATGAGAGGAAACTATGGGCAACTGTATGCTAACAATCTAGACAACTTAGATGAAATGTACAACATTGTATGTACCCATAAAACGTACAAGTGTGAGGAATCCTAATCTCATTTTCTATATTAGCAGTTTTACACAAATAGATTAATTCCCTAATGAATTTGTTTCTGACCATCTGACTAGTCTTAAGAGTGATGCCTAAATTTAAACATTAGTACTTTCTTAATTTATGCCTGTCATTTAAGTGAGGTTTTAAGTTGATATGTCAATATTTCCTTATCAGAAGGATTAAAGGAAACAAGAACCTAATGGCTTTGTGGCTTAGGAAGAACACTTGGTGATGGTGCCTCAGTAAATTTGGCTTCAGCATACTTCTGGCTAGTTTGAGACTTAAAAAGTAAGTTAGAATTTGGCAAGTTAGTATTCCAATTTTGATTAATTGAAAATAGATATTTTTTCTTCCCTGTATTGTGCATGGCCTATCTGGCAGATGTTGATGAGTAATAACCATGTCTTCTTTCATTCTGCTTACGAGCAATCTTCATCTGAGAATTCTGGTCCTCAGTCTTTTGTCTATTAAGCTGTTGTTGGATATTACCAACATTTCTAGATTGGGGAACTGGAATGTTCTACTTCTCTTCATCATCCATCTTCAGGTTCTTTGTCATCTTTCACTCTGCTTCTCAGATTTTACGATTTCCATTACCCACACTCTTCCTTGTTGCCAAATCTGGGATAATAGGTTTTGCTTTCTAACATATCCTTTCCTTTAAATACACAACTTTTCATGGGCCAATCTGCTGAGTTCAGTCTGGAAGCTGAAGCCAACATCTGAGTTTCCTCAGCACAGAAATTTTAGGTATGTCCTAGCAACTTCAAGCTCAGAACTGTGACTTCAGTGGATCCTACTTGACCTTGAAGCCTCCCTACCTTCCAGGGAGAGATGAGGCATAGAACAAACAAAGCCCAAGAGCACTGATGAATTACCTGCTGACCACCCCAGCATCTGTCTGTACAATCACCACAATGTACTGTTTAATATTTTCAGAGTTTTCTCTGGGTTTTTGTCCCTGGCTTATCTATTCTTTAAGTTTGTATCCAGTTAGTGATATGATTGAGATTGTTTTTAACTGTTTCAGTCACATTTTATTTCTGAGGAGGGAAAAAAAGATCTGGTGATGCCAATTAGTAAAATCTGACAAGGCTTCTAAAATCTAGTCTGTAATGTTGAAGTATTTTAAATAAACAGGAGAATGAAAAACAATGTGCTATATAGAGACAAAGTGGTGCTGTTCCCTTGGCTACATGACTAGAAAATTCCCCTTATTTCACCAGACAATACATGAGGAAACCAGAAGAAAATAAAACACAAGACCCCATGGCATACTTGCTGGAGGGTTTGGTGAATCTCCATCTTTAGTTTCCTAGGACACCTGCCCCTGCCACATCAGCATCCACTTCCACAGAGAAACATGAGTCCCACCTGCTATTGCTGGCACCACAATTCCAAAGGCAGCCATTCTCAAGAATGTGTTTCAGCTATTGGGCCTCAGTCATGAGGTAACATGAGACAGGAACTAAATAAAACACCAACCCAATTATCAGAAATCACTTTCCCAGTCTTTGCAATAAGGCTCTGACTGGTGCCTTCCTTCAGAGATTAGCCCTCCTAGCAAGTAGTGAATTTCAGGGCCCACTTTTTCTACTCTAAGTCTGTGTCCTGTCAGGGTCTTATGCTACCTTGTGGCACTAGGAATTCCTTGTTTTATGGTAACATGAATGCCCTCTCTAATACCTATCAAATAGACTTTCTCTTCCTCTTGGATGTTCTATTGCATGACTTAAAGCTGGTAATCCATTGTTCCAGGCCACTTTTAGGTAATTGTTTCTTTTCAGCATCTTTTGCCTGAATGGCAGTTTCTGGGAGGTGACTTAGAGGAGTTTCCTTTTTCAGTCATTTAGGCTCCACCTTATAGATTGCTACTGACATACTGAAACCTCAGTATATGCATAGGACTTACCCTGCTCCATGTGGAACATGTCCAGGGACCCATCTTTGGAATATAGGGTGGCTCCACACCATGACATTCTGTTGAGGGAGGAGTCAGTGTGAATTCCCACCCAGTTACTACAATGCTTTAACTGTTTTTGCTATGTGTTCAATGATTCTATGGGGCTGCAGCACCCTAGCATATCTGATTTCAACTATCATTTTTTTTGACTGAAAGGACCTACATATATGTTTGTAGCCCCCTCAAGTCCAGGAAATGCTAATGCAATTACATCAGATTTTATTAACATTTTATTACACTTAATAAGAGAAACAAATTCAAAAAGGAATGGCATTCAAGAGGAAAGATGCCCCAGTAGAGAGAAATAATTCGGGTAATGTTATTTCAAAATGACACTGAAAGAAAGAGTGAGTACAGAAAGAAAGGAATATATATAATCCACACGTTTTAGTGAGTAAGCAGTATTACTTCCTGAGACCCAGAAATTCTAATTTGGACTGCTATGTTGAAAGAGATCAAAATATATGTTGCTTCCAAGTAGTTGGTAGTGTATTAAATTTCAACTTGATTAGAGTCTACAAAAAAGATTTAATAATTAGGGTCTTTTCTTTCATAAACAAACATATTCACACACATAATCATTCATACACAAATACACACATAAGCACACACAAAAGCAAGCATATATGTGTTCACACAAGGCTGGCCTTTTTCTACGTTTTAGCAGAACCTCTCCTGGGGCCTACTATTTACGTAACTTATTTACCCTTTTAACTCATTTCAAAGAGTCAAACTGTATTAAAGACCTGGCAACAAATTTAAATCTCTAAATATGTTATCTCTTTTTGTACATGTGAGAGTTTGTTGAGAAAGAAATGAAGAAACTTCTTTGCTACCATAATCTCAATGGACTGCTGGGAAGACTATCAGTCTTTACATTAGCAGAGTTTGTCATAATTAATACTTAGGGAATTTGACTTCTCTCAGCTTTGTTTTTAATTAATTATGCTTCTATGGCCATTGGTATTCTTTCCTATAGTTTCTAATAATATATTTGCTTGCAAAATTATTTAGACAATCTGCATCCATGTATTGTCAACAACCAGTCAACATTTATTTCTAATATGGGACAAAAAAATTGTTCAAACAAAAGTGAGAGTGAAATAATCAGATATATACTAAATTGAGTGGTCAGCTTTAATCAAAGTCCTTCTTGTTTCCCAAAGGTTTTTAACAGATTATATAATTCAATAAATTAAACCAAAATATTTTTAGTTTCCTATATGAGGCTGGAACCATGAAAAATAATGAGGATTTTGGGAAAATAGACACAGTTTTACTCTAGAAATGTTTTCATTTAGAAGTTGAAAACATTGCACATATGTTGAAAATGTAAGAAACTGGAGTCCTGGAAGCTCTGTCTGAAACAGTAAATTTTATTCTGGTTTACTACTAATTTACATTTAACCATCGTTCTTCATTTACAAGTAATTTATCAGAGGCTATTTAAAAACATTTTTTGTGAATACATTGCTAATTTTACACAGTATTTGAAAAAACACACTGCTTTTATAGCATAGATGTTTCTAGATTCACTTGTTGCCACTACAATCTCCCCACAATATTGTTGCATTGTTTTTGGCTGTTTTTCATGAGACAAGTATTCATTAGAATAACAGAAGATTAATTTGCAGTAAGATAGTCTAGTCCTCAGGTTCACTGTAAATAAATGAAGCCCTAAATGGTTACATACTTATGGTTGAATTAAAATTTGATTCATGATTTCTATGTCACGTGCAGTGCTTCCCCTACAAACTACTGTCAGGATGATTATATGGCTAGAGGAGTGATAAAGAAAGCAGAATGTGGTAATGTTATAAGATTATATTTGTAATACAGCAACACTTTGGATCACAATGATTCTGTAGCTTTACAAAAAGCCATAAGGACACAGAATCTGAAATATTAACACACAATACCTGGTGTAGAAATCAAATCCTGCATGTTTGAACAAAGTTAAAATGGAGACCTAGTACTTAAAGATGTATTTCAAATCAGGCCTCATTTGCATCACTCCACAATAAGAGGTTTTGTTACATTCTTTTTTTCTAACATGAAACAAAGTCAGAATATGATAAATTTATAAGACAGAGGGACATATTGTTTTCCTTGGATATTTGGCATTGCATCTTTTTCAAATAATATCACAGGTCTTGAAAACAGAAATGTGCTGTAGTCATCCATCCAAGCACAGGTAGACACTGGGGTATCTGAAGATATTAACTTTCTTGGAAACCATATTTCCTAAATATGTGGGTAGATACTTTAAATTTTTCTAGGAATATGCCAGAATACCTTGGAAAAAGGAATTTCTGCTTCCATTGGCAAATTAAAACCAATAGATACTAGCAAAGACAGTTTTGAGAAGTTGTCCACTTAGTTGAATTGCTACACATTTCTTTTCTGTATATAAATTATAAAATCTATCACAAAATTCTTAATCCTCAATTAGTGTCTGGAAAATGATAGCATATTTGTTTATTAAGACTTTGTTATGTTACAATTCTGCTACATTTGTTTCAGCTTCTCAGTAACACATTTTTTTTTTATTTTTTCAGATGGAAAACTTGGAGTGCAGAAAGGTGAATATATTTACTTAAAGAAATATGCCTACTATATGGTTTAATGTGTAATTAAATATGTAGCTTACCTTCAAATTCATCAATATTAAACATTTCTATATGAGCTCCTTGAATCACAACTGCAAATACATTGTAACTAATATATTTAAATAAGTATAGTTTTTTACATGAATTTATAGTTAACATTCATTCACTTAACTTATTTTCCATAAGAATATAGTTGATGTTTAAATAACTCTGAAGAATGTTCTTAAAGAAAATCTTATCCCTTTACAAAAATTATTCATCACAAAGGGAAAAATAGGATACAACAAATGAAAAAAAATAGAACTTGATTCTACATCTTTGCAGCATGCTCACTAGCAAAACCAAAGATATTTTCTTTCTATAAACTGTATAAATTTCAGATTGTCCATTGCATTTCTACCTCATTACCCCTGGAAAATGCTGAATCTGACATCATTAAGTTGACATCACCTAAAAGTCAGAGATGACTGGTGGACAAGGGGAGGGCACCAACAAAATTTAAGGGCTTTAAAAAGAATTAAGAAATAAGTATTAACATATTGTAAAGGTAATGATTACTGTATATTAAAATGATATTAGCATGGATAAGTTATAAAATATGATTGAGATTATGTGGCAAAAATTTATTACTTAGTAAACTGATATCCATAAATATTCATCTATTGAGAATAGAAAACTAAATGGGAAACATATGGGGAAATTTTTAAACATGTGAAGGCCATCTTCATCTTTAAATATGCAGAATCATAAATTCTAGTCTTAGATCTTGGGCTCACATGATTTGGATGTAAATCCAATGTAAGAAACATTGTCTTTAATCTTTAAAGATTCTACTGTGAGATTTGTTGGCTTTTTGGTATCTCCCCATGACCCTTCATATGGCACTTTTCACTTTCTTATTCCTCAGGCTGTAAATGAAAGGATTCAGCACTGGGATGATAACAGCATAGAACAAGGAGGTAAGTTTGTCTCCCTCTACTGAGTAGAGAGACAGAACCTGATCAATTCTGTCTCATAATATATGGTCATGACAATCAGGTGGGGAGTACAGGTGGAAGAATATTTTCTCCTTCCTTCCATTTTGTCTGTTCTTATAACAGCCACCAGGATGTGAATGTATGAGAGGATAATGAGGACAAAATGGAATAAAACCATTACAGCCACTCCTACCATCTTTACAGTCTCCTGCAGGGAGGTGTCACCACAGAATTTATGAGGAGTGATGGGAAATTCACAGACAAAAATAAAATCAAAAACAATAAACCCACAGGGTGGAATGTTTATGAATTAAAGAGGCATTACTGAGTCAAAAAGGCCAACAGTCCAGGTCCCCAGAACCAGTGTTGGACACACAGAAGATTTCATGATGAGCAGGTATCTTAGTGGGTAGCAAATGGCTACATAGCAATCCACAGCCATCACTGCAACAGAAAACACTCAGTTGACTTGAGGAATGTGGTGATGTAGATTTGGGCAAGCCAGAAGTTATAAGACATAACTTTCCTGGTTGACAAATAGTTAAGGAGAAATTTGGGGAAAAGAAGTGTGCTAAAATACATTTGGAAAAAGGCCAGGTGAGAGACGAAGTAATTCATAGGTATCCAGAGAGAGAAATCAAGAACAAAGAAGATGGCAGCTGTGTTTCCAAAGATATTCGCCAGGTAGGTCAGTGAGAAGAGGAACAAGAGGGGGATAACAGCCTGAGGGATAGTGGAAAATCCCACCAGGTTAACTCAGTGATAGTGCCAGAATTCTCATGTCCCATTCTGGCCATTGAAATTTGCTAAATTAATTAAGTGGATAAACAAAAATATTTTTACATGAAGTTTATGAATTTAAATGAATTCCCTTTCACATGAACTACAACTCTGATATCAAATGATTATTGCATTGAAAAATTGTTGGTAAGTTTTCATTGGGCAAATATTTGACTTAAGCAAATAATACATTGGAGAAGTACTATATACTCCTACAAATTAAGGTATGTATTATTCAATTACATGTTTTTGAAAAAATATACATAATAACTTTTGAATTCAAAGCTGAGAATTATACCAATTTCTATGCATTATTTCAAAATATTACAGAATACTCTTCCATATTTAATCACATCATTTTTATTGGCTCAAAAAGATAAACTGACTTGCTCAACATTACAGGAAGAGAAAATGTTGGTTGAAAATAACTTATATTGCCTTGCAATACACTGAAAATCAAAACACTATATTTAATATTTAAGTAAGTGAAAACATTGACTTTTTTGCCATTCCTGGTTCCTAAGGAACAAAACTATTCATATCTTAAGAATGGAATAATGTGCAAAATTTAAATACTTTGACTATTTTTCCACGACCTTAATATTAATTAGAAAAATATGAGTAACATACCAAACAAACTTTTAAACTTCATAAATAATATGATTCAGTTGTTTTAAAACCAACATTTTGTCAATTTTAAGTGTATCATGAAATTGCCTTTACCAGTTTATGTCTCATATGTGGAGAATACATACAGTGATCCATTTTAAGTTTGATATGACAAAATTTTTTATTTAAACTCACTAGCTTAAATTTAATTAGGAGAAAAAGTCTTTTGTTATCTAAATTGCAGAATAAATTACACAACACACATATGCTAAAGTCTGCAATTATTAACAAAGTAACAGTAAGTAAACAAAAAATAAAATGAAGTAATATATATGAGATTATAGAAACATGAAGGAAATAAATGAAAACATAGAGTTTTATGTTTTCATGAAGTCAATTAAACTCCCTGTTCTAGTTTGCTAATGCTGCTGGAATGCAAAACACCAGAGATGGATTGGCTTTTATAAAAGGGGGTTTATTTGGTTACACAGTTACAGTCTCAAGGCCATAAAGTGTCCAAGGTAACACATCAGCAATTGGGTACCTTCACTGAAGGATGGCCAATGGTGTCCAGAAAACCTCTGTTAGCTGGGAAGGCAAGTGGCTGGCATCTGCTCCAAAGTTCTGGTTTCAAAATGGCTTCCTCCCAGGACGTTCCTCTCTAGACTGCAGTTCCTCAAAAATATCACTCTTAGTTGCACTTGGGATATTTGTCCTCTCTCAGCTTCTCTGGAGCAAGAGTCTGCTTTCAACAGCCATCTTCAAACTGTCTCTCATCTGCAGCTCCTGTGCTTTCTTCAAAGTGTCCCTCTTAGCTGTAGCTCCTCTTCAAAATGTCACTCACAGCTGCACTACACTGCACTGAGTTCCTTCTGTTATATCAGCTCATTTATATGGCTCTACTGATCAACTTAGTCTCACCTAGAATGGGCAGAGCAACACCGCCATGGAAATTATCCAGAGTCATCACCCACAGCTGGGTGGGGTGCATTCCAAAGAAACACTCAAAGAATTACAGTCTAATCAACACTGATAACATCTGCCTCCACAAGATTACATCAAAGATAATGGCATTTGGGGGACACAATACATTCAAACTGGCACACTCCCCATAACATATCTTTTCTCTTTTTTTCTTTTCCACTCATTCCAGTTTGTACTGCCTGACATTTCTCTTTTTGTGTCATCTATACACTGTCATATATGGAAAGGATTTTTATACATCCTACTCCACAAACATATGAATTACTGATTCTACATAATCCTTGCTTTTATGCTTGTACTCCCAAAGCACAAGGTGAAAATGCTATATGATTTACAAGCCAAAGGAATAGAGAGTGAAAAAAAATGTAAGAGAATAGAAAAGGTAAACTTGGTGATTGAGGAAGGAAAGAAGAGTATTTAGGAAGAGAAGAAAATTTTACATATTACCCAGTAGATAGGAAACATCTTTATCCATATTCTTGTTGATACTGGTTACTGATAAGTGGATTTTCTAGAAGAATCAAACTGTCAAATATCCAGTTAGAAATAGATAGCATAAGAGCCATGCTTGCTTGACATTCACTAGAACTCAACATATTGAACACAATTATCTTGGGAATGTGCTCCTGAACTCCATGAAGTTATGTTGAAAAGAATGACACAGCTATGGCCAAAGACAAGAAAAACCTGTTACCCTGATTTTACATGATTAATTAGAGTTTATAATTTACCAGCATTCTTGTTATTCCTTTCCTCACATTCCTTATATTGCTAGTGGCAACCAATTCATTAACACCATCTATCATTTCCTATTTATTTTGATAATTGTTAACTCACTTCTACGGTAGAAACAACTCAAATTGGAAGTTTTCAAAGTAATATATTATTAGCATCATATTTTTTATTAGATATAAATTTTCTTAACTGAAATTTTGGAAAATTAGTTGAATTGAGCCTCATTATTCACAGTTGTCTGCTTATACTCACTCAATTAGAAGATATAATATTCATTCTGATAAGAAAAAAGTGAGGTTTATCTTAATCTGCCTATGTATAAATAAATTATTACTCTTTTGTAAAAGAAAATTCACACTGGTAAAATGAATTTTTGTGTGTTTTGTACCCACATATTTGTGCTTGGAATAGTACTACAGCATACTTCTTCAAATCAAATGATGACTTTCATGGATTTTCCAAACAAAATTTTATACCATGCTCTCACTTCTTTGGGAATTTCTGGTCATGAAGTAGTGGGTGTGTTTTCTAAGATTACTTCATTATACATTATAAGTTTTGTAATTATTTTGTAAAAAAATATATGATATTGAAAGTTAAGTACATTGGCAGTTAGAGACAATTAGATCTCAAAAGTTAATTCTGTCTGTGTACACATGTCCCCCAAAATAATATATCCTGGAGATGACAGTGGCCTTTACAGAACTTGGATAGTTTAATAGTCACTGAAATTGAAGCTTTGGCTCTGTTAATGACCATTTTACTCTTTCTACAAATTCATATGGCATATTGGAGTGACGTTTCAACAATTTGCAATTTCAGACAAACTTTGCCTTTTCTTTTTATCCTTTCCCTTTCAATAGAGGAATTTTGAGCATCTGTTGGGCTCCAGCCACAGCTATAAGGAAAGGAAATATAGAAATCCCACTTTACTACAAAATGCTTATGAATTTTACATTGTAAGTGGGAGATAGACCTCATAAATGTACACATTTTTAACAATTATATTTCAGTATAGTGATATGTCAACCAAATTCCCTTTGATTTGAACATAGTTAAGTGATTGTAGATGCCATAGGTGCAATTGCTTACTGATGAAATGAATCCACAAAATATCCTCAGAGTAAGACTCAGGAGAGTGTTTGCTTGACTAGACAACCAGATATCATAATTACCCACAATGACACCTGCATTTATCTTATACTGATCCCACCTACCTTTTTATCTTTCATACATCTATATCTATCTACTTATCTATTGCACCTAGAAATGTTTCTGTGTGTGCATCTTTGGTTACAGGTATTTTAATGGATGCATTTCATTTATTCTCTCTTATTTGAAATTTTATAGTAATCATGCATGTTACAGCAGAGAAAACGGCTAGCCATATTCTTAAGATGTATAATTTTAAAAATGTATTGGTGAGAAACTCAAAAGTTTGTCATAAGATATAGACCCTAAATGAGGCTAAGCATAGCTATTGAATAAATGGAACATTCCATTAGAGTACAGCTACTCATACCTGCATGTGGATATCAGTCATGTATTCCTGATCTAAAGATAGCCAGCAATAAACCTAAAGAAAAAGAAAAGGAAAATAGAATGGTGAGGTATTTATGATTCTTTCCCATAAATTAATGGAATTTATGGAACTCTCAGATGCTCTCTCCACTCCTAAAATCAAGTCTGTTCTGTGTACTTGTTCCATATGAAACATTTCTGAACACATGAGTTCCTTATAAATACCACTACTCGCAGGAAACTTGTAATGACTGTGTCCAAGTGTAATGAAGGTTGTGTGCTAAGGTTAGAATTTGATGAGGAAATGAGGAGTGATTAGACTTTCTTAGGTCTTTGTGATACTCATCACAAGTGACCATGATCCCAACCTTAGCAGCATGGCAGGGGGAGTTGAAACTCTTTTTTCAGGTTTGGAAGCCTTGCCTGAGCTCAACTATCAGTGGTACCTTTTGGGTCCCTACAAATCTCTATTTATATTGCTCCTATGACTTAATGTAAAATTGGTATTGATGTATTATCCATGTGCTTCCCTGCTGGATTTTGCCTAAAATCCCTAAAGAATTGCTGCAGGTGGAGCCATTTTAGTGGACAAAAGAAAGGCTGTGAACTTACCCAGCAGTTTTTACTGACTCATGGGTAGTGATTCCAGCCTACCTATTTTTTCAGCCCACTGGCAAGAACTCTGATTGGCATAGAAAAAAACAGGGTCCCCTATTGGCAGGAAACATATGGATGAAAGTAAGTTTTCTCTTTAATAAACTTTTAATTACCCATGTGAATACTCAAAAGAAAAGATACTATGCTGAGGAGGGGAATACAACTGACTTAACAGCCTATTCTTCTCAGATAAATACAGAGTCAGAATTGCCATCCACCCTAGAGCAAGTTGATGTACAAGTAGATGAACAATCTATCATCTTCTGGACCCACAAGAGGACACCCATGTGATTCAGACATGGTACCAACCTGAGCCTGCATGCATGACTGTCTTTGTAATCAGAAAATCTGGAACAGAATGAAAAATCTCTCCCACCTGCTGGACCCTGTCCAGGGATTGAAAACCCAGAAGAAGACAGTTGTCAGCTGAGCTTTTGACAATGCATCCTCTGGAGTTAGTGACCTTGAAAGATGTAGTTGCAGACTTTACATAGGAAGAATGGTTCCTGCCAGCAACTCCCCTGAGGAAGCTGTTCAGAGATTTGATGCTGGAGGATATCCCACCATCTGCTCTCAGTGGGACATCAGGTCTGCAAATCAGATGTATCTCCAAATTGGTTCAAGAAGAGGAACTGTGGAAAGAAGGAATTGGATTTTTCCAAACCCAGAATTCAGGCAGGTAAAGTGGTCTTAGAAAATGAAATTCTATCCATGCAACATATCTGCAGGAAAGATATATCTACCATCATGTCATTGAAGCTGAATTCTCATACTGAAAAGAATGGCATTGTATGTAGTGAATTACCAGAAGATTTTATTCACTGTTCCAGAGTTACTCAACAAATGTTAACTAACAGTGGAAAGAAACCCTACTTGAGCAAGCTATTTGACAAAGCCCTCAGTGACCAGTCATCTTTTAATTAAACAAAGCATCTTCACACTAGAAGTAGGCATGTGAATGTCATCTATTTGGCAAACAAATTATACAAATCTGTGGCATTACACATTACAAAGGATCTCACATTGGACAGAAACCCTATGAATATTATCTATGTGGGAAAGCCTTCACTCAATATTCTGCCCTCAGAGAACATGAAAGAACACACACTGGAAAGAAACCTCATCAATGTCAGCTATGTGGAAAAGTCTTCTTCCACTATTCTAACCTTAGAAGGCATGAGAGGACTCAAATTGGAGGGAAACACTATGAATGTCTTCCACGTGGGAAGCCCTTCACTCAATGTGTTCATCTGAGGCAACTTTAGAGAACTCAAACTGGAGAAAAACCTTGTGAATATCATCTATGCAGGAAAGCTTTCACTCCTTATTGTTATCTTAGAATACATGAGTGAATTCACTCTGGAGAGAAACCTAACCAATGTCACCTATGTGGGAAAATCTTTACCCATTATCTTAACCTTAGAAGATATGAGAGGACTCACATTGGAGAGAAACTGCATGAATGCCATCTCTGTAAGGAAACCTTCACTAAGGGTTCTGTCCTGAAAGAACATGAGAGAACTGACAATGGAGAGAAACTATACCAATGTCACCTATGTTGGAAAGCGTTCACCCATTATTCTAACCTTAGAAGGCATGAGAGGACTCCCACTGAAGAGAAATAGAATTTCTAAACTTAGTGTAGATGAGAGAAGTCACAATGTTTAAAAATCATGTAGATGTCACTTACATGGGAAAGCATTCACCGATTATTCTAGCTTTAGAGAACATGAGAGATCTCACACTGGAGAGAAACTTTATGAATGTCACGTGGGTGGAAAACCTTCAACTGGTGTTCTGGTTTTTAAAAATATGAGAAAACTTGAGGGGAGAGATGCCATAAGAATATCATCTATGTGGGAAAATGATAGTTTAGTTTTGTAAACTTAGATATTAGATAAGTCAAATTGGAGGGAAACCCAATGAATGCCATATATGTGAAAGGCTTCAAAATTCAGACATTAGACTACATGAGAGAATATGCTCGTATACTATATATGTTTTGGATATGGAAGAGATTTCAGCCCTTGTGTTTTTCCCTTAGACATACTATAGAATGCACACACTGAAGGAACACCATCTGTAATAAATCTGTTAGAGCTTCCGGTCATCCTAATTCATCAATGTAAGCCAATTCATACTGGAGAAAAGAAATATCAATATCACCTATGTAATAAAGCCTTTAGTAAGAATATCTGATGATATACAATGTGAGAGAACTCATGATATGCATTTAATGAAAGTGGAAGAAACTTCGCACATTTCCCCAAGTGATAGGTCTTACTGGAGAATGAAGCCATTTGAGGAAGTGTCAGATAATCCATGCTGGAGATATTATTCATGAAAACATACACAAAATCCTTTAATCATAAAGCAACACTTGTAGGACAAGTGAGATTTCACACTTTATAAAACTTGTTGGTGTCATGAAAGAAGACATATCTTCAGTAATCACTCATTCCTTTAGCATTAACATACTTATGCTGATGAAACCATTGTAAAATCAATTTATAAAATTCTTCAGCTTGATTTCACATCAGAAAATTCATAATGGAAAAATGAAATAATTAATATGGACCCTTTGGCAAAAAATTCAGCAGAGTCAACATTTTGAACAAGACAAACTATTGAAATTACGAAGGATAACAATGTAGAAGTGTGAAGTGACATTGGTAAACTGAATAAAGAATTTTGTAAAAAGTAATATGAACTATGATAAATTCAATAGATAAGAACTTCCATATATGTAAGCAACAAATATTTTTGCTGAAAATCTAGTATGTTGGACACAATCTAGTAAAATTTTTAGGCTGTTCTAAGCACAAATATTTAAATCAATCAGAAAATAACTTTGAATGCTAACACAAACATCTAGAATGCAAAATTATGATTATTAACTATTGTCTTAGTAGTATAACAGGTTCATGGCAAGGATGGACACAAACATAGGTGGATATAAACACTTTGGCAGTATAGTCTTATAAAATGTAAATTTTCCTCTTTTAAAGTGCCATTTAATATTAATTAAGAAAGAAATTAAAAGCAAAGCTATTTAAATAACACAAAACCTGTCATGGAAATTTGTGGGTTCATTGGCCAGAAAATTTCCAAGAATCCAGATTTCATTAGTGTGTCATTCCATACATTCATATTTTGTTGCAAAAAAAGGCTTTTGCCAACAATAACCTGGAGATCACACCAAACAAGATAAATAATATATCTTGTAGGAATAGAGAGTGTCCCATTTTCTGAATGCCAATGTTCAGTGTCCAAATTTCAGAAGGAAATTTCAAATTGGATCACCTCCAATTTGGAATAGGGGTCTTTTTGTCTTTTTCACTGCAGCCCACCTGTCATGAATGTATTCCAGTGGCAAAATAGAATAGTAGAATATATTGATATTGGGATTCACATTTTTGGCCTAAGTAGGGATTGCTCTGACTCTCTATTCCCTCAAACTCAATATTTTCCAGCATACATTACAGTGCCTTGTTTTCCTTACACTGCAGTGCTCAGTGCCTAAATACATTTAGGTGAAATCACCACCCAGATAATTGTTTTTACTGATGGCCTTTTTATAGCTGTTATTTGAGTTGTCCATTCCAGTATCTTCTCACCCAATAACTATAGTGTGGAAGTGTGCTTATTGTTGGATCACTTGTCCTTTTAATAAGGTATCTAGATTTGATTGGAGTCTAGATATATATCTGAACACTTTGAAGAGGTGTTTCTCCAGAGCTAAAGCAGTTTCCCACTGCCACAATATGCCTTAAGTCCACTGTCCATTATCCATAGTATGTGTATAAAAAGTTTTTTTCCTATTATCAAACTTATCTCCATTGAGTTTACAGTGTTTCCATGAACTAAGCCATACCATCAGTAGGAGTATTTTTTTGTCATCTATTGTATTGATTTCTCTGCAGAGGCCTGGCCTGAGCAACTTTATTTAAGAAACCAATGAAGGTTTGTATCTCCTCTTCCCCCATCCACCTTAATGGAGCATAGGATTTCTGATCCCTTTTGGGGACCCAGAGTCCTTGACTCCATACCTATACATTCTTTTTCAGATTTAACAAATGATTTTGACTGCTGACTCATTATATAGATATTTCATTTTAGTTTCTAGTTTATTAAAATAGCTAGAAGGAAATACTGGAAATTGTTGAGTTGTAATCCAGTAGTCCTGATATTAGATAATGACTATATAGCTATATAGCAAAAATAAAAGCCAGTTGACCATTTGTATGTACCTACTTCTAGGTGTTTTATTCTGTTCCACTGATCTACACATCTATCTCTGACAATACTACACTTGGTTAACTTTATTTTATGTCTCTAAACTTTGGTGGATGCAATAGTAGGGATTATAAGGGGTATGGGGTGTTTGAGCTTTTATTTTTTATTTCCTTTTCTGGAGTTATACAAATATTCTAAGTTTGATATTGGTGATGAATTCAGAACCATGTGATGATACAGTGAACAATTGATCGTATACTTTGGATAGATTGTATGTTGTATGAATTATCTCAATAAAATTACATTAAAAATGATTACCACATTTTTAAACAATTAGTAAATTCCTACCTGTCAGAGAATCCTGTCAATTTGGGAATAGCAACTCAAATGCAGCAATGATCTATTAGGAAAAAAAGTGTCTGTAAAGACATTCATTGGAAAGTGCAATTGTGGGTCTGTTGCAATGACAGTGACAGAAGATTCCCAGTCAGGAATTTCAAATAAATCACTAAGAACTGTGTTTTATTTTGTAAGAGAGTATCTCTATCAGCCCATTAGTTTTAACAGTCAGTAATAACTGATTTGCTCCATGTATTAGGCAACTAGCTTGACATATGCCATCTCCCATCCTGAGGCTGGCTGATTTAGAAACTGTTCCTGTCAAAAAGTTAAGGAATGTTACTTAGGTTCTTTTGAGAATGATTTTGATGCAGTATGACCAGATCAATTACGCCTTTCTAGTCTACAATTTTATGTGTTCTATAACACATCTGTGAGCCCTTTGTTTCCTCCTTTACCTAATTATGCATAAAGTGTTTGATTTTATTCAGAGTCTAATCAATTCCACTTTTCTGTTGCTTTATTCCTAAAAAATTCAGGAAATAAATAAATCTCAGAGATTGTAATAAAAATCAATCAGAGAAACACTGGATATCTGAACATTTCCTCTGATACACTGATATTTGAAGGATTATTTTTCCTTTTGTTGACTGATTCCCATGAAATGCCATGGAACACGTTTGACTCCAAATTTATTGGTTAAGATTTATAATCTATCTCAAGAAATATATCATTCATAGAGATTTTGTGACTTCATTTTCTAAGTAATATTTTTCAAAATATTTTCAAAATTTTGAATATAATCTATGAATCATTCATATATTTTCAGATGCCATTTTAAAATAACCACCTGTAATTAACACTGGAATCAAAAATATTTTGTCTTTTCTATGGGTATAAATTTATAATATGGGATAAAATAATTAACTATGCTAATTATCTTGAAACATAACACATACTTCAGTGAATATTTCAGAAGTCATATTCAACTAAAACCTAAATGTATAAATATAATTGAGGAATGAGGGAACAATTTTATTTTATGTAACATGAATATTTTTGCACAATTTATGCCCTTACAAATTCCATATCCTTCATATTTCTTCATTCTGTAAAATTCAAGTAGTCACTTTTCAAGAAGTTTTACATTTATCCTTAATCATATGAACAATTATACTTTTGGATTCTTTGCAAACATGGTTAGTCTTTATGAAGGATACATATTGATCATAACTCTCAAGAATCCTGGGCAACTGCTGATTTCACCCTCCAGAGAGGCCACTTTTCTTTCAAATTCTAATTGGTAAAAAGCCTTTAGCTATGCTCTTGATAGTCATCATATGTGTAATATTGCTTATTAGCAATAAACTTAGCAGATACTATTTTCTCACACTCAAAAATTGAGGTACTCAAAAAAGTCTCATAGGTGAATTGTAATTCAATGAATTTTCAATTTTATGTCTGAATATAAAGATATTATTGACATTTTAACATACCTATAACATCATGTATCCAAAATAAAACTATGTTTTTTAGGGCTTGGCCTAATATCATGGCATGATGAGTAATCATGTACCATTTCATATTAACAACAAAAACAATTTATGAGTAGCTAATAATTAAAGAAAAAGGGAGTTCATTTTAGGAAGAGATCGTGACACATAGTGGGACTCATCAAAAATGAATTGAACAGATCCTTACACATGGTATTAATTCTTCTTGGAATGATTGGTAGAGTTTACCTGTGAAGCCATCTGGTCTTGGACATTTATATTTTTTGAGTTTTTTGATGACTGAAGTTCTTGATTGATTCAATCTTTTTACTAGTAATTGGTCTGTTGCGGTCTTCTATTTCTTGTAGAGTTAGTGTAAGTTATTCATATGTTTCCAGGAATCAGTCCATTTCATCTAAGTTTCCTAATTTGTTGACATACTGTTCTTCATAGTGTTCTCATAGAAGGTTGTTTTATTTCCATGCAGCCAATAGTAATGTCACTGCTTTCATTTCTGATTTTATCTATTTATGTCTTCTCTCTTGTTTTTCTTTACCAGGATAGCTAATTGTTTGTTAATTTATTGATCTTTTCAAAGAACCAAATTTTCATTTTATTAATTCTATTCTTTTTGCTGTTTTTCTCAGTTTCATTTATCCCTTCTGTTTTTGGGGGGAATAGTTTAAGGTTCTTTCTCTTGTTCTCCCAGGTATGCAGTTAGGTCTTTGAATTTAGCTCTTCCCTTTTAAGGTGAACACTTATGGTTATAAATTTACCTCCTAACACTGCCTTCACTGCAGCCATAAATTTTGGTATGGTGTGTTGTTTTCATGTCTTCAGATATTTACTGGTTTCTTCTGCAATTTCCTCTTTGTCTCACTGATGAAGAGTGTGTTATTTAAATTAATAGTGAATTTTTCACTTCTCTGTTGCAACAAAGGTGAGTCTCCCATAGACAGCTTATTGTTGGATTCAAACTTCTGTGTATATTCTGCCAGTTCATGTCCTTTGATTTGGGAGGTTAATCCCTTAACATTCTATTCTATTACTGTAAACGTAGTACCAGAAAAATTTTATCCTTAGGTCTTTATATGCTGTATCTTATTTTTATCTCTCATTTTACCCTTTTAATTACCCTTACTGATACTTTTCATATATATACTCTACTTCAATCCTCTCTCTCCTATCCTTTTCTTTCAGATGCAAAACTCACTTTCATATTCCTTGTAGGGGAGGTCTCTTGTTGACAAACTCTCTCAGATTCTGTTTATCTGTGAATATTTTAAACCTCCTTCATTTTTCAAGGATGGTTTTGCTGGATAAAGAATTATTGCCTTGCATATTTCCTCTTCCAGTATCTTAAATATATCTTAATATATGCCTCATTCCTCCATTGTTTCTGATGAGAAATTAGCAATTAAGCTATTGTTGGTCTCTTTTATATGACAAATAACTTCTTCTTGATACTTTCATAATTTTCTCATTATCTTTGGCAATTGACTTTCTCATTAATATGTGTCTCAAAGTATGTCTATTAAGATTTATTCTGTTTGGAGTAAATTATGCTTCCTGGACATGTGTATTTATGGATTTCATAAGATTTGGGAAGTTTTCAGTCATTATTTCCCCATATATATTTTCTGCCCCCTTTTCCTTCTCTTCTTCTTGGAAACAAAGTACATATTTATAAACTTTGTTCTGCCACTCAACTCCCTGAAATACCCTCAATTTTCTTTCCATTCTTTTCATTATCTGTCCTTATATGTCTGCAAGATTTTGATTACACTGTCTTCTGCTTTGCTTATTCTTTCTTCTGCCTGTTCAAACCTGCTGTTGTATGACTCTAGTGCATTTTTAATCTCTTCTAATGTGCTTTTCATTTCCATAAGTTCTATTACTCTTTATTTGCCTGCTTTCAGATTCTTCTTCCTTCTGACTCAGTGGCCTCTTAATATTCTTAATCTCCTTAACCATATTTCCCTTCTTCACCCTGAAATTAATTAGGGGATTTGCTTAAACATCATTGATTAGTTGTTTCCAACTGTGTGTTTCATCCAAAGTTTTAACATGATACTTTGTATTATGCCATGTCTTCCTGTTTCTTAGTATGGCTTTTTTTTGTTTGTTTGTTTTTGCTAGTGTCTCGGCATCTAATTATCTTGATGAGTTTATTCTGAAGGACAGTTTCTCTCTTTTGCCTAAGGTTTTATTGTTGATTTGATTTGCATTAAGGTTCTTGTTTGACACTTGTTTCAACTCATTCTAGATCTTTAATTGCCCATGTTTAACCGATAAAATTTTCCAGATCTTCTTCATCTGATTCCTGGGCTGTATATCTGATACAATTTTAAAGATTGCACTATTTGTGCAACCATTTCACCCCCAGGAAAGAGCTTCCTTAACTCATTTCCTTCCTGGAAATCTTGATCTTTTGTTGCTGTTGTTGCTGCTGTTGTTTTGCCACTACTGTATTTTTTACATTCCTTTAATGGTTTCTTGTTACCTTTGCCTGGAAAGAAAACTCTGCAAAGAGGGTGACCACAGAGAGGACTTCCTCAAGTCAATATTTCCCAACCAGGAGACCCATGGCTAGTGATTCATGGCCAGGGACCCATGAAAGTGTCACCAACCAACTCCAAAGTGCCCTGAGGAGATTGTCAGGAAAGATATGATAAACTGTTTTGATGACTCCCTGAAGCTTCACTTTCCTCACCTGCCCAGCAGATGGTGCTCTTTTCAGGAAACTGTTCCCAAAAATATTAAGGAGGTCCTGAGTCTGTAAATCTCCATTGACCCCACACTTTCCAGGGTTGGATTGAAACACTGAGAGGGGAAAGAGCAATCCAAATTTGCCAATCAAAAGCCATGATCAGTGTTTAGCCATGCTCACACCATGCTCTTGGGGAAGAGAATTTCCACAAACTCTCCATCTGCTACATCTAGTCAGAGACTGGGCCCCAAGGCAGCTCACCTCAAGAGTGGAGGATAGGTTTCAGCAGCTGCTATTGAGTGAGTTACTCATGGTACTTTACTGCAGTTTATCAGCCTCTTCATCCTGGTATTTCTGTATGTTGTACAATGTTCCCTTGTCCTCTGAAGCCCAAGAACAGTTACTTCAAATGGTTCCTTCCTGTACTCTAGATTCTTCAGAGGAGGAGTCAGACATGAAGCTCCCTACTGTGTTATCCTACCCAGAATTTCACTAGCTAATTGATTTTTGGTAAGGCTGTCAAGTCAAGTCAACTGTGAAACAGTCTGTTCAACAAATGGTACTGGGGAAAATGGATATCCATATGCAAAATAATGAAAGAGGATCACAATCACACATCATATACAAACATTAACTCAACATAGATAAAGACCTAAATATAAGGGCCAGGACTATAACATTCCTTGAAGAAAATAAATGGAAGCATCTTCAGGATCTTGTGTTAGAAAATATTTTCTTTGATTGTACACCCATGCACAAGGAATGAAAAGTTTAGATAAATGGGACCTACCCAAAATTTGAAACCATGGAAAAGATAACCTATTCAATGGGAGAAAATATTTGGAATTTAGGGAAGCATCTTCAGTATCTTGCATTAGGAAACAGTTTCTTATATTGTACACCCAAACACAAGCAATGGAAAAAATAGATAAATGGTACCTACTCAAAAATGAAACTTTTACACATCAAAAGACTTCCTCATATAAATGAAAAGACCACCTAATCAATGGGAGAAAATATTTGTAAATGACAGATATGAAAGGGGCTTAATATCCAGAATACATAAATAAATCCTACAACTCAACATAAAAAGCAAACAACCCAATTTAAAAATGGGCAAAAGTCTTGAATAGACATTTCTCCAAAGAGAATATACAAATAGCTAAAAATCACATAAAGAGATAATCTACATCACTAGCTATTAGGGAAATTCAAATCAAACCACAACAATATACCATTCTTTAATACTAGCCATACTAGAGGGTATGAAATGATATATTATTATGGTTTTATTTGCATGTCCCTAATAGCTACTGAGGCTGGCTCTTGTGAAACTTTTTACTGCAAATGAGATGCTCAGCTTAATTATCATTATGCATAAGGGTCACCCCCAGAGAAATTTTTCTGTTGCTTAGATTTGGTCTCTCTCTGTAAGCCAACTCTACAACTAAACTCAATGCCCTACCCTCTATGTGGGTCATGACTCCCAAGGGTGAAGTTATCCCTGGAAACATGAGACATTACTTCTGAGGATGAGCCTGGACCCAGTATTGTGGGATTGAGAAAATATTCTTGGATGAAAAGGGAGAAGAGAAATGAAACAAAATAAATTTCAGTGGCTGAGAGATTTCAAGTGGAGTCTAGAGGTCATTCTTGAAGTTATTTTTATTAATTTTCTAGGTATCCTTTTTTAGTTTTTAGTGTGTTGGAATAGGTAGAAAGAAATACCTGAAACTGTTGAAGTGCAACCCAGTAGCCTTTGTTCATGAAGATGATTGTATAACTATATAGCTTAAATGGATTGACTTTGTGATTGTGAAAACCTTGTAGCTCACACTCCCTTTATCCATTGTATGAACAGATGAGTAGAAAAATGGGACAAAAATTCAATGAACATTAAGGGAGGATGGGAACAATGAGATATTTTGGGAGGTATTTTGCATTTATTTTAGTTTAATTTTTTTGGAGTAACAAAAATGTTCAAAAACTGATAGTGGTTATAAATGCACAACTATATGATAGTGTGAGGAATTGATTTCACACTTTTGATGACTGTATGATATGTGCATACATCTTAAAAAATTGAAATTAAAATGTAGAAGTCTACTGGATGTCAACATTGTTAGTAAATTTTTTAGGGAAAGGGTTGAGTAGAAATAAGTGCAATCTGTGGAAGCAGAAATCCCCCTTTACTCAGTAAAAAAAATTCTACCTTTACAGGAGCTGGAAATCCTCTACAACATATTTGCAGAGCTACAGATCTTTATCTACTCTTCATCACTGTTCCTTGTTTTCAACATTTGTTCATCTACAGTGGGCAGAAAGCAACATTATAAAGAACTGCTCAAATTGATAGAAGCTGTATGCTGTTCCTGATATGGTAAGGATTATTCATACTATATCCAAATAAAGAGATGACTTGTATAGATTTGCCAACATTGATGAGTAAGAAGAAAATGATGGCCAGGCATTTAATAAAGACATAGTAATTTTATTTTCATGGGCACATAGCACTTAAAAGAAGATAATGACACAAAAATATGTACAAAAGTATATTTCCTTAGATTCCTTGAACTGAAGAACATAATTTAAAACAATTTACATAACCTATGTTTTTACTTTAGGAATCTTTTGCATTTAAAAAATATTGAAATTAGAACTGATATTTGAGAAATACTATAACATATTAAAATAATAAATTGCTTAAATATTGATGTAAGAACATGTCTTATGAGTAATTTCACTCCTGAACACAGAATATTATTACTGAGAAGAAAAGCCTTGTTCCACATATTTGAAAATCTTTTAATACTGGTTTCCTGGGAGATAGAATTTCCAAATGCTTCTTCAAGCAATATTTTGGTTGAAAAATACGAAGAAAATATGGCCTTATACAGATATGTGATTTAAAAGTGGAGTAGGTGATTAGTTAATGCACCTTTCAAATTGGCTAGATTAGCTAAGAAGCAGTGGACTTTTAACAGTGGATTTTTACTGTGAGTGTGTTTCATAGATTTAATGCATGAATGAGTTCACTGCCTGAAGACTGATTTCACCTACAACCAACAAAAGAGAGATTACCTTCAGCAATGAGAGAAGTCTCCTCACTCAATCAGATGAAGGCCTGAGAACCAAGGATTTTAGCAGTTATAAGAAGTTACTTCTATTATTACTTCACGCAACCTTCTACTCCTGGGTAACAGAGCTTCATGTTTATCAGACTATCCAACTTGTAGCCTGTCCTATGTAAGTAGCACTTAGGAACCACCATGGCCACATGGGCAAAATCCTATACTAAATCTCATAATATTTGCATACGTATGTAAACATATGTACATACTAACCTATATATACATACACATGTATATGTATATATGTATATGAATATCGTGTTCACTCTGTTTCTTTGGAGAACCCTAACTATTAGATAGTGTTTTATTAGTATGTTCAGATAATCATTAATATTTTTCTATTACACTACACCAAAACTAAACCAGTTGTGATTTCTTAAATTTGGAACATGGAATCATATTAATGCACTTTACATATTATTTTGAATTTTAAATCCATTGATCTATTTAGCACTTGGAATTGTTCTCTTAACTGTGACTGATTTTGTAACAGCATGCATTGTTTTTCAGGACTATATTGTTTCAAAGAGTGTTGCAAATCCTACAAATATGACATATTTCATATTTTGAGAGGACAATAAATCACATATATTAATATCACTAGCAATACAATGGAGAAAGTTTTAAATGTGGGGAAAGTGTCATGCTTACACGGAGAAGGGAAATAGTCTAGAATTATAATTCTCACTTACCTCAAATTTTATGTTTAGCAACTAATTTTGTTAGTTGTTTAAGTAATACTGAATTTTGAGAGAATATTTTATTAGCTGTAGTTTGTGTAATTGTAATTGACCCATATTTCATTCCTGTTGTTAGTAACATGTTTATATCCTCTTACATTACTAATAAATCTATGTAGGTGTTAATCAATTTGGTTGTTTTGAAGCACATCTTATTTTTCCACTTCTTCCTCTTGTTTTTGCAAATGGTTTTCATTGATTTCTACTCTTTTCTTCCATTTACTTTGTTTTTTTTCTTCCTTCACTTACTGGAGGAACACATTCTTCATTTTATCCTACTTGCTTGATTTGGAAATGAGGGTCCGTCTATTTAGATCTTCCACCTTTCCTGGTTTAAGAAGTTACAGTTTTAAAATTTTACCTATGCGCAGCTTTATTTCTGTTTGACAATTTTATGTGTTGTATTTTCACTATCACTCTAATCAGAATATCTAGTTTTAATTTTCCTTTCACTTTCTTCTACAAGCTATATCAGCCTTAAATATATTTGAGTGTGTTTCTCAACTGAAATATAAAAGGGCAACATTTGTGGATTGAATCTGACAGGAAGAGTCTTGCCTTATGGCATAGAAGGACCCCTGCCAGCTCCACATGCACAGATAAGGAAAGAAAACTCAGAGGCCAAGGAACTCTTAGGAATAGAGATGCTAAATGGCTATCAAATGTCTTATTCTCAATTTTTCACATATGTTGATGGACTACTCAGGACTGGAGGAACTGCAGATTTTGAATAGGAAAGAACACAAATATTATTAAATCAGAAAATATACTGAAAATATTAAGGGGACAGTGGGAACATTTTAAAATCTCTGGTTAATTTATTCAGAATATGTGTTTTGCTAAGGATAAAACATAAATAGATTAAATAGAGATAGAGTACTAATATAAACAGAAAGTGCTTTAAAAGATTTGAGGAACTTATCATATAGAACTCAAATATAAATGTTGAATATATAGACAAAAATTGTCATCCTCACCTGAGGTAGAAAACAAATTTGTGATTAGCTTTTTAATCTTTATGATAAATTCCTCACGAAAAGGTATTTCAAGACTATAATAGCACCTATCAGGCCAGCACATTAACAGAAATACAAACTCAGAAATACCAATGTAAAATGTAAAAAAATACATAAAATTCAAGATGAAAGTGTACAAAGAAAATAAAAAGGAAGAAATCATACAGTGTTAGATTTTGAAAACCCCTAAGGATAAGAAACCAGTGGATAAATATATTTAAATACATGGAGAATATCTTGGAATGTAATTGTATGTACAAGTATAAATCTAAATATAAATCAAGATATGTAGCAAATAAGGGCATAATAACAGAGGCAAAGTACCAGCAATACAGCTCACACCCTTAGTAAGAGTGCTACTTGAATATAAAATTAGCTGTGATTTCTTTTCCCAAGAATCAACTGTAAAGATAACACAGTTAGGAAAAAATCATTTTAAAAGCTGCACTATGCAGTCCTCAATTATTGAAATATAATATATGCTGTTTTTCAGTCTTTGGGGAAATATGAACACATTTCAGGCTGTAACTGGGATTTTTAATTTTGGATGATATAAGGAATGTGCTATTGATGAAACACTTGCTTCCATGTTGAATAAAATATACTGAGCCATAATGACCTGGGTGGGTACATTGTACCTTTTGCATGTTGAAGAATGAAGTTAAATGAGGTGACATTCCTTAAGGCTGAACTTCTCCTAGATATGGATTTTAAAATTGAATGATAACCTTCATGTTATTAAATTGTGAGGTATTGAAATATTAATATATTCTTTATTAATCAAAATGCTGGTTCAGCATTTGAGAATCAGAATGGTAATTAATTTTTATCTGCAGAGGATGAATTTCTGAATCTTATTTGGTGGGAAAACTGCATTGCATAGCATAAGCAATATCTGGTGTTCTGCATGAAAAATCCATTACCAATCACTGTTATATTTCACTCCACTTTATAACCACTTGTTCTTCATGGTACGGAAAGCTTGAATAAATTAAGCATGACAGATATTTTTCATCCATAGCACATGGAAAGACTAAAGCTTCTATACAATGTAAGCAATGAAGGCAATACATATTTTCAATGTAGTTAGAAACTCTTCAAGATTTCCAACATTAGCAGAGTTCTCAGTGCTTAATCTTTATTGTGTCCTCCATTTCTGAGATCTCTGTTTCTTATAGCTTTATTCCTAAACCCCGTACACTTTATCAGAGTGAATGCAAGAAGTGTTTTTTTTTTTAATCATCATTTTATTGAGATATATTCACATACCACGCAGTCATACAAAACAAATTGTACTTTCGATTGTTTACAGTACCATTACATAGTTGTACATTCATCACCTAAATCAATCCCTGACACCTTCATTAGCACACACACAAAAATAACAAGAATAATAACTAGAGTGAAAAAGAGCAATTGAAGTAAAAAAGAACACTGGGTACCTTTGTCTGTTTGTTTGCTTCCCCTACTTTTCTACACATCCATCCATAAACTAGACAAAGTGGAGTTTGGTCCTTATGGCTTTCCCAATCCCACTGTCACCCCTCATAAGCTACATTTTTATACAACTGTCTTCGAGATTCATGGGTTCTGGGTTGTAGTTTAATAGTTTCAGGTATCCACCACCAGCTACCCCAATTCTTTAGAACCTAAAAAAGGTTGTCTAAAGTGTGCGTAAGAGTGCCCACCAGAGTGATCTCTTGGCTCGTTTTGGAATCTCTCTGCCACTGAAGCTTATTTCATTTCCTTTCACATCCCCCTTTTGGTCAAGAAGATGTTCTCCATCCCACGATGCCGGGTCTACATTCCTCCCCGGGAGTCATATTCCACGTTGCCAGGGAGATTCACTTCCCTGGGTGTCTGATCCCACGTAGGGGGGAGGGCAGTGATTTTACCTTTCAAGTTGGCTTAGCCAGAGAGAGAGGGCCACATCTGAGCAACAAAGAGGCATTCAGGAGGAGACTCTTAGGCACAAATACAGGGAGGCCTAGCCTCTCCTTTGCAGCAACCGTCTTCCCAAGGGTAAAACTTATGGTAGAGGGCTCAACCCATCAAACCACCAGTCCCCAATGTCTGTGGTCATGTTAGCAACCATGGAGGTGGGGTAGGCAAATACCCCTGCATTCTCCACAGGCTCCTCAAGGGGGCACTACATCTTTTTTTTTTTTTTTCCTTGTTTGTCTTTTTTTCTTTTTTTTTTTTAACTTTCCCTTCTTTTTTAAATCAACTGTATGAAAAAAAAAAGTTAAAAAGAAAACAAACATACAATAAAAGAACATTTCAAAGAGACCATAACAAGGGAGTAAGAAAAAGACAACTAACCTAAGATAACTGCTTAACTTCCAACATGTTCCTACTTTACCCCAAGAAAGTTACATAATATAGCAACATTTCAGTGAACTTGTTCCTACTACATCCATCAGAAATTAACAGACCATAGTCATTTCTGGGCATCCCCAGAACATTAAATAGCTTATCTGTTCTTCTTGGATTATTGATCCCCCTTCCTTAATTGCTCTCTACTGCTAGTTCCCCTACATTCTACATTATAAACCATTTGTTTTACATTTTTCAAAGTTCACATTAGTGGTAGCATATAATATTTCTCTTTTTGTGCGTGGCTTATTTCGCTCAGCATTATGTCTTCAAGGTTCATCCATGTTGTCATATGTTTCACCAGATCGTTCCTTCTTACTGCCGCGTAGTATTCCATCGTGTGTATATACCACATTTTATTTATCCACTCATCTGTTGAAGGACATTTGGGTTGTTTCCATCTCTTGGCAATTGTGAATAATGCTGCTATGAACATTGGCGTGCAGATATCTGTTCGTGTCACTGCTTTCCGATCTTCCGGGTATATACCGAGAAGTGCAATCGCTGGATCGAATGGTAGCTCTATATCTAGTTTTCTAAGGAACTGCCAGACTGACTTCCAGAGTGGCTGAACCATTATACAGTCCCACCAACAATGAATAAGAGTTCCAATTTCTCCACATCCCCTCCAGCATTTGTAGTTTCCTGTTTGTTTAATGGCAGCCATTCTAACCGGTGTAGATGGTATCTCATTGTGGTCTTAATTTGCATCTCTCTAATAGCTAGTGAAGCTGAACATTTTTTCATGTGTTTCTTGGCCATTTGTATTTCCTCTTCAGAGAACTGTCTTTTCATATCTTTTGCCCATTTTATAATTGGGCTGTCTGTACTATTGTCATTGAGTTGTAGGATTTCTTGCATATACAAGATATCAGTCTTTTGTCAGATACATGGTTTCCAAAAATTTTTTCCCATTGAGTTGGCTGCCTCTTTACCTTTTTGAGAAATTCCTTTGAGGTGCAGAAACTTCTAAGCTTGAGGAGTTCCCATTTATCTATTTCTCTTTTGTTGCTTGTGCTTTGGGTGTAAAGTCTAGGAAGTGGCCTCCTAATACAAGGTCTTGAAGATGTTTTCCTACATTATCTTCTAGGAGTTTTATGGTACTTTCTTTTATATTGAGATCTTTGGTCCATTTGAGTTAATTTTTGTGTAGGGGGTGAGGTAGGGGTCCTCTTTCATTCTTTTGGATATGGATATCCAACTCTCCCAGCCCCATTTGTTGAAAAGACCATTATGGCTCAGTTCGGTGACTTTGGGGGCCTTATCAAAGATCAGTCGGCCATAGATCTGAGGGTCTATCTCTGAATTCTCAATTCGATTCCATTGATCTATATGTCTATCTTTGTGCCAGTACCATGCTGTTTTGGCAACTGTGACTTTATAATAAGCTTCAAAGTCAGGGAGTGTAAGTCCTCCCACTTCGTTTTTCTTTTTTAGAGTGTCTTTAGCAATTCGAGGCATCTTCCCTTTCCAAATAAATTTGATAACTAGCTTTTCCAAGTTTGCAAAGTAGGTTGTTGGAATTTTGATTGGGATTGCATTGAATCTGTAGATGAGTTTGGGTAGAATTGACATCTTAATGACATTTAGCCTTCCTATCCATGAACATGGAATATTTTTCCATCTTTTAAGGTCCCCTTCTATTTCTTTTAGTAGAGTTATGTAGTTTTCTTTGTATAGGTCTTTTACATCTTTGGTTAAGTTTATTCCTAGGTACTTGATTTTTTTAGTTGCTATTGAAAATGGTATCTTTTTCTTGAGTGTCTCTTCAGTTTGTTCATTTCTAGCATATAGAAACATTACTGACTTATGTGCATTAATCTTGTATCCTGCTACTTTGCTAAATTTGTTTATTAGCTCTAGTAGGTGTATCGTCGATTTCTCAGGGTTTTCTAGATATAAGATCATATCATCTGCAAACAATGACAGTTTTACTTCTTCTTTTCCAATTTGGATGCCTTTTATTTCTTTGTCTTGCCGGATTGCCCTGGCTAGCACTTCCAGCACAATGTTGAATAACAGTGGTGACAGCGGGCATCCTTGTCTTGTTCCTGATCTTAGAGGGAAGGCTTTCAGTCTCTCACCATTGAGTACTATGCTGGCTGTGGGTTTTTCATATATGCTCTTTATCATGTTGAGGAAGTTTCCTTCAATTCCTACCTTTTGAAGTGTTTTTATCAAAAAGGGATGTTGGATTTTGTCAAATGCTTTTTCAGCATCTATTGAGATGATCAATTGATTTTTCCCTTTCGAGTTTTTAATGTGTTGTAATACATTGATTGTTTTTCTTATGTTGAACCATCCTTGCATGCCTGGAATGAACCCCACTTGGTCATGGTGTATGATTTTTTTAATGTGTCTTTGGATTCGATTTGCAAGTATTTTGTTGAGGATTTTTGCATCTATATTCATTAGGGAGATTGGCCGGTAGTTTTCCTTTTTTGTAGCATCTTTGCCTGGTTTGGGTATTAGATTGATGTTAGCTTCATAAAATGAGTTAGGTAGTGTTCCATTTTTTTCAATGTTTTGAAAGAGTTTGAGTAAGATTGGTGTCAGTTCTTTCTGGAAAGTTTGGTAGAATTCCCCTGTGAAGCCATCTGGCCCTGGGCATTTATTTGTGGGAAGATTTTTGATGACTGATTGGATCTCTTTGCTTGTGATGGGTTGGTTGAGGTCTTCTATTTCTTCTCTGGTCAGGCTAGGTTGTTCATATGTTTCCAGGAAATTGTCCATTTCTTCTACATTATCCAGTTTGTTGCCATACAGTTGTTCATAATATCCTCTTATACTTTTTTTAATTTCTTCAGGATCTGCAGTTATGTTACCTTTTTCATTCATTTTTTTGTTTATATGGGTCTTCTCTCTTTTTGATTTTGTCAGTCTAGCTAGCGGCTTGTCAATCTTGTTGATCTTCTCAAAGAACCAACTTTTGGTGATATTTATCCTTTCTATTGTTTTTTTGTTCTCTATGTCATTTATTTCTGCTTTAATCCTTGTTATTTCTTTTCTTGTACTTGGTTTAGGATTGGTTTGCTGTTCATTTTCTAGCTTCTTCAGTTGATCCATTAGTTCTTTGATTTTGGCTCTTTCTTCCTTTTTAATATATGCGTTTAGTGCTATAAATTTCCCCCTTAGCACTGCTTTTGCTGCATCCCATAGGTTTTGGTATGTTGTGTTCTCATTTTCATTCGTCTCTATATATTTAGCAATTTCTCTTGCTATTTCTTCTTTAACCCACTGATTGTTTAGGAGTGTGTTGTTTAACCTCCAGGTATTTGTGAATTTTCTAAGTCTCTGATGGTTATTGACTTCTAATTGTATTCCATTGTGGTCAGAGAATGTGCTTTGAATAATTTCAATCTTTTTAAATTTATTGAGGCTTGTTTTATGTCCCAGCATATGATCTATTCTGGAGAAAGTTCCGTGAGCACTAGAAAAGTATGTGTATCCTGGTGATTTGGGATGTAATGTCCTGTAGATGTCTGTTAAATCTAATTCATTTATCAGATTGTTTAGGTTTTCAATTTCCTTATTGGTCTTCTGTCTGGTTGATCTATCTATAGGAGAGAGTGATGTGTTGAAGTCTCCCACAATTATTGTGGAAACATCAATTGCTTCCTTTAGTTTTGCCAATGTTTCTCTCATGTATTTTGTGGCACCTTGATTGGATGCATAGACATTTACGATTGTTATTTCTTCTTGCTGAATTGCCCCTTTTATTAGTATGTAGTGGCCTTCTTTGTCTCTCAAAACATCCCTGCATTTGAAGTCTATTTTATCTGAGATTAATATTGCTACACCTGCTTTCTTTTGGCTGTAGCTTGCATGAAATATTTTTTTCCATCCTTTCACTTTCAGTTTCTTTGTGTCCCTGTGTCTAAGATGAGTCTCTTGTATGCAACATATTGATGGTTCATTTTTTTTTGATCCATTCTGCGAATCTATATCTTTTAATTGGGGAGTTTAATCCATTTACATTCAATGTTAAAACCGTGAAGGCATTTCTTGAATCGGCCATCTTATCCTTTGGATTATGTTTGCCATATTTTTCCCTCTCTCTATTAATATCCTTTATTGTACCCATACCGAATCTCTTTAGTACTGAACCTTTCTCCAAGTCTCTCTGTCCTGTCTTTGTTTCTCTGTCTGTAGGGCTCCCTTTAGTATCTCCAGTAGGGCAGGTCTCTTGTTAGCAAATTCTCTCAGCATTTCTTTGTCTGTGAAAAATTTAAGCTCTCCCTCAAATTTGAAGGAGAGCTTTGCTGGATAAAGTATTCTTGGCTGGAAATTCCTCTCACTCAGAATTTTAAATATATCGTGCCACTGCCTTCTTGCCTCCATGGTGGCTGCTGAGTAGTCACTACTTAGTCTTATGCTGTTTCCTTTGTATGTGGTGAATTGCTTTTCTCTTGCTGCTTTCAGAACTTGCTCCTTCTCTTCTATGTTTGACAGTGTGATCAGTATATGTCTCGGAGTGGGTTTTTTGGATTTATTCTATTTGGAGTTCGCTGAGCATTTATGATTTGTGTATTTATGTTGTTTAGAAGATTTGGGAAGTTTTCCCCAACAATTTCTTTGAATACTCTTCCTAGACCTTTACCCTTTTTCTTCCCCTTCTGGGACACCAATGAGTCTTATATTCGGACGTTTCATATTATCTATCATATCCCTGAGGTCCATTTCGAGTTTTTCAATTTTTTTCCCCATTCTTTCTTTTATGCTTTCATTTTCCATTTTGTCATCTTCCAGGTCACTGATTCGTTGTTCAACTTCCTCTAGTCTTGTACTATGAGTGTCCAGAATCTTTTTAATTTGGTCAACAGTTTCTTTAATTTCCATAAGATCATCCATTTTTTTATTTAGTCTTGCAATGTCTTCTTTATGCTCTTCTAGGGTCTTCTTGATTTCCTTCATATCCCGTACTATGGTCTCATTGTTCATCTTTAGTTCTTTGAGTAGCTGCTCTAGGTGGTGTGTCTCTTCTGGTCTTTTGATTTGGGTGCTTGGGCTTGGGTTATCCATATTGTCTGTTTTTTTCATATGCTTTATAATTTTCTGTTGTTTTTGGCCTCGTGGCATTTGCTGAACTTGATAGGGTTCTTTTAGGGTTTGTAGACCAGTTGAATTCCTTATCTCTAATTTATCAGATCTACAGCTTCGTGGAGTACACTTTCTCTAACTAACCAGCAGGTGGCGTCCACGAGCCACCTGTTCTCCACAAGCGAGATCTCCCCTGCTTAGCCTTTTTGGTGAGTGGGGGAGTGAGTCTTGTGGGGCCCAATTGGTGTACCAAGCTTGCGTGTGTAGTTGGTGTTGTCTGCCCTGTATGTGGGGCGTGTTTCTGGGCAGTCGGGGAGGGGGGGTGGCCCTAACAATCAAATCTCCCTGATGATCCTAGAGTTTTAAAGCTGCTGCAATAGTCTAATCCTTCAGTTCAGTCCTGCCACAGTTTGTCTCTGCCACTGACCCACAAGTCTTTGGTATTGGCGTATGGCTCCTGAGACTTGCAAGTGGGCCCCTCAAGAAGTGTTTTAAACATTAGTTTTCTCTAGCCAAACTTCTCAATATTCTCTTCCAGGTTGGCAGTAACCAGTACCCTGAAATTCTTTCAATTGTATAGGCATATTGAATTACATGAGTACATAAAGCTTGACCTTATCCCTGTGATATAATTCTTTGTGTTTTTTTTTTTGTTCAAAGTCATCCTAAACATTTTCCACAACACTTTGAAAATTTGGATATATTTTAAAGAATAATGCATAAGTTAGAGAAATATTATCTTTAAGGTGATAAACAGGGAAACATATATCACTATCACATAGGTACAAAAGAAACACAAATATGGATAATAAAACAAGATACTTTCAGGGAGAGATTTGAATTTGTGTAGCTATAACAAATGTAATTAAACTTCTTTCAAATATTGTTTAGAATATTTTATTATTCCTCTTGGGAACTCAAAATATCTTTTTAACATTTTCCCTAGAGCAGTGTTAATCTCCTTGTTTCTCAATCTGTAGATGATGGGATTCATAAATTGGAGCACCACAGCATTAACACGGCCATTAAAAAATTTTAAACTGATATTTTCTTAACAATGGGAACTAAGAGAGCAATCAACACAGAAATCACAAACAAAATGAGAATTACCAACTGTGGGGTACAGATGAATAAGGCTTTGTTATAGGCTTCCACAGAATGCATCCTAAGCACCATTGAAAATGTATCAGTATAGCACTTAAACAAAAACAGAAAATACTAAGAAAACACAAGTATTAACAGCTGGCTACAGAAAACCAAATTTCTGAAGGTGAGATCCTCAAAATTTGAGGTGTATCCCAGAAATATTGATAGATAACATTGGACTGTGTGAAGGGAAGCCTGAGCATATTGCCTATGTGAATGGTGGAAAGGACTAACCCACTCACCTAGGAGCCACCAGCTGCCTATGTAAACAGATTCAAGGTAACGTTGGGCCCATAGTGCAGCAGGTGGAAAATGGCTACATAGCAGTCATTGAACATCGCCACAAGGAAGGAAAACTCTGAGCTTGCAAAGAAGATTATCATGAAAACCTGAGCACTGATTTCTGGGAAAGAAATCAATGTATTGCCTGACAGGAAATTCTCAATCAATTTGGGGACAGTAACTGAAGTGCAGTGAAGGTCTATGAGGAATAAATTGCCTATACAGAAATACAAAAGGAGAGTGTAGATATGAATTTGTCACAATGACAATAACAGGTATAAGATTTCCACTCAAGACTTAGAGGTTAATCATCACCAACAGACTTTGCATTTCTTGTATCCCCTGGGAGCTTGAGATATCCATGAGAACAAAGTCTGTGAGGATAGTGAGATTGCTCATGTCTACTCACAGTTTCCTTAGAATCAAGAAAGTGCTAGAAATTAAAATGGAGATACTCCACAAAATTCACAAGTAATGTGTAACCATTGGCATCAATATAAACTTCTAAGCCAGAAATTAAGATACAGAAATCCAACATAAAGTAGTTTTTAAAACAAAATGGACTAAAAAAACCACACACATATTTATTTTACTCCAACACTGTCATGATATATGAACTTCAGCATTTACAGGATACAGTAATCTTAGCAAATTAAAATATTAATTATGGGATCAATATCCAACAACCTCTCAATCATTAAGCCAAATTTAAAATATTTCTCATATATAAAATATACAATATAATATATATTAAAAATCCACCTGAACAATACAGTTATTATTTTCCTATCTTATTCAATGTCAAATGATCTACCATACAGCTCTGTAAGTCTGTCCATAGGATCCAGTAGTGTAGAACACTGCACATCTGTTACCAATACATTTCATGGACCAGGGAACTAGGACAACTTCTGATATCTCCCTGTTTCTGGTGGAATGTCCTAGAAATGTTTTTGTTAACAGAGATAATGAATAGCTCTGAGGATATTCTGATGGGTTTTATTCCAATTAAGACCACAAGATCAGCCCTCACTATTCTTTAATTTTTGTTGTTTAATTATTTTACAAGTGTCAGTCCTTTCTTTCTTCTTTGTTACAATGTCTGTAAAACTACATTTGATTCAAAATCTAATATTTCCATTTTTTCTTGCCATTTTGTATCTATGCTTCTCATGCTTTCACTCTATTTAACATTCTCCTTTGCACACAGGATCTAAGGAAAGCATTCCACCTGACATTATTTCACCACAAAGCATCCTTTTACCACCAGATATGAATTCCAGTATTTAATGACTGGCTGACATTCTGTCCAGGTTTCTCCAATACATGCTTCTCAAGATTGTTAAAATCTCCTCACTCCTATATATGAAAAGCACAGAATCTAAAGGCCTCACAGGAGGGTCTCATTCTCAAGGAAACTCCATATCATTCTCCTGAAGCTTGGGCCTCTCTGGACTGGGAAAAGCAGACTGGGGTTGCTGTTATCTTAGGAGACTCTCACAAAAGGCTACATAAAGGTAGGGCAAGATACAGAGAAACAAGAGGTGAAAAACTAATCAAATAAAGAGAACCTAACTTAGAGCCCTAGAATAAGCTGAACTAAACACAAAAGGTTAAAGAACAAAACTAGCCAACAGGAAAAACCTAGGTAAAATAGCAAAAATGAGCTCCAGAATAAAATAATCAAAAAAGTCAGATACATAGAAACTCAAGAAAACAAGCCATACTAGGAAACATGAAAAAATGGACCAACCAATGGAACAAACTAAGAGTTCAACCAAGGTGCAGGAGTTGAAGCAACTAATGCTAAATCAATTCAATGAACTGAAGGAAGAACTCAAGAGGTTCAAACAAATATAAATCAATTCAAAATTCAAGTCAATGAAGTGAGGGAAGATACATCAAAAGAGATGAACAATGTAAGCAAGAAACTGGATGACCATAAAGAAGTCATAAACTTGATAAAACCAATTGCAGAACTTATGGGAATGAAGGGCATCATGGAGGAGATGAAAAAGACAATGGAGGGATACAACATTAGATTTGAAACAGCAGAACAAAGCATCAGTGAATTGGAAGACTAGACAGTTGAATTTATACAAATATAAGAACAGATGGTGATAAGAATGGAAAAATATGAACAGGGTCCTAGGGAGCTGAGTGACAATATGAAGGGCACAAATATATGTGTTATAGCATGTCCCAGAGAGGGGGGGGGAGAGGTAGAAAGAATAATAGAAGAAATAATCACTGAAAACTCCCCAACTCTTATGAAAGACAGAAAATTACAGATTCAGGAAGAAAAGTGAACAGAATACATCCTAATAGGCCTACTCCAAGACACTTATTGATCAGATTGTCCAATGTCAAAGATAAAGAGAGAATTCTGAAAACAGCAAGAGAAAAGCAGTCCATCATATACAGGGGAACTCGATAGGTCAGTGCACAGATTTCTCCACAGAAAAAAGTGGAGGTGAGAAGACAGTAGTGTGATATATTTATGATACTGAAAGAAAAGAACTGCCAACCAAGAATTCTATATCTGGCAAGACTGTCCTTCAAAAATGAGGGAGAGTTTAAAATATTTTCAGAAAAACAGACAAAGAGAGTTTATGAACAAGAGGCAGCACTACAAGAAACACTAAAGGGAGTGCTACAGGCTGATAGGAAAAGACAGAAGAGAGACCTTTGGACATGAGTGTACAAATGAAGATTATCAGGAAAAGTAAAAGGAGAGAGCAGGAAAAAATAAATGACATTTAAAATCAAGAAGACAAAATAGTAGAAGAAAGTACTGTCCTTACAGTAATAACACTAAATGTCAATGGATTAAGCTCTCCAATAAAAAGACACCAGCTTCCAGAATTGATTAAAAGACAGGACCCATCTATATGCTGTCTACAAAAACTCACTTTAGACACAAGGACAAAAACAGGTTGAAAGTGAAAGGTTGGAAAAAGATATTTCATGCAAACAGTAACCTGAAAAAAGAGGGAGAACATATATTATTATCAAAAAATGAGACTTTAAAATTAAAACAATTAAGAGACATAAAAGTGTGCTATATATTAATAAAAGGGTCAATTCATAAAGAAAATGTAGCAATCATAAGTATTTGCACACAAAGATAGAGTGACCTGAAATTCATGGGGCAAACACTGAGAAAACTGAAAGGAGACATAGACAAATCTACAATAATAGTTGGAGAATTCAATACACCATCACATCAAAGGATAGAACATCTACACAGAGAATCAATAAGAAAACAGAGATGTTGAGATGTTGAATTGTATGATAAATGAGCTAGAGTTGACAGACTTTTATAGAACACTACACGCCACAATAGCATGATCCATATTTCTCTCAAGTGCTCATGGAATATTCTCTAGGATAGACCACAAGTTGGATCACAAAGCAAGTCTCAACAAACTTAAAAATATTGATATTATAAAACACACTTTCTCAGATCATAACAGAATGAAGCTGGAAATAAATAAAAGGCAGGAGACTGTAAAATTCACAAATATATGAAGCCTAAAAAAACACTCTTAGAAAACCTGAGGGTAAAGGAAGAAATTTCAAGAGAAATTAGTAAATAATTCAAGGCAAGTGACAGTGGAAACACAACATATCTAAACTTATGGGATGGAGAAAAAGTGGTGCTGAAAGGGAAATTTATTGCCCTAAATACCTAAATCAAAAGAGAAGAGAGGGCAAAAATTGAGGAATTAAGTGTCCACCTGGAGGAACTACAGAAAGAACAGCAAACTCACCCCAAAGCAAAGAGAGGGAAAGAAATACCAAAGATTAGAGCAGAAATAAATGAAACTGAGAAAAGGAAAACACTAGAGAGAATTAATAGAGCCAGAAGTTGGTTCTTTGAGAAAATCAACAAAATTGATGGATCCCTAGCTAGGCTGACCAAAACAAACAAACAAACCAAAAAAAAAAAAAAGAGAGAGAGAGAGAGATAGAGACAGAGAGTGGATGCAAACAAATGCAATCACAATTGGGAAAGGAAGCATAACTACTGACCATGCAGAAATAAAGGAGATAATGAGAAAATACTATGAACAACTATATGCTAATAAACTGGACAACTTACACAAAATGGACAACCTCCTAGGAAAACATAAACAACCAACATTGACCTGAGAAGAAATAGATGACCTCAACAAACCAATCACAATAAAGAGATTGAGTCAACCATCACAAAGCTCCCCAAAATGAAAAGCCCAGGACCAGATGGCTTCCCAGAATTCTACCAAACATTTGAAAAAGGTTTAATGCCAATCCTGCTCAAACTCTTCAAAAAAATTGAAGAGGAAGGAAAGCAACCCAACTTATTCTATGAAGTCAACATCACCCTAATACCAGAATAAGACAAAGATATTACAAAAAAGAAAATTATACACCAATCCCTTTAATGAATTTAGATGCAAAATTCCTCAACAAAATACTTGCAAACCAAATTCAACAACACATTAAAAGGATTATACACCACAACCAAGTGGGGTTTAATCTAGGTATGCAAGGCTGGTTCAATACAGTTAAATCAATTAACGTAATACACGACAGCAATAAATCAAAGTGAAAGAAACACATGATCATCTCGATTGATGCAGAAAGGCATGTGACAAAATTCAACATTCTTTACTGATGAAACCTCTTCAAAGATAGGACTAGAAGGGAATTTTCTCAATATAAAGAATATATGAAAAACCCACAGCTAACATACTCAATTGGAAGAAATGAAAGCTTTCCCTGAAATATCAGGAAGAAGACATAGATGCCCACTGTCACTATTGTTATTCAACATTGTGCTGGAAGTTATAGATGGATTAATTAGGTGAGAACAAGAAAGAAAAGTCATCCAAATTGGAGAGGAAGAAGTAAAACTTTCATTCTTTGCAGATGCCATGATTCTATATGTTGAAAATCCAGAAAAATCTATAGCAAAGCTATTAGAACTAATCAAAGAATACAGCAAAGTGGCAGCCTACAATATCAACACTCAAAATTCTGTACTGTTCTTATACCAAATTAATGTGCAACAAGAGGAAGAAATCAAGAAAATAATTCCCTTTATAATAGCAACCAAAAGAATGAACTATTTAGGAATAATCTTAAAGGCCACAAAAGACCTATACAAAGAAAACTTTAAGAAACTGCTAAAAGAAATTGAACAGAAAGGGGTACACTTACTCAATGTTGGTGGGAATATGGAATGGTGCAACTACTCTGGAAGACACTGTGGCAGTTCCTTAGGAATCTAAGTATAGGTTTGCCATATGACCCAGCTATGCCATTATTAGGTATCTACTCAGAGGAACTGAAAATTAATATACTAATGGACTTTTGTATACTGATGTTTATCACAGCATTATTCACAATAGCCAAGAGATGGAAACAGCAGAAATGTCCTTCAATGGATGAGTATATAAACAAACTGTGGTACTTACATATGATGGAATATTATGCAGCTATAAGATGGAACAAAGATGTGAAACATATAATAACATGGATGAATCCTGAGGACATTATGTTGAGTAAAGTTAGGCAGAAGCAAAAGGGCAAATACTCTATGGTCTCACTAATTTGAGCTAAAATTAATGAGCAAACTTTGAGAGTTAAAAGCTGATAACAAAGGCTCCCAGGATATAGAAAGAGGGTAGAGATCAGGCATTTGATGCTGAAGGACTATGGGATGTTCAGCAGGCTTGATTGTTTAGACTGAGAAATCCATAGCGTAATACTGTGTGATGGTAGCACAATATTTTAAATACACTGAACAAAGATGTTCATGAGTAAAGCTGAAAGGGGTGGGGCTAGGAGCATGTATGACACCTGAGGTAAAGATAGAAGACAAAGACTGGGACTGTTTAACGTAGCAAAATCTGGAGTGTTCAATGACTGTGACTAAAAGTACAAATATAAAACTGTACTTGCAGTTACTCCTCCAGGAAAGTAGGTAAAAAGCCAGGAACTGCGTGGACTGGACACCACAGAGCAATCTGTCTTTGGGCATACTTCATACAACACTCATGAAAACGTGGAACTGCTGAGATCACCGAAATCTGTAAGTTTTTGCGGCCAGGGGACCCGCGCCCCTCCCTGCCAGGCTCAGTCCCGGGGGAGGAGGGGCTGTCAGCTCCAGGAAGGAGAAGGGAGAATTGCAGTGGCTGCTCTCATCGGAAACTCATTCTACTGATTCAAACTCCAACCATAGATAGACTGAGGCCAGACACCAGAGACTCTGAGAGCAGCCAGCCCAGCAGAGAGGAGACGGGCATAGAAGGAAAACAACACGAGAAGCTCCAAAGTAAAAGCAGAGGATTTTTGGAGTTCTGGTGAACACAGAAAGGGGAAGGGCGGAGATCAGGCCTTGAGGCGCATATGCAAATCCCGAAGCAAGGCTGATCTCTCTGCCCAGGGCACCTTTCCTTAATGGCCCTGGTTGCTTTGTCTATTAGCATTTCAATAACCCATTAGATCTCTGAGGAGGGCCGTTTTTTTTTTTTTTTTTTTTTTTTTTTTAAATCCTTTTTGCTTTTTCTAAAACAATTACTCTAAGAAGCTCAATACAGAAAGCTTCAAAGAATTGAAATTTGGGCACGTCAAGTCAAGAGCAGAAATAAGAGAGCTCTGAGACAAAAGGCAATAATCCAGTGGCTGAGAAAATTCACTAAACAACACAACTTCCCAAGAAAAGGGGGGTGTCCGCTCACAGCCACCATCCTGGTGGACAGGAAACACTCCTGCCCATCGCCAGCCCCATAGCCCAGAGCTGCCCCAGACAACCCAGTGTGACGGAAGTGCTTCAAATAACAGGCACACACCACAAAACTGGGCGTGGACATTAGCCTTCCCTGCAACCTCAGCTGATTGTCCCAGAGCTGGGAAGGGGGAGCAGTGTGAATTAACAGAGCCCCATTCAGCCATCATTTGAGCAAACTGGGAGCCTCCCAACACAGCCCAGCAGCCCAGAACTGCCCTGGGGGGACGGCACTCACCTGTGACATAGCACAGTCATCCCTCAACAGAGGACCCGGGGTGCACAGCCTGGAAGAGGGGCCCACTTGCAAGTCTCAGGAGCCATACGCCAATACCAAAGACTTGTGGGTCAGTGGCAGAGACAAACTGTGGCAGGACTGAACTGAAGGATTAGACTATTGCAGTAGCTTTAAAACTCTAGGATCATCAGGGAGATTTGATTGTTAGGGCCACCCCCCCTCCCCGACTGCCCAGAAACACGCCCCACATACAGGGCAGGCAACACCAACTACACACGCAAGCTTGGGACACCAATTGGGCCCCACAAGACTCACTCCCCCACTCACCAAAAAGGCTAAGCAGGGGAGATCTGGCTTGTGGAGAACAGGTGGCTCGTGGACGCCACCTGCTGGTTAGTTAGAGAAAGTGTACTCCACGAAGCTGTAGATCTGATAAATTAGAGATAAGGACTTCAACTGGTCTACAAACCCTAAAAGAACCCTATCAAGGACAGCAAATGCCACGAGGCCAAAAACAACAGAAAATTATAAAGCATATGAAAAAACCAGACGATATGGATAATCCAAGCCCAAGCACCCAAATCAAAAGACCAGAAGAGACACACCTAGAGCAGCTACTCAAAGAACTAAAGATGAACAATGAGACCCTAGTACGGGATATGAAGGAAATCAAGAAGACCCTAGAAGAGCATAAAGAAGACATTGCAAGACTAAATAAAAAAATGGATGATCTTATGGAAATTAAAGAAACTGTTGACCAAATTAAAAAGATTCTGGACACTCATAGTACAAGACTAGAGGAAGTTGAATAACGAATCAGTGACCTGGAAGATGACAGAATGGAAAATGAAAGCATAAAAGAAACAATGGGGAAAAAAATTGAAAAACTCGAAATGGACCTCAGGGATATGATAGATAATATGAAGCGTCCGAATATAAGACTCATTGGTGTCCCAGAAGGGGAAGAAAAGGGTAAAGGTCTAGGAAGAGTATTCAAAGAAATTGTTGGGGAAAACTTCCCAAATCTTCTAAACAACATAAATACACAAATCATAAATGCTCAGCGAACTCCAAATAGAATAAATCCAAAAAAACCCACTCCAAGACATATACTGATCACACTGTCAAACATAGAAGAGAAGGAGCAAGTTCTGAAAGCAGCAAGAGAAAAGCAATTCACCACATACAAAGGAAACAGCATAAGACTAAGTAGTGACTACTCAGCAGCCACCATGGAGGCAAGAAGGCAGTGGCACGATATATTTAAAATTCTGAGTGAGAGGAATTTCCAGCCAAGAATACTTTATCCAGCAAAGCTCTCCTTCAAATTTGAGGGAGAGCTTAAATTTTTCACAGACAAACAAATGCTGAGAGAATTTGCTAACAAGAGACCTGCCCTACTGGAGATACTAAAGGGAGCCCTACAGACAGAGAAACAAAGACAGGACAGAGAGACTTGGAGAAAGGTTCAGTACTAAAGAGATTCGGTATGGGTACAATAAAGGATATTAATAGAGAGAGGGAAAAATATGGCAAACATAATCCAAAGGATAAGATGGCCGATTCAAGAAATGCCTTCACGGTTTTAACGTTGAATGTAAATGGATTAAACTCCCCAATTAAAAGATATAGATTCGCAGAATGGATCAAAAAAAATGAACCATCAATATGTTGCATACAAGAGACTCATCTTAGACACAGGGACACAAAGAAATTGAAAGTGAAAGGATGGAAAAAAATATTTCATGCAAGCCACAGCCAAAAGAAAGCAGGTGTAGCAATATTAATCTCAGATAAAATAGACTTCAAATGCAGGGATGTTTTGAGAGACAAAGAAGGCCACTACATACTAATAAAAGGGGCAATTCAGCAAGAAGAAATAACAATCGTAAATGTCTATGCACCCAATCAAGGTGCCACAAAATACATGAGAGAAACATTGGCAAAACTAAAGGAAGCAATTGATGTTTCCACAATAATTGTGGGAGACTTCAACACATCACTCTCTCCTATAGATAGATCAACCAGACAGAAGACCAATAAGGAAATTGAAAACCTAAACAATCTGATAAATGAATTAGATTTAACAGACATCTACAGGACATTACATCCCAAATCACCAGGATACACATACTTTTCTAGTGCTCACGGAACTTTCTCCAGAATAGATCATATGCTGGGACATAAAACAAGCCTCAATAAATTTAAAAAGATTGAAATCATTCAAAGCACATTCTCTGACCACAATGGAATACAATTAGAAGTCAATAACCATCAGAGACTTAGAAAATTCACAAATACCTGGAGGTTAAACAACACACTCCTAAACAATCAGTGGGTTAAAGAAGAAATAGCAAGAGAAATTGCTAAATATATAGAGACGAATGAAAATGAGAACACAACATACCAAAACCTATGGGATGCAGCAAAAGCAGTGCTAAGGGGGAAATTTATAGCACTAAACGCATATATTAAAAAGGAAGAAAGAGCCAAAATCAAAGAACTAATGGATCAACTGAAGAAGCTAGAAAATGAACAGCAAACCAATCCTAAACCAAGTAGAAGAAAAGAAATAACAAGGATTAAAGCAGAAATAAATGACATAGAGAACAAAAAAACAATAGAAAGGATAAATATCACCAAAAGTTGGTTCTTTGAGAAGATCAACAAGATTGACAAGCCCCTAGCTAGACTGACAAAATCAAAAAGAGAGAAGACCCATATAAACAAAATAATGAATGAAAAAGGTGACATAACTGCAGATCCTGAAGAAATTAAAAAAATTATAAGAGGATATTATGAACAACTGTATGGCAACAAACTGGATAATGTAGAAGAAATGGACAATTTCCTGGAAACATATGAACAACCTAGACTGACCAGAGAAGAAATAGAAGACCTCAACCAACCCATCACAAGCAAAGAGATCCAATCAGTCATCAAAAATCTTCCCACAAATAAATGCCCAGGGCCAGATGGCTTCACAGGGGAATTCTACCAAACTTTCCAGAAAGAACTGACACCAATCTTACTCAAACTCTTTCAAAACATTGAAAAAAATGGAACAATACCTAACTCATTTTATGAAGCTAACATCAATCTAATACCAAAACCAGGCAAAGATGCTACAAAAAAGGAAAACTACCGGCCAATCTCCCTAATGAATATAGATGCAAAAATCCTCAACAAAATACTTGCAAATCGAATCCAAAGACACATTAAAAAAATCATACACCATGACCAAGTGGGGTTCATTCCAGGCATGCAAGGATGGTTCAACATAAGAAAAACAATCAATGTATTACAACACATTAAAAACTCGAAAGGGAAAAATCAATTGATCATCTCAATAGATGCTGAAAAAGCATTTGACAAAATCCAACATCCCTTTTTGATAAAAACACTTCAAAAGGTAGGAATTGAAGGAAACTTCCTCAACATGATAAAGAGCATATATGAAAAACCCACAGCCAGCATAGTACTCAATGGTGAGAGACTGAAAGCCTTCCCTCTAAGATCAGGAACAAGACAAGGATGCCCGCTGTCACCACTGTTATTCAACATTGTGCTGGAAGTGCTAGCCAGGGCAATCCGGCAAGACAAAGAAATAAAAGGCATCCAAATTGGAAAAGAAGAAGTAAAACTGTCATTGTTTGCAGATGATATGATCTTATATCTAGAAAACCCTGAGAAATCAACGATACACCTACTAGAGCTAATAAACAAATTTAGCAAAGTAGCGGGATACAAGATTAATGCACATAAGTCAGTAATGTTTCTATATGCTAGAAATGAACAAACTGAAGAGACACTCAAGAAAAAGATACCATTTTCAATAGCAACTAAAAAAATCAAGTACCTAGGAATCAACTTAACCAAAGATGTAAAAGACCTATACAAAGAAAACTACATAACTCTACTAAAAGAAATAGAAGGGGACCTTAAAAGATGGAAAAATATTCCATGTTCATGGATAGGAAGGCTAAATGTCATTAAGATGTCAATTCTACCCAAACTCATCTACAGATTCAATGCAATCCCAATCAAAATTCCAACAACCTACTTTGCAGACTTGGAAAAGCTAGTTATCAAATTTATTTGGAAAGGGAAGATGCCTCGAATTGCTAAAGACACTCTAAAAAAGAAAAACGAAGTGGGAGGACTTACACTCCCTGACTTTGAAGCTTATTATAAAGCCACAGTTGCCAAGACAGCATGGTACTGGCACAAAGATAGACATATAGATCAATGGAATCGAATTGAGAATTCAGAGATAGACCCTCAGATCTATGGCCGACTGATCTTTGATAAGGCCCCCAAAGTCACCGAACTGAGCCATAATGGTCTTTTCAACAAATGGGGCTGGGAGAGTTGGATATCCATATCCAAAAGAATGAAAGAGGACCCCTACCTCACCCCCTACACAAAAATTAACTCAAAATGGACCAAAGATCTCAATATAAAAGAAAGTACCATAAAACTCCTAGAAGATAATGTAGGAAAACATCTTCAAGACCTTGTATTAGGAGGCCACTTCCTAGACTTTACACCCAAAGCACAAGCAACAAAAGAGAAAATAGATAAATGGGAACTCCTCAAGCTTAGAAGTTTCTGCACCTCAAAGGAATTTCTCAAAAAGGTAAAGAGGCAGCCAACTCAATGGGAAAAAATTTTTGGAAACCATGTATCTGACAAAAGACTGATATCTTGCATATACAAAGAAATCCTACAACTCAATGACAATAGTACAGACAGCCCAATTATAAAATGGGCAAAAGATATGAAAAGACAGTTCTCTGAAGAGGAAATACAAATGACCAAGAAACACATGAAAAAATGTTCAGCTTCACTAGCTATTAGAGAGATGCAAATTAAGACCACAATGAGATACCATCTAACACCGGTTAGAATGGCTGCCATTAAACAAACAGGAAACTACAAATGCTGGAGGGGATGTGGAGAAATTGGAACTCTTATTCATTGTTGGTGGGACTGTATAATGGTTCAGCCACTCTGGAAGTCAGTCTGGCAGTTCCTTAGAAAACTAGATATAGAGCTACCATTCGATCCAGCGATTGCACTCCTCGGTATATACCCGGAAGATCGGAAAGCAGTGACACGAACAGATATCTGCACGCCAATGTTCATAGCAGCATTATTCACAATTGCCAAGAGATGGAAACAACCCAAATGTCCTTCAACAGATGAGTGGATAAATAAAATGTGGTATATACACACGATGGAATACTACGTGGCAGTAAGAAGGAACGATCTGGTGAAACATATGACAACATGGATGAACCTTGAAGACATAATGCTGAGCGAAATAAGCCAGGCACAAAAAGAGAAATATTATATGCTACCACTAATGTGAACTTTGAAAAATGTAAAACAAATGGTTTATAATGTAGAATGTAGGGGAACTAGCAGTAGAGAGCAATTAAGGAAGGGGGAACAATAATCCAGGAAGAACAGATAAGCTATTTAACGTTCTGGGGATGCCCAGAAATGACTATGATCTGTTAATTTCTGATGGTTGTAGTAGGAACAAGTTCACTGAAATGTTGCTATATTATGTAACTTTCTTGGGGTAAAGTAGGAACATGTTGGAAGTTAAGCAGTTATCTTAGGTTAGTTGTCTTTTTCTTACTCCCTTGCTATGGTCTCTTTGAAATGCTCTTTTATTGTATGTTTGTTTTCTTTTTAACTTTTTTTTTCATACAGGTGATTTGAAAAAAGAAGGGAAAGTTAAAAAAAAAAAAAAAAAAAAAAAAAAAAAAGAAAGAAAGAAAAACAAGGAAAAAAAAATGATGTAGTGCCCCCTTGAGGAGCCTGTGGAGAATGCAGGGGTATTCGCCTACCCCACCTCCATGGTTGCTAACATGACCACAGACATAGGGGACTGGTGGTTTGATGGGTTGAGCCCTCTACCATAAGTTTTACCCTTGGGAAGACGGTTGCTGCAAAGGAGAGGCTAGGCCTCCCTGTATTTGTGCCTAAGAGTCTCCTCCTGAATGCCTCTTTGTTGCTCAGATGTGGCCCTCTCTCTCTGGCTAAGCCAACTTGAAAGGTGAAATCACTGCCCTCCCCCCTACGTGGGATCAGACACCCAGGGAAGTGAATCTCCCTGGCAACGTGGAATATGACTCCCAGGGAGGAATGTAGACCTGGCACCGTGGGACGGAGAACATCTTCTTGACCAAAAGGGGGATGTGAAAGGAAATGAAATAAGCTTCAGTGGCAGAGAGATTCCAAAAGGAGCCGAGAGGTCACTCTGGTGGGCACTCTTATGCATACTTTAGACAACCCTTTTTAGGTTCTAAAGAATTGGGGTAGCTGGTGGTGGATACCTGAAACTATCAAACTACAACCCAGAACCCATGAATCTCGAAGACAGTTGTATAAAAATGTAGCTTATGAGGGGTGACAATGGGATTGGGAAAGCCATAAGGACCAAACACCACTTTGTCTAGTTTATGGATGGATGTGTAGAAAAGTAGGGGAGGGAAACAGAAAGACAAAGGTACCCAGTGTTCTTTTTTACTTCAATTGCTCTTTTTCACTCTAATTATTATTCTTGTTATTTTTGTGTGTGTGCTAATGAAGGTGTCAGGGATTGATTTAGGTGATGAATGTACAACTATGTAATGGTACTGTAAACAATCGAAAGTACAATTTGTTTTGTATGACTGCGTGGTATGTGAATATATCTCAATAAAATGATTTAAAAAAAAAAAAAAAAAAAAAAAAAAAAAAAAAAAAAAAACAGATCCAGTCACTGGAAGATCAAGAGGATTTGGATTTGTGCTTTTCAAAGATGCTGCTAGTGTTGATAAGGTTTTGGAACTGAAAGAACACAAACTGGATGGCAAATTGATAGACCCCAAAAGGGAGAAGGCTTTAAAAGGGAAAGAACCCCCTAAAAAAGTTTCTGTGGGTGGACTGAGCTCAGATACTTCTGAAGAGCAAATAAAAGAATATTTTGGAGCATTTGGAGAGATTGAAAATATTGAACTTCCCAAGGATACAAAAACAAATGAAAGAAGAGGATTTTGTTTTATCACAGATACAGATGAAGAGCCAGTAAAGAAATTATTAGGAAGCAGATACCATCAAATTGGTTCTGGGAAGTGTGAAATCAAAGTTGCACAACCCAAAGAGGTATATAGGCAGCAACAGCAACAGCAGAAAGGAGGAAGAGGAGCTGCAGCTGCCGGACGAGGTGGTACAAGGAGTCGAGGACGAAGTCAGGGCCAAAACCGGAACCAAGGATTTAATAACTATTATGATCAAGGATGCGGAAATTACAATAGTGCCTATGGTGATGATCAGAACTATAGTGGCTATGGCGGATATGATTATACTGGGTATAACTATGGGAACTATGGATACGGACAGGGATATACAGACTACAGCGGCCAACAGAGCACATATGGCAAGGCATCTCGAGGGGGTGGCAATCACCAAAACAATTACCAGCCACACTAAAAGAGGACCTTGGAGAAAAGAGGAGGAAATACTAAAGTAACCCATCTTGCAGGACAGTGTTGAAGATTGGTCTTCTGTTGATCTAAGACGATTATCTTGTAAAAGACTTTCTAGTGTACAAGACACAACTGTCCAACTGTATATAGCTGCCAATTACCTTTCTTTGTTTTTACTTTGTCCTTTGCTATCTGTGTTATGCCTTGGTGTGGATTTGTGTTTATACAAATTTTATTTGTATGACTTCATGTTAAACCTCAAATAAATGCTTCCTTATATGAAAAAAAAAAAAGAAGAAATAGATGAAATAAACTTTAACCGTATATTCCATTTAACCCAATAAATCCAAAGGATTATCATTTCAACATGTAATCAATATTTTAAAAAACTATCATTAGCATAATACTATGTGATGGTAGCACAATATTGTAAGTACACTGAACAAAGATGTCCGTGAGTAAAGCTGAAAGGGGTGGGCTAGAAGTATATATGACACCTGAAGTAAAGATAGAAGATAAAGACTGGGACTGTTTAACTTAGCAAAAACTGGAGTGGTCAATGATTGTGACTAAATGTACAAATATAAAAATGTTCTTCCATGTGGGAAAACAAATGAATGTCAACCATATGGAGTGTTGAAAAAGGGATGGTATTGGGGAAAAAAGTCTATGGTCAACAGTAACATTGTAATATGCTTCCATTAAATGTACAAAGGCAATATACCAAAGCTAAATGTGTATGAGAGGGGAATATAAGGGAGGGATATGGGATTCTTGGTAGTGGTATTGTTGTCTGACCCTACTACTATATTGTATGATATTTTATTTTTCTTTTTATTATCTATTTTATTATTCATTTTAAAAAAGCTTTTTTTTTCGTAGTAATCAATATGTTCAAGTGCTGACTGGTGATAAATGCGCAACCATATGATGATACCATGAACAACTGATTGTACACTATGGATAATTGTATGGTATGTGACTTCAGCTTTATAAAATTGTAGAAAAAAATGTAAGTAGGGATAAAAGCGCTGGAGAAGACATGGAAAGAGGGATGTATGTGTTTATTGTTGGTAAGGAGGCAGAATGGTGCATGTAGCATTTCTGGAGGACAGTTTTGTGGTTCCATAAAAAGCTAAGTATGTGGGTGCCATAAGGTCCTGCAACCTCCTTAGGGGGCATTTACTTGGAAGATCTGAGAGCAGGGACATGAATGGACACTTGCACACTGGTGTTTATGGAGCTAGTATTCATGATTTGCAATGAATGGAGGTGGCCTAAAGGAACATGACTGAGGAACAGAATGGTGAACTGTGGTGTATGCATAACAGCAGAATACTGAGCAACTACAAGAAGGAGTGAAGCTGTGAGACACGCATCAAGGTGAATGGATCCTGTAGACAGCATCTTGAGTGAACTACACCAGAAACAAAGGCAAACACTATAATGCCTCATCAATATGGACTAACTACAATGTGTAAACTCAGAATTGAATCTTAGAGCACAGCTTATCAGGGGAAAACTTATTATAAAGGTCCCTAGATTGTCAGCTCTTACAGCAGTCACATCTATTCCTGAACTGTAATGGCTATCTTCAGATTCCAAGATGCTGATCCCTTTGTGTATAACCTGATCGATCCCTGGAACTTTGGGTATCTGTGTGACACCTGAAACTCAGAACTAGAGCTTGGCAGATATGAATGTCAGTATTAGCACATACAGCAACTGTTAAAAAAGCTGAAAAAGAGTTCAGACTTCAATTAGAGATATGAATGAAGCAGATCTGGTTAGGACTAAGGCAAATTGGGACAAAGGGTAAAGGACGATACTGAATGTGTTCTAAATCTTCAACTTCCATGTGAGACCAAGGGAAGAGATGTTTATTTGATGCAGGATCTCTATTTCCTAAACAATTTAACTCATACAATTTGTTCAAACACCATAATTAGAAGTGAGACCTGGTAGGTTTGCATAGGTTAGTGTGAAATAGCAACACATCCCAAAGTAATTTGGGCAGAGAATAAACATATATATGCAGGGCTCCCCTGAGGAGCTGGGAGAAAATGCTGAAGTGTTAGACTTCCTCGCCAGGACTGTTGCTGATGTTCTCACAAACATTGAGGACTGGTTATTTGGTATGCCAAGCCCTCTATCTTGGGGCCTGCCCTTACGAAGCTCATTACTGCAAAGGAGAGGCTAAACCTGCTTATAAGCACAAACCTGCTTCTAAGTACAACAAAGAGCACCTCTTTGTTGCTCAGATGTGGCCCTCTCTCTCTCTCTCTAGCGAACCCAACTTGGCAGGTGAACTCACTGCCCTCTTCCCTACGTGGGGCCTGACTCCCAGAGGTGTAAATCTCCCTGGCAACACAGGATATGACTCCCAGGGATGAATCTAGACCCGACATCATGGGATTGAGAACATCTCCTTGACCAAAAGGGGAATGTAAACTGGAACGAAATAAAGTTTCAGTGGCTGAGGGATTTCAAATGGAGTCGAGGGGTCACTCTGGTAGACATTGTTATGCACTATATAGATAACTCTTTTTAGATTTTAATGTATTGGAATAGCTCGTAGTAAATACCTGAAACTATCAAACTCCAACCCAGTAAACTTGACTCTTGAAGATGATTGTATAACAATGTAGCTTACAAGGGGTGACAGTGTGATTGTGAAAACCTTGTGGATCACACTCCCTTTATCCAGTGTATGGATGGATGAGTAGAAAAATGGGGACAAAAACTAAATGAAAAATAGGGTGTGGGGGGGATGATTTGGGTGTTCTTCCTTAATTTTATTTTTTATTCTTGTTTTTTTCTTTTTCTGGTATAAGGAAAATGTTCAAAAAATGCATTGGGGTGATGAATGCACAACTATAGGAAGGTATTGTGAACAGTTGATTGTACACCACGGATGATTGTATGATATGTGAATGTATCTCAATAAAACTGAATTTGAAAGAAAAAAAAAAAAAAAAAAAAAAAAAAAAACTGTACTTGCATGTGGGAGAACAAATTAATGGCAACCATGTAGAGTGTTGGAAAGGGGATGCTAGTGGGGAAAACATAATCAACTGAAACTGGAGTCTGTGATCAACAGTAACATTGCAATAAGCTTCCATTAAATGTAACAAAGCCAATACAACAAAGTTAAATAAATATGAGAGGGGGATATAAGGGAGGGATATGGGATTCTTGTTAGTGGTGTTGTTGCCTGACCCTACTATTATATGGTATTGTGGGATATTTTATTTTTCTTTTATCTTTTTTATTATTCATTAAAAATTCTTTTTTTCTGTAGTAATAAATATGTTTAAGTGCTGACTGTGGTGATAAATGTACATCTGTATGATGATACCATGAACAACTGATTGTATACTGTGGATAATTATGTGGTTTGTGAACATAGCTCTATGAAATCATATGGAAAAATATAAACTGGGATAAAAGTGCTGGAGAAAACATGGAGAGAGACATGTGTGTCTGCTGTTGGTTAGGAGGTAGAATGGTTTAACCTTTCTGGCAGTCAGTGTGGTGGTTCCACATGAAGCTAATGTGTGTGCCATGAGGTTCAGCAACTTCATTAGGGGGCATTTACTTGGAGGATCTGAGGGCAGGGACATGAATGGACATTGGCACACTGGTGTTTATGGAGACAATATACATGATTTGCAATGGGTGGGGGTGGCCTGAGGGGTACATCAACTGAAGAACAGAATGATGAAACAAAATGTAGTGTGTGCATACAATGAAATTTTGAGCTAGTGCAAGGAGTGAAGCTGTGAGACATGCAATGAGGTGAATGGAACCTGTAGACAGTATTTTGAGTGAACTATGTCAGAAACAAAGGCAAACACCATAATGCCTCACCAATGTGGAAAAACTACAATGTGTAAACTAAGAGTTGAATCTTAAAGCACAGCTTAGCAGGGTAACACTTATTGAAATGGTCCCTAAATTGTAAGCTCTTACACCAGTCAGTCTAGTCCTGAACTGTAATGGCTATCTCCAGATTCTGATATGGTGCTCCATTTGTGCATAACCTGATTGATCCCTGGAACTTTGGGAACCTGTGTGACACCTGAAACTCAGAGCTAGAACTTGGCAGATATGAATGTCAGTATTACACATATAGCAACTGTTAAAAAAGCTGAAAAATAATCCAGACTTCAGCTAGAGATATGAATGAAGCAGATGTGGTTAGGACAAGGGCAAGTTGGGCCAAAGGGTAAAGGACAATACTGAATGCATTTTAAAACTTCAAATTCCATGTAAGAACAAGTAAAGAGATATTTAGTTTATGTAAGATTTATATTTCCTAAACAATCTAACTCCCACAGTTTGTTCAATTACCATATTTACATGGAACTTTTAATAGGAAGTTAGACCTGGTAGATTTGCAAGGTTAGTGTGAAATAGTAACACATTGTAATTTTGACAGAGAATAAAAATATATACACAAGGTCTTCTTAAGGAGCTGAGGGAAAATGCACAGGTTTTGGGCTTCCTCACCTGGACTATTGCTGATGTTCACACAAACATTGAGGACTGGCAGTTTGATATGCTGTGCCCTCTATCATGGAACTTGCCCTTATGAAGGTCTTCATTGCAAAAGAGAGGCTAAACCTGCTTATAATGGTGCCTAGGATTCTCCCCCTCAGTACCTCTTTGTTGGTAAGATTTGGCCCTCTCTCTCTCCAGCTAAGCCAACTCAGGTGAACCCACTGCCCTCTCCCCTACATGGAATCTGAGTCTGAAGGGTGTAAATCTCCCTGGAAATGTGGGATATGACTCCAGGGGATGAATCTGCACCTGATATTATAGAATTGGAAACATCTTCTTGACTAAAAGGGGGAGGCAAAGTGAAATAAAATAAAGTTTCAGTGTCTGAGAGATTTCTAAAGGAGTCAAGAGGTCACTCTGGTGGGCATTCTTATGCACTATACAGATAACTGATTTTAAGATTTAATGCATTGGAATAGCTAGAAGTAAATACCTGAAATTATCAAATTGCAACCCAGTAGCCTTGACTCTCGAAGACAATTGTATAGCAATCTATCTTACAAGAAGTGACAGTGTGATTGTGAAACCTTATATATCACACTCCCTTTATCCAGTATATGGATAGATGAGTAGAAAAACTAAATGAAAAATAGGGTGGGGGTGTTTTGGGGGTTTTCTTCTTTACTTTTAATTTTTATTCTTATTTTCACTTTTTTTGGGACATGGAAAATGTTCAAAAAATAGATTGGGGTGATGAATGCACAACTATATGATGGCACATTGAACAATTGATTGTACACTTTGGATTATTGTATGATATGTGAATATAGCTCAATAAAATTGAATAAAAATCTACATAGAACATATCTATTTCTTACTATCTGTTAAATATAAAAAATCATTCATAGTAAAAACTTCTCTGGATATCTTGAATAAAACTATTTTGGCTTACATGGATTGATTTCCTAAAATGCTCTGGTAACTGAATATCTTAGCTATGCTTTACATTGTAATTTAACATTTCATTCTTAGTTCTGGTGTTAGTTCAATTTCATGGTAGTTTCTGTAACATTATATTGTTGATGTTTTAAGAACAGTATTTTTGTCACATACATTTCATCAGGTACCATTTTTAAAACAAATCAACTGTAATAAAACCGGAATCAGTAAGATTCACAATCTCTATGAGTATCAATTTATAATATGGAGAAGAAATAAAGCATGCAAAACATCATGAGACATATCACAGATATTTCAGTGAGTTTCTTTAGCCATTTTAAGCATGAATTTAAACATACAAATATACCTGATAAATTATGAATTATACTTGTCTTCTGTAAAATGACTATTTCCTTTGCACAATTATAGAGATGTTACAAAATCCATCCTGCTGTCTCTTTTTTTAACTCAGTGGAATTGTGACTCCACCCTCCAGAGAGACCAGTTTTCCCTCAACTCTTTATTGGTAAGGATTCCTTGACTATACTTTTGAGATTAGTTAAATTTTTAATAGTGCTTATTATTAATAAAATTATATATTTTTGTTAAAGGTAACAAAAGAGATATATTCAAAGACATTACATAGGTCACTGGTGATTAAATACATTTTCAATTGTATGTCATATTTTATATGTAATTTATGTACATTATAATGTAAACATAATATTGAGCAAACCCTAATAAAAATATGTTTCTATGTGGTTGGACTAAGATTATGGCCAGAAGGAATATCATCGTCTGTCTAATATTATCAAGAACAGCAAAAACAACAAACTTGGTAAGTAGTTTCTAAATTAAACAAAACATTTAATAATTTCTTTAAAATTGTGTTAAAATTAAAGCAAGTTTCCAATACTTACCTGGCTGTGGATGCCACTGATGGTGCCTGGCTCCTGTGCATTGCCATCACTACTCCACAACACCTGCCACTGTTGGCTGCTCCTCTCTGGAACTTGGGTGGGAGCCTATGGGCTTCAGGGTCCCAGAGGCCCAGCAGGAACTCAGGGGTGAGCTGACCACTGAGTGTGTTGGTGATGGCATGAAGCAACTCAGAAGATAAAATTACAATCCACTTTATAGACTGCGATGTGAGACATCAGAAATTATAGGAAAAGTTGGTGACTCTCTGCTACATGTGGTTGTAAATAATCTGGATATTGATCATTTTGGTTCACAAGAGGGAGACTTTGACTGCTCTACCTGTCACCTCATATTTGAAGAACACATATGAGAGGTTAAAAGCAATCACTTATGAGAATGACATGCATGATCTGGCCTATGAATGAGCAGACACATAATGGCTGGGCTGCCAAATCTGTTTGACGGTCTTTGGAGAATATGACTCTTCTAGAACCTGATGCAGTGGCTAATGCCAGGCAATCCATTGATATGGGCAAGAACTCCTAAGCTAGAATACATAGGAATATTTTCATGAAACTATACCTGTTTTCTATGTATTATTTCTTAATGTGATTAAATAAGACATGGATTTATTATTGTAACTAGCTTTACTATTTTAATTCATCTTGTATAAATACTGAAATTTTTAGTTCTGAAAGTATACAAACTTTATATTGGTTAAATATAAAAATGTAAAGCAAATATTAGAAAATAGTTAATATGATAAATTCTAACATATTTTACCTTATATTTGTTTAGTTACATTAGCAAAATGTTTTCATGTAAATCTTATGTCTACTTACCTATATGGTAGATTAAAAAGCCGTTATTATCCCCGTTTGATCTGGTTGAAGTTGGGGATCTAAAATAGTTTGTCTAGGGCTGTACAACTAATTAGAAGATCCGGTACTAGAACTTACATCTTGTCACTACAAGTTAAATGTTCAGAATGAAGCTGGAAAAATTATCCTACAGCAGTGATTAAATATAAATGTGTATGGGCAAAATATTTAATTGTACAGTGTACAACTTCAAGGACAGTTATTAACCTAATTTTGAAGACAATTGTTAACATAGTAGAGAGATAGTTCAAAATTCAATTCACTGAGAAGTGAAGTCTGAACAAGGGCATAGAACTGTAAAAGAAGTTTGACCTCTGTTCTGTCACTACTGGAGGAATAAACAAATTATTAGATGTCTTTATTCTTTCCTGTTCTAAGCAGAATGGTCTAACTTTGTAATCCTTTTGATAATTGTACTCCATTGTAAATCTATGTTTGCAGCAGAATGGGAATCTTATGAATTAGGTTTTCTCTGTCCTAAGCCAGAAAAGGAAATGAACAGGCTGCTACATTGCCCAGCTCTCTGGGAAGTGCCATTCTTTTACATAAGGCTGAAATTGCATAGCAGTATGCATCAGTCCCAGAAGTGAGTTCCACAGATTACCAATTACCAATGGAAAATATTTAGCTATATGGCTTTAGATTTCAAATCAGAAAAGTTCAAATTAATGTAATTCAATTGTATTATTTAAATAAAACATACTAAACTTAAAAAAAAAAAAAAGAAAAATGGCAGTAATCCAAGTTGTCACACATCCTGGGACTCATCAAAAATGTGATTAAGTTATATTTGTACATAGAATATGAGAATAATGAAAGATACCCCTCTGATTTTAAGTTACCTGGCCCAAGGTCAATTCTGAGGAGAGCAGCCCATTTGTAATTTTCTGAAATTTCCCATCAGTAGCTGCCAATCAAGAGAGTATCAGGATTTGGGAGAGATTAAGAAGTTCCTAGGAAAGACTTGGTGTTGAAGTCTCAAAAATAGAAGTCTCCATATATGTCCACATGTTATCAACAAGGTTCCAAAATTCAGTATGGAACATTTGATGAACAGAGAAAAGAAGTCAAATCTCTGAAAGTAGAATCTTCCTTGACCTAGTACAGGATATATTCACCATACCTGGGAACACTCAGAGAAAGATTCAGAGATCCCCAGCAGATATTTCTCTTTAATAACCATTTCATGTTCTTAGTCTCTGTATGTTTGTTTTGGGCAAAAACAGAAAATTCTGAAGATTTGATCAGCTTGATAGAGTCTGCAAATTCTCCTGATATGGCAAGAGTAATTTAGAGTGAATCAAAATATACAGAGTAAATGAGCAGATTTTCATCTGGAGATGAATATGATGGGAAAAGACAGTCAGGCATCTAATATTGCCATATTACTATATTTTTCATGGAAATGTAGTATGCAAAAGAGGTTATGGTAAGCCAAATATGTACAAAATCTACTACCCAAAATTCCTTGATATATTGCATAACATAATTTAATGGAATTTACATAAATCATCTGTTCTAATACTTTTTGTTACAGGAACACTTTACACTTTAAATAGTTACTGCAAACCCTAAATAATATGTAATTCTTCATATCCATTGAAAATTACCATATTAGATATTACAACTGATATAACTATAAATAATGATTTACTTTATTTTAAAATCCCTTATATTTTAATACAGTCATGTGTCTTTTATAATATGCTATTTTCCAAAACAAAAATAAAATTATTGAGATTGGAGAAATGTTTATATCCTTTTGGAAATTTATTTATTTCTGACTACTTCTTCATTTATTCCACATAAAATGTGGTTTTAGTTGAAGGGTGTGAAGAAAATATGACCTCACACAGATATATAATTATAAAAGGGAATGGTCAATAATTATTTCTTTATTTAGTTGTTCATGTGTTTCTTTAATACTAATGTTCTACACCAAAACTCAAAAAAGTGGTGACCCCTTAGAGAACAATTTGAATTTGGAATCTGAGGATTTATTAATAACTTTTCCTATTAGATTTGAATCTATTCTTTATATAGCAATTTAAATGATTTTGCAACAAGTAGTGTTCATCTGGAAAATATCATTTTACATAGTAATGGAGACCTCACAAATATATTCTATTTAAAATAAAAAAAATCACATTTATTAATATTACTAACAAACTTACCAGATGGGAATTTAACGATTAATTTATTAATTTAAGTATTACTTTTAGCTATAAAGTTTATGTTGAAGCACCAAGTTTTTGTAAATTTCTACTTTTAACTTGAAATGCACATATTATCATTAGTAAATAATTTTGGTATTCCTTTTAATTTTTCATTTTTTATTATTAAGCAGATGTGTGTTTGCAGAAAAATCAAGCAGAAAGTACAGTTTCTACCAATACCTTAACACACCCAGTTTTCTCTATTATTAACATTTCATACTAATTTGATCCCTTTGTTTCAATTGATGGAACAATACTATTTTTCTTATGCTATGGTCGATAGAACATAAATGACCTATGGCTCCTTCTTTATATTGTACAATTATATGGATTAGAAAAATATCTGGTAAGATACACATAATCTAAATTTTCCCATTTTAAAAACTTTCAAATATATAATTGTATGGAGTTAATTACTTTCACTACCCTCATCATCCATTGCCAAACATTTTTATTACCCCGAACAGAAACTCTGTACTAAGTAAGAATTAGCTCTCTATTCCCTATCCCCACACTGGTTCCTGGTAAGCTATATTCTAGTTTCCAACTTTATGTGTTTGCATATTCTAATTATTTCATAAATGTGAGTCCACTGACTATTTGTACTTTTGTATCTGGCTTATTCACTAAGCATGATGTCTTCAATATTCATCCATGTTTCAGCATGTATCAGGACTTCATTTTCTTGTATTCTCTTTTCTGTATAAACCACATTTTGCTTCATCAATTAATGGAAATTTTGGTTGACTTTATCTTTTGGAATTTGTAACTAATGCCACTAAGAATATTGGTGTGCAAATAGTGAGATTTTCTGCCATCAAATCTGTGAACAACTTATAAGTTGTATTTTTGCATCATATGTAATTCTATACTTAACTTTCTGAGGAAACACCAAAACTTTTGTCCAAAGCAACTGCTCAATTTTACTTTCCCATAAACCATGAAATAGCTCTGCTTTTTTTCCACATCTTCTACAAAACTTAATATTTTTCATTTTCACATAGGAGACATTCTACTAGGTATGAAATGATATCTCATTGTTGTTTTAATTTGCATATCCTGAATGGGTTTTGATGTTGATCACTTTTTCATGTGCTTAGAGGCCTTGGAAATATATTCTGGAGACATATTCATCCACATATTTTTCCTATTTTCTTAATTTGTATTGTTTTTTGTTGTTGTTGATGAGTTGCAACATTTCTTAATATTTTCTGGATGTCAAACTCCTATTGAATATGCTTTTTCCAAATATTTTCTCCTGCTCTTTAGGTTTTTTTTTCTTACTTTCATGGGAAAGTCCTTTGATGGATGAAAGTTTTTAATTTTGATTGAGACCCATTTAACCTATTTTTCTCCTTTTTCTCATGAACTTTGTGTAAAGTCTATTAAGCCTTATGTTCACCCAGTGTTTTCTTTATAGCCTTCATGTCTTTTGTTATATCATCCCTGAACTAATTTATTTGTGTTTTTTATTTGATTTAGCATATTTCTTTGAAAATCTTTAAAATATTGTTTCATTAAAATGAAACAATATCTCAATTGTATATTGATTGAGGTATATGTTCCTTTGCCTGGGCCATATCTTCATTTTTCCTAGTATAGATGGTAGTTTTCTCTTGTCTAGGCATCTGGTTTCCTTGATTACCCCAGTCAGATTTTCCAAGACCAGAACAGGTTCAGGTCTCAGAATGGGGCTAAATTCAGGGTGTATCTTAGAGGAATGACAGACTCTCCTGTGAGGTTTCCAGTTGCTGTGTTTTTCCTAACTTGCCCAGCAGGTGGCACCTGTCAGTCTGTCATTCCTGACTGGTGTCAGGAGGTGTGGCCTCTATAGTTTCTGTTTTGGCTGTCTTCCCCCAGGCTCTGTGGTCTGGTTCTGAAGGGAAAGCTGAGCCCCACCTCCTTTCTTTTAGGGAAATTATATACCCTAGAGAGTTATCATTTGCATTTGAGTAGTCTCTCTGTCTCTCTTATCTCCACCCCTGCCTGGGTTAGAAGGCTCCAAACTGAAAATGGCTGTGGCTCTCTTTCTGAGGCCCTCAGTTTGAGAGAGAGAAAAAGGGAGAGAAAGCCCTCTTTTGGAGCCAGTACACAGCCTCCTGGTTTCATTCATTGGCCAGAAGTAACACCCCATCTTCTGGGCTCCCCCTCCCAGGACATATGAGTGCTCTGGTTCTTTAAGGTCAGTCATCAGCAAAATCTTCTGTCTGTTTGTTGGGGATTTGTAGCTTGCATTTAGAAGTCCACAGTTGTGAATTAATACTCCAGTTGGAGCTCATCTGAGGTATATTCACTTGCTCAGAGAGTGCTGCTAATTTCTACCAGAGTGAGGATTTGCAGCAAAATCTGCTGTGAGGAGAGGGGCTCTTGGTGTGGTTACACACAGCTTTTACTTACAGATTTTATGCTGCAATATCAGGCATTTCTCCCAATCCATTTTGGAGTATGATGTGTGGACACTCACAGTTGTCCCCCAGCAGTAATTCCAAATTATTTACTAGTTGTTCCTTTTTGTTTATTAGTTGTTCCAGGGGACTGACTAAATTCAACTTCTCTCTATGCCAACATCTTCACCCTCCTCCTTTCAGAAATGTTTAATAGTTTTCCATGTGCAACTCCTTTTTATCCTTGGATAGATATAGTCTTAGATATTTGTTTCTTTTTTGATATATTAAATGGAATTTTTCTGAAATTATTATTTATATTATTTGATGTGAGGGGTTAGAAACATCACAGATTTTTGTGTGTTAATCTTGTACCTTGCCAATTTGCTGACTTTGTATATTGGCTGTGGTATCCTTACAGATTTTTCAGAATATTCTATGTATTTGATCATGTCATCTGCAAATAGGGAATATTTTGCCTTTTCTTTTCTAATTTGGGTGGCTTTTATTTCTATTGCTTCCCCAATTTCACTAACTAGAACATCCAGACAATAAAATAACAAAAAATAACAGACCGAAGGTCATAAAATTCACAAACATATGATAGCTAAACAACACAGTCTTAGAAAACCAGTTGTTAAAGGAAGAAATTACAAGAGAAATTAGTAAATACCTTGGGGCAAATGAAAATGAAAACACAGCATATCAGAACTTATGGATTGCAGTAAAGGCTGTGCTGAGAGGGAAATTTATTGCCTTAAACACCTATATTAAAAGATAAGAGAGAGCAAAAATTGAAGATTAACTGTTCACCTCAAGGAACTAGAGAAAGAACAAGAAACTCACCCCAAAGTAAACAGAAGGAAAGAAATATCAAAGATTAGAGCAGAAATAAATGAATACTAGAACACAAAATCAATAGAATCAACAAAACCAGAAGTTGATTCTTTGAGAAAATCAATAAAACTGATTGACCCTTAGCTAGACTAAGGAAGAAAATGAAACAGAGAGTGAATGCAAATAAATACAATCAGAAATGGGAAACTGACACTGTAGAAATAAAGGAAATAATCAGAAGATAATATAAGAATCTGTATGCTAATTAACTAGACAACATAAATGAAATGGACAACTTCTGAGGAAAGCATAATCAATGAACATTGACTCAAGAAGATATAGATGATCTCAACAAACCAATCATGAGTAAAGAGATTGAGTTAATATCAATAAATCTCCCCCCAAATACCCAGGACCAGATGGCTTCACATGTTAATTTTACCAAGCATTCAAGAAAGAATTAGTAGCAATCCTGATCAAACTTCAAAAAAAATTGAAGAGGAGGAATAGCTAGCTAACCCATTCTAGGAAGTCCACATAACCCTAATACCAAAGTCAGACAAAGATACAACAAAATTTATAGACCAATCTTTTTAATGAATACAGATACAAAAATCCTCAACTAAAAACTTGCAAATCAAATACAGCAGCATATTAAAAGAATTATACACCATAACCAGGTGGGGTTTATTCCAGGTATGCAAGGCTGGTTCAACACAAGAAAATCTACTAATATATTACACCACATCAATGAATCAAAGCAGAAGAACCACATGATCATCTCAATTGATGCCATAAAGGCATTTGACAAAATTCAACATCCTTTCTTGATGACATTTCAAATGATAGGAACAGAAGGAAACTTTCTCAATATGATAAAGCAATATATGAAATACCCACAGCTAAAATCATACTCAATGGTGAAAGACTGAAAGTTTTCTGCTAAGATGAGGAGCAAGACAGGGATGCCCATTGTCACCATTGTTATTCAACATTGTCCTGCAAGTTCTAGCTAGAGAAATCAGGAAAGAAAAAGAAATAAAAGTCATCCAAATTGGAGAGGAAGAAGTAAAATTTTCACATTTTGCAGGTGACATGACTCTATATGTAGAAAATCCAGAAAAATCTACAACAAAGCTATTTGAACTAAATAATGGAGCAGGATATATATTCTCTCTAGTACACTAAATAATTCAACTTGTAGAGTTGGCTTATTCAAACACCATAATTACATGGAAAATTGAATAGGAAGTGAGATCTGGTAGGTTTGTACAGTTTAGTGTGATATTGCAATACATCCCAAAGTTATTTGGGTAGAGAATAAAAATATGTATGCAGGGCACCCCTGAGGAGCTGGGAGAAAATGCAGAAATGTTGGACTTCCCCTTCTGGGTTATTGCTGATGTTCTCACAAACATTGAGTACTGATGGTTGGGTATGCCAAGCCCCCTATCTTGGGGCTTTCCCTTTTGAAGCTTGTTACTGCAAAGGAGAGGTTAAGCCTACCTATAAGTGTCCCTATGGGTCTCTCCCAGAGTACCTCTTTGTTGCTCATATGTGGCCTTCTCTCTCTAAGCTCACTTGGCAGGTGAACTCACTGCCCTACCCCTTAAATGGGACTTGATTCCCATGGATGTAAATTTCCCTGGCAATGCTGGATATGACTCCCAGGGATGAGACTGGACATGTCATCATGTGACTGAGAACATACTCTTGACTGATAAGGGGAAGAAAAATAAAACAAAATAAATTTTCAGTGACTGAGAGATTTCAAATGGATTTGAGAGGTCACCCTGGTGGGCATTCTTATTCACTATATAGATATCCCATTAGGTTTTAGCATATTGGGTTAGCTAGAAATATATACCTGAAATTATCAAGCTGCATCCCAGTAACCATTATTCATGAAGATGATTGTATAACTTTGTAGCTTACATGGTGTGACAGTGTGCTTGTGAAAACCTTTTGGGTCACACTCCTTTTATCCAGTGTATGTATGCATGAGTAGAAAAATGAGGACTAAAGTGAAATGAAAAATAGGGTGGGATGGGGGATGATTTGGGTGTTCTTTCTATTTTTATTTTTTATTCTTATTTTTATTCTTTCTTGTGTAAGGAAAATGTTCAAAAATAGATTGTGGTGATGAATGCACAACTATATGATGATAGAGTGAACAGTTCATTGTACACCATGGATGACCGTATGATATGTGAATATATCTCAATAAAATTCAATTTAAAACTTATCAAAATGCAAATAATGAAAAAGATAAAAATGGTTGCACTGATGGAAAGAACACCTGATAAATAGATACATAACTATTATGACAAAATATTCATTGTACAGCATAAGATGAAACCATGTTCACAGTATAATGCTCCATTATTTTTTATTTTTCTTTAATGAAATGAGATTCACAAATAATTAACAATTTTAAAGAAATATGACAAGTCCACTTCTAATTATATGACCATTTCTATGGATTTTCAAATGATGAACACTAAGTTTCATAGGATGCCATGATAAAATTTCAATCATCAGTATTCTAAATAACAAATAGAAGTTCAGTATCTCATTAAAGGAATGCAGCATTTATAAGTATTTAACTGATCACTATCTTCACCAATGTAATAAAGCATTCAAATTAGAATGTATTTGAAGGAAAATAAATATATTAAGTTTTTAAATGCAGTGTTTACTGCTACAAGTAAAAAATAAAATGAATTACATTTCATTGAGAAACACATAAATTGGTGAATTTGTCATTTGAGAGTTAAAGTGCTGGTCAATGTATTTAGGCAATAAGTGTATGACATATGTATATTATAAAATTGAGGACATATGTATATTATAAAATTGAGAATATAATGCTACTTTCTGTAGTTTGTTGTTATAAAATATTGTAAATAATAGCTCTAAAGAATAGAGATTCTCATCTTGTCAACTTAATCTTCTTATCCAAAGTTATTTATATACTTACTGTTAAGTAAAACCTATGAAATATTTTAGAAATGGGGAAAAATATGCATTGAGTATATAAGTGCCAAAAAGCAGGCTATAAGAATGAATATTTAATTTTAAACATGTCATCATATCCATATATTAATTACTACATTAACTATTTATATATCTTTCTAATTTTGATAAATGTAAAATCTAAAGTGAAAAAAATTATGGTTTTCACTTTCTGCATGATTATTATTTATCCATATTTGTTATTGCTAATTAATGATATTAAAATAATGACTATATTGATTTAGAAGAGTAGAATTTGATTTAATTTTAATAAAATTTTATTGCATGCCCAGTTACACAAAATATATAAAGATACCTACCAAGCATTGTTTTTGGGATACATATTTTCCACATATCTTCCTGCCCGTCATCTATCTACTATCTACCTTTATCTATCTGTCTGTCTCTTTGTCTAGAATCTCTCTAAGGCATTTAGTAGTGTATTATGTTTGTGTGTGTGTTTGTGCATATCTGTATGATTAAGGAATTTCAATAGTGGATCCACTTCATTATTCTAGGTAATTTGAAATACTATACTAATGGATAAATGCAATAATGGACAAAAGAGTCACAAATATGCTTAAAATACTGAAGTCACAAATATAGGTGAGACATTGAAAAACTTTTTGCAATTTATATGCTGAAAGGATGCTAAACATAAATGTTGAATGAATGGAAAAATCCAGATGAGGTCAATACCTCATCCAAGTATGTAGACATCAAGCATTTATTCCTAATCCAAATAATACCATACATCATACTAAGGAGAATGAAAAGAAAAAAGTATACTGAGAATTTTCTTGAGTGGGCATCTATGAGCCTTTCACACTTGGCTTCATTGGAACATCCTAATGCTTTCCCAGCCTCATTCTCATGCCAATTTCTCCAGTTTACAGGATCCATGTGTTGTAATGTGGCACCAGACATAGATACTTCTAAATACCACAAATCCCAGTAAAAAGAAAAAATAAATCCACCAAAATCATTTTTGTTTTCATAAGTAAAGACTATTTAGGGTAGCTAAATAAGTAATTAATAGGTTGAAGAACATACACACACAATGTCATCATGATGGTGGCATAAGACATCCTAGAGAAAGTTTCTCCTTAAAGAGAGCTAAAAAAGGGAGATATTCAAATCACATGGAACACTGGAGCACGATTGAGACTGGAGAAAGAATACACAAATGCAGAATGGAAGGAAGAAAAACAAAATAGAAAGGAAGGAAGGTGTCATCCCAGGCATATCAACCCATACCTCTACCATATGCAAGGTCCAAATAGCTTGAGTCACGCAGCACTGGCCTGGGTACATCCTAAAATTGCCTGAGTCTTATGCACATTCAGACACAGGGTCCAAAGTCCACACAGAAACAATGCAGGTCTCTAGCAGTTGGCTGGTGCACACATACAAAATAATTCCCCAGAAACAAGAGTGATCCATGGAGGAACTATTGCAAAATGTGCATACTTGCAGGTTAGACTGTATTGGTGCTGCACCTAAATGAAAATCAAGTGTTTTTGAACATTGATACCATGTGATTCTGAGGGACAGGATTCCTAAATATGGAAGTTACCAGTGACATAAAAAAGATGCAGATAATGGGAAAACTCAACTACTGTATGGAAGAGTGGAACCAGGACTGAAAGCTGTAGTGAAAATGCAGTCCTGACCTTTGGAGAACAGGTGAGTAAATCATAGCTGCTGGGGAGGAAACTTTGCATATAAACAAAGAGAATAGACCTTGATTCCAGCAGGAGGAACAGAGTAAAAGTAATCCTCTCCTGAAATGGAAACAGTCACATATCAGGTAATAATAAAAGTTGTTGTGCATGCCCAGGGCAAGATGTAGGTGAAGACTGACCTGAGAAAATCTGAACTGTTAAACACAGGCTGCTCTAAGGTTCAGTGTAAACTAAACTAAGTACACATCCTCTCTATAATAAGTCCCTAGGCAAGAGGGAAACATTGATGTCTAAAGTTAGCACATCAACATAACCCAATTCCCAGACATCAACTAGAGATCAAAAAGCCTACAAAGAACAGGAACAGAAGAATTAGCTGAGTCACTGGAACAAATTAAAAATTTGATTATATTATAGTTGAGAATACAAACTGGGATGAATGCAACACATAATGTAGACAGGGATTTCACAAGGGAGGATTTTCACATTACCTTTAAGTAAATAACATTTAAAATTAGAAACATTTTAAATATCTGTCAATATAAATTATTGAGAAAGTTGATATAAGAAAACTCTCCAGAATTGCTTATGTGACTATTAGCAGGTACTTCCAGTTTAGAAAAAAAAACTATTATAAGAAAGGTTTAAGTTTAACTTTCACATAAAGGCAATAGGGGATAGGGAAAATGGCAGCAGAACTGGCTTAAACAGTCTCCGCTGTAAAGGGAAGGAGAGAGAGAAAGTCATGACATAAGCCTAGAATCAGTGCCAGCTCCTTATATGGGAAAAATAAGCAGGGTTACTGGAATGTAAAGGGATATGAGGTATAATCAAAGGTGGGAACTCTTGGTGGGAAATTTAAACTAGTTAACTCTCTCAGATAAGCTGTAACCTCTGGAGTACCCAGCCAATGGGGAAACAGGGGAGGGACTTGTGTATTAGGGGTAGGATAGAACTATTGCCATGTTCTTTTTCTGGCACACCTGTCATGTGTCTGGCTGTGTGTCCATTCTTGTAAGATCATGAATAAACTCTTTTCTCCTCCACAACTGGGTGAGCATTTTTAAGGTATAATGCTTACTTCTAACACTGTAACATTGCATCATTTGGCTGAGCCTATGTTTTACTTGAATGAAACTTCAAGCACCAGTGCATATTTTCTCATTCAGGGTTGAGGATTCATGTCATTGATGTATTCAATAAAACTCTACATACTGGAAACCAAATTGAAAGAGCAACATCAACCCAAGCATCAAATAGGAAGCAAAATATGACAAGCATCATCTCTCTCTCAAATCCACACTCTTCCCTCCCTTTGCCATTTATGTTGCCTATGCCTGCTACAAGGTCAAGTTTTATGTTAATGGGGTACTATAAAACTACTATCTTTTGGCAAGAATACAGAAATATTAAGAATAATAATAACTACCTCAGGATACTCCATTCAAAATAAAGATTTGTATAGCAAATAAGGAAAAGGCATACATTTTAACAAAAATTGAATTTTTGTTATTGCTCACCACTCTAATTAGGAGTCATAAATTAATTCAACATTTAATGTCAGAATGGTGGTTACCTATATGGAAATGGAAATAATGCTACTGCTAAATATTTTATTTAATGCTTTAAAAATTGGCCCATTCTATCTATTTGCATTTCTAAGAATAGAGCTTTACAGTTTAAGCTATCTAGAATAAATGTACTTTGGCATTCATTTATGGAACAACGTCTTTCCTTCTTAACTGCTCAGTATTTGAGAACCAACTCATTGTGAGCTCCTGGGCCTACTGTAGGCTTAATGCCTAACACTCTCACAAAAAACAGCAACTGAAGAGGATATCCTCAAACCTTAAGGTACATCACAGACATTTTGGTAGATCACAGTCAACTTTGTGAAGGGAGAACTAAACATGGTCTCTGTATGGATAGCAGATTGATGAATTCAATTGCCCATGAATAAACAACCTCCTAAGTACACAGTTTTGGTGTGATGGTGAGTCCATAGTACAGAGGATGGTAAATGACAGCATAAAATCATAAGACATCATCACAAGGAAGGCCTAATCCATCAACCCAAAGAAAATAAACAGGAAAATCTGAGTGGCACATTATGGGAGAGAAATGAGTTTACTGCCTATCAGAAAATTCACAATGAATTTGTGGAGAGTAACTTAAATGCAGCAAATTTCTATTAAATTGCCTAAAAAGAAATATATTGCAGAGTGTGGATGTGGGTTGTTACAATGACAGTAATAGTGAGAAGATTTTCAGTCAGGGCTCTGAGATAAATCACTGAGATGAGTAGACTTTGCATGACTTGCATCTCCCAGGAGCTTAAGATTTCCATCAGTATGAATTCCCTGAAGACCATGAAGTTGTTCATGTACTGATTAGCTTCATTCTCCCTGTAGTTAAAGTATAAAATGAAAAGATAATGCTAAAATCTAATGGAAACAATTCATCCCTAACAAGAAAGTACAAACATTGTTCTCCATGTGTGGATTTTAATGAAAGTGCATAAGAGAAAATGTATAAAAGAGTGTTTTGAAGTCAGTGAATACACATACTGCATTTATAATTTTTCCCCACTCTTCTGATATTTATATTAATTTCAACATTCATATTGTAGTAGTATCTAAGTACACAAAAGGATTTAAAATTAAATCAATGTCCATAAAACTTTCATTTTTGCTAAACTTACTTTTTCTTTTAATGTCATTTATAACTCTTCCTGAATACATCAGGTAATTATTTTCTTATTTTTGTAAATATCAATTAGTCATCAAAACATGCTATGTAAAAAAGCCTCTGTATTATTCCATTAATTTGAATATTCTACTGCTATTCCTTATTCTCATCATGCATAAAGGTAGTAGAATGTCTACTAGTGTTTTTTATATCCTGTATTCCGTATTTGGAAGATATCGATACACCCTGTGTAATAAGTGAATTACTTTGGGGTTCTGAGGTTGCTCTCTGAATGGTTTATATCCAAATGACATCAGAGATGATGCATTCAAACATTCATTTCAGTTATTCTATACAATTGTTGTGAGCCTTTTCTTTCCTCCTTTGTAGCAGCATCCATAAAAGGTGTCCTGTGATTAACAACGTAATAGAATCCATTTTCCTACTGACCATTTGAAGACAGGTTTCTCTTGCTGTTATTCTATTTCAAATTCTCATCTGCTCACAGTTTCTGAGAAAAGCAATCTCCAGAAATTTCTCCTGTGCAAAATATCTGTTTGTCTGTCAGGAATGAATCCCAACATTTAATGAAGGCTAACATTCTGTCTAGATATCCTTCCTACATAGATTTCACAATTTTTTCTGAAATTTTGTCACTCAAAAAAACTATCTTAACTATAATTTTCTAGTGTGCTATTATTGAAGCATTTGAAATCACAAAGAAATCTTACTTTATTCTTAACATTTGTTTCAATAAACTTATTATCTAAGCTCTGATTTGTTACATTCCTTGTATTCATAATTACAGTGGTTTCACAAACTATTTTATGCAAGTTATATTTCTTTAGCAATTTTTTCCAATTATGCATGATTTGCTCTGCCATCCTCACTTATATAAATTGGGAATATTCTTTAAACAGAGAAAGTTATTAAATCCCAAAACAATACTGTGATTAAGCTGATCTTATTGACTGAAGATATATGTTACTGTAACAAACCATATATCCATCTGTTTTATTTTTTCTTTTCCAAAGTTATGCTTTGTTACTTATCCTTAGAGGTCTCCTTCCTATCCTTCACCTCTTCAGACTGCATCTATCTCCTCAGTGTACCAATTCCCAAGTCTCCCTTTGATGAATTGAACATGAAAATTCTTCTTAAGAATGTATGATGATGGTTAAATGAAAAACCATGAAATAAGGGAGTCTTCACATGTTCTCCCTGGTGTACATTACCACAAAGTTATTTATAAATTATCTACTTCAAAATTTTAATATGGGAAAACAACATAAACAGTGTGATTCCTACTTATCAACAAGCATTAAACAGATGGATTACAATAATATATTGATGAATTTTAAGAAGAGGAAGCACAATTATCTCACTTTATATATATAGCAATATATTCCTCACCACTGGTATTGAATGAAAATAGTAAGTACAACCATAACCACACAGTATTGTCACTAATTCAGTATTGGTTGTACATAGCAACTGTGGATTTGGAGTCAAGGATATGTGAATATGTTGCCTGTTTGTGCAAATAAGCTACTACAAGTATTTGGAAACACTATTTGATAATGTATTAGCCAGACAATACTAGTTTAGATTGCAGTAACAAATAAGCCTTCAGTCAGTTCTGAGAGCCACAATGATTATTTTCCACTTATGGCACACATCCACTGCATGTTGGCTAAAACTTTGCCCCATAGGATCCACATTCTATTTACAGATTATTAGAATAGCCTGAATATGGGATTTGCCTGTTTCTCATGGCAGAAAGAAAAAAAAAGTTATTATAACAAAGTACAAATTTATCAGCTCTTAGATCTGCACCCACTGCTTTTGCACACATTGTATGAACATAGTAGGACATGTGATGCAATCTGCTATTAATCAATTTTGACTATATTTTCCTCTCTTCCAAAGATTGCTACAGAGAAGACTATATAAGATGGGGAATGGGGTATTTTGAATAATATAACTAATGAGTTTTTATTTATTAAATTGTGGTTACACATGCTAGGTCCTTGCAAATCCAGTCATAATTATGATTACCTCTAAGATGGGAGAAAGGTTATGAGAAGGGAGACAGAAATAGCATACTTTGAGTATCCTAGTTTATTTTTATTTAGGCTGTTTTTATAATTATTCATTGACATCTAAATGTGATTTGGAATATAATAGATTCTTCTTTTCCAATTGATAATTTATACTGAGAGTTCCTTGCTGAATAATATTAATTTCAGAGTTTTATAGCTTTGTTCAATAAAGTGATCAAATCGCCATTAATTTTTATTAATTCCTTTGAGTTTAAAAATAAATAAATCCTTAAAAAAACACCTATGGTTTTAATTCATGTCTTTAGTAGATACACAGTTTATTCTATCTTATGAAGTAATAATCACATAACATTCTCCATAGATTTACTTCCCTACACATTTTTCTACCTTTCAGAAAGAATATCCAAATTCAAAAATCCCATATCCTAAACTTAACTTTTTCCATGTAATTTATTTGAAGCATTTCAAGTCATAGGCAAAATTTATATTTCATATTTCTCAATTCTAATGATCATTTTTATGAAGGAAAAATAGTTACTGCTAAATGTTCTACTTAAGCTTTTAAAAATTGACTCATCTCATCTATTCTCATTTCCAAGAGTTTTAGCTTACTTTAATCTCTCCTCTATGGGGGAGTAAGTGCATTATTCCTATGCTTCTGGAACAAGGTTCTGTCTTTTAAAACTCTATATTGAGGAACATTTCCTGGTGAGTTTAGGCCCTACTGAAGATTTGTGCCCAACCGTGGGACAACTAGTGACTATAAAATCAGGGCTGCCCTCTTGGTCTGGGTTTTACCAAACCGTGTATGTATGAAGTGATTTTGTCCTTTATTTTCTGACAAATTCATACCATGAATTCCTATTTTCTAAAAGCTTGGCTGGGAATGATGTCTCTAATTGTAAACACAAAGATCAGATAAAACTGAAGTCACCACTGTTACATGTTTATATAGGAAAGGTGTAGAAAATAAGGACTGGAGAACAAGTTTAAATGTCATTCATATAGCAGCAGTAGGCCCCGAGTCCTGTGGGGAATAAAATTACTGACATTCAACTGAAATTCCATGCATCTATCTATTCAGATAATATAAGCATGTTCATGTCACATCTCTCCTTAAAATCTTCAGTAGAATTTTAATCAAGGTAAGTACACTTATTCCTTACCCTGCTGAGGACACTATTAAATAATAGTTAATAAATACTAAATTTATGGTCATCAGTATGAAGACAATGAGAAGGTACTCATGAATTGATATTCATTCTTTTTGGATGACAGCATATGAAAATTGGTGTCCATGAACAGGAGAAGAAACTTAGATAATAGTACTTATGGAAGCAGACAGGGGTACTGATGCCTTTTGACAACTTAAAATTCAGAACTATGGAGCATTTTGTAGAGGAAAAGAACATGTGATGCTGTGATCTGGTATTTTGATTTAGATTTTATCTTCATCATGTTAACTCCATCAGTACTCAGCCTTCAGCTGGCTGACACAGGCAGGCTTAAATAGATAAGTGTGCCTCTCTACTGAGATAGAAAGTGAGAAAATTGTGTATGGAATCCAATGGCAGCTTTTATGGATTATAGTCTGAGAGTAAATAGTCCTGCAACATGGCACTGAGTGGGCAAAAGTAAATTGTGGCCAGCTCTACCCTTCTATTAATAAATTAATCTCAGTAGATATTTAACTCCAAGGTGTAGAGAGCCATAACAGATTTTAGATTGCTCATTACCAATTTTAAACAAACTGCTGGACACTACAAAAACACTGGAAGAAATCCAGATTTTGAATATGAAAGAAGATATACTAATAGTTTTGAATTCCTCCAAAGTCACTGAAGCAAGGGAAGAGGTGAATGTTTAAAAAAATCTCATTCAGAATGATGCAATGTTATATATGGAAAATTTACAGCAGATGGGTAATAACTATTAAATTGACTCTTTATAAACAAAGATATTCTTTATGAGAAACACATATGAGTCATACCTATCACAACCCATGGTGAATCAGTGATTTTACCATCTAAATAGGCAAGTTCTCTTGAATTCCTTATTGGTAAGGATTCTTTGGCTTTACTCTCAAGACTAGTTAAATTTCTTATTGTGCTTAATAGGACTAGAATCAGCAAAGGTATTTTTTGATGTTAATTTTAACAAAAGAGAAGTATTCATAGAAAATTTCATAGACACTGTTGATTCAATAATCATTCTGTTTTATTTCAGTATATAAATACAATTTATTTATATAACAATATATCAATAAAATCATGAAATCCAAGTAAAATTGTATTTTAAGGGGTTTGATAACATTTTGGCAAGAAGGAAAATCATGTATATTACTGTTAAAAATTATCAGCAACATGAAAAACAAAAATTGGCCACTAGCTACTAAATTAAAGAAAAATGGGATATATTTTAGAAAGAACTTGTAAAGGGTGCAAGCAATAAAAGAGATTGTGGCACAGAGTCGGACCTTACAAAAGGTGTTTGAAAGAGATCCTCACACAATGTATATGACAATATTTGTTGACCCTCAAATTGTGAGTTACCGCACAAACAAGCAGCCCATTTTAAATTATTCTGAAAATGTTCATTAATAGGTGCCAACCAAGATAATACCAGAATATGGGAGAACCTAAGAAGCCTCATGAAAAGTCTTGGAAATGAAGGCTTAAAAATAGAAGGCTCTATAAAATATCAAGACAGTAAAGAACATTGTCTAGTAATGTTTTGTTAGTAAATGTAAGCAGTCAAATACATGAAAGCAGAAATCGCCATTGACAGAGGACAGGATTTATTTTTACTTCACCTGAATTGGGAACCCCATAAAGGGTTTCACAAAACACCTGCAGATACTACTTTCATAATCACTCCAATAGTTTTCAACTTTGTGAAACATACCTCATTTTATTTTGCTTCCCTTTATTGTGCTTTGCTGACATGATTTTTTAACAAATTGATGGTTTGTGACAACACAGCAATAAGCAAGTGTATCAGTGCCATTTTTCCAACAGAATGTGTTCAATCAGTGTCTCTGTGTCACATTTCAGTAATTCTCACAATATTTCAAACTATTTCATAGTTACATCTGCCATGGTCATCTGTGGTCAGTGGTCTTCAATGTTATTACCATAATTACTTGGGGCACCATGAACCATGCCTGTGTATGACAAAGAACTTAATCAATGAATGTTGTGTGTGCTCTGATGCCAAATGGCCATCCTCTGTCTCTCTTTCCTTGGGTTATCTCTCCCTCTCCTTTTGTCTTGGTAGTCCCTGAGATACAATATTGAAATTAGGCCAAAAATAACTTCACTAAGTGCTCAAGTTAAAGGAATGATAGCAGGTCTCACACTTTAAGTCAAATACTAGAACTGATTAAACTTTGAGGAAAGCTTGTTGAAAGATGAAAGAGGGCAAAACCTAGGCCACTTGCACCAGTTAACCAAGTTGTAAATGCAAATGTAAAGCTCTTGAAGGAATTTAAAAGTTCCAATCCAGTGAACACAAAAACAATAAGAAAGCAAAACATCTTATTGATGTGGTGAATGTTTCAGCAGTCTGGATAGAAACTAAAACAAGATCAAACCAGCCACACCATTTCCTCAGTTTCTTTAGTCATGTCTCAATTCTAATCACTTAGTTATTTAAACCAGACATTTATATGAGTAAATTTAAAGAAAACTATTTAAACAGCAGGCATCTGTCACACCAAACAATCAATATTCTCTTCCAGGATGGCAGTATCCATTACATTGTAGTTCTCTCAAATATACAGAAATGTGTTAAGGTACTCATATATGTTCTTCTCCATATAATGTCATTATTTATCTTTAGCTCAAAATCACCTCTTTTTCCAAAGCATTTGGCCATGTGGAAAATTTCCCACAGAAGAATGCATGAATTACACAAAAGTATTGGTTATGGAAACTAGGACACAGAGGTGGATAGCTCACTATCACATATTTTAACAAAAAAAGGAATATACAGGCAACAAAACTCTAGATATTTTACATGAGTAATTCAAACCTCAGAATGTATATCAATAATAAATTAAACAACTTTCCAGTATTTTTTACATTATTTTACACAGAAAATCCCTGCTTGAGAACACAATATATCTGTTGAACATTTTGCCTAAAACACTGTTAATATCTCTTTTCATCAGGTTATAAATGACAGGGCTTGTGAATGGGGAAATCATGGAATAGAAGAGAGCCATGAGAAGATTAGTAAGAGATGCTGTATTCACATTAGGATCTAAGATGGCAAGCAACCCCAAAATTCCAAACTAGATTAGAAGTGCCCAGTGTGAGGAACAGGTGATTAAGGTTTTGTAATGGTCTTCCACAGGATATATCCTAAGAATCATTGTAAATATACCAATACGTGACTAAAATAAAAATGCAAAACATATGAATGCTATAGAATCACTTATCTCTAGGACTTTAGACTCAAAACCAAACATTTGTAGATGAGGCCATCAAAATTTGAAGTATATCACAAAAGTATTGATGTATCACATTGGTCTCTGTGAAAGGAAGCCCAGCTATCTGTGTGCACAGATGTGGAATGGTAGTGAGCTGTTAGTACAGAGACTGACAAATGAAAATATTGCAATCACAGGACATAATCATAAGGAAGGACAATTCTGGGCATATAAAGAGAAAAACATATGCTAGGAAAGAAATCAGTTTCCCACCTGTCAGAGAATTTCAACATTCATAGGATCAGGGAATCTTAGTTCATGATACCATTTAAAATGAACTAAAGACTAACAAAACTTTCATTTAATGAGCCAAATTTAAACTACTCTGTAACATATCTATTCAAACTCTGCCTAGGCCCAACCAGTGATGATTTTCTTATTTTCTTTCTTATCAAATTGTCATCAGGGTTTTATTTTGTAAGAGAGCATGTCTATCAGCCCATTAGTTTGAAATCTCTACAGTTATTACTGATTCTCTTCATCTATCAGGGGACAAGCATGACATCTGCCATCTCACATTCTATGGTCTGCTGACTTAGAAACTGTTTCTGTAAAAAACCTTAAGGAATGTCACTGAAGTTCTTTTGAGGATGATTTAATCCAACGGGACAGATCAATTATGCCTCTCTATTCTTTCATTTTATGTGTTCCATGACATATTTGTGAAGCTCTTTCTTTCCTCCTTTGCCTAATCATCCATAAAACGTTTGATTTTGAGTCCAATCAATTCCATTTTTATGTGACATTATTCTTAATAAATTCAAAAAATAAAGACATCTCAGACATGGTAATAAAAGTAAAACAAACAGAAAAATAATGAATATATGGACATTTCAACTGATCAACTGATATTTGAAAGAATATTTTGTGTGGGCTGAATCCCAAGAAATGTCATGGAACACATTTTTTAATCTAAATTTCTTAGTTAAAATCTATAATCTAGCTCAAGAAACATTTCATTCATAGTTACTTTACTAGTTAATTTTCTAAGTAATATTTTTCTATATATTATCAGTATTTTGATTACAGTCTATTATTCACATATCTTCAGATACCATTTTTAAAATAACCACTGATAATTGACAGCATAATCAGAAATATTCTGTCTCTTTTATGAGTATACACTTATAATGTGGGAAAAATAAGTATGCTAATGATCTTGTGACATATCAAGATACTTCAGTGAATACTTCAGTATTTATATTCAATAAAAACCTAAACATACAAATATACCTGAGAAATGAGGGGATACTTTTATCTTATGTAACATGAATGCTATTTTTGCAAAATTTGTAAAGCCATTACAAATCCCATATCATGCATACTTCTTCACTCGGTAAAATTCAAATAATCATTTTTCAGGTAGATTCAGATTTACCCTTAATTGTATGCATAATTCTGCTTCTGGATTCTTTCTAAACATGGTTAGTCTTCATGAAGGACATTTATCAGTCATAACTCTCAAGAATCTTGGGGAACTGCTGATTTCATTCTCCAGAGAAGCCAGTTTTCCTTCAAATCTCATTGATAAGGATTATTTTGCTATACTCTTGATATTAGTTGTATATTTAATAGTGTTTTTAGCAACAAACTTAGAAAACAGTATTTTGTTACACTTTAAATAGTGAAGTATCCAAAAAAGTTTCATAGGTGAATGATGGTTCAAAACATCAAAACAAACAGAAGGAATAAATGAAACTGAGAACAAAATAAAATAGAATTAAAACCAAGTTTGTTCTTTGAAAAGATCAATAAATGGACAAACTTAGCTAGCCTGAAAAAGAAAAAAGAGAGAACACACAAATAAATAATATCAGACATGAAAATGGAGACATTACTGCTGAAATCATGGAAATAAAATAAGGTTTTAAAATACTATGAGGAATTGTATATCAAAAAATTAGAGAACTTAGATGAAATGAATCAATTCCTAGAAATAAATGAATATGTTATTTCTCTTGTTCTTCCAGGTGTGCAGTTAGGTCTTTGAATTTAATTCTTTCTTTCTTTTTTAATGGAAACATTTTGGGCTATAAATATCCTTTTTCACACTGCCTTTGCTGTAGCCCATAAGATTTGATATAGTGTATACTTGTTTTCATTTTTCTCAAGATATTTACTGATTTCTTCTGAAATTTTCTCTCTGTCTCAATGACTGAGTGTGTAATTTAAATTCATATATTTGTGATTTTTCCAGTTCTCCACCTGTTATTGATTTCCATCTTCCATACAATTATGGTCAGAGAAAGTGCTTTGCATAATTAAGTGGGTTTAAATTTATTGAGGCCTATTTTGTCACCCAACTTGTGGCCTATCTTGGAGAATGTTCCATGAGCACTTGAGAAGAATGTATATCTTGATATTTGGGGGTGCAAAGTTCTATATATGTCTATTATGTCTAGTTCATATATTATTCTTTATTGATCCTCTGTCTAGATTTTCTATCTATTGGTTGAAGTGGTGTATTGAAGTTTCCAAATATTATTGTAGAGAAACCCATTTCTCCCTTCAGGTTTGCCAGTGGTTATCTTGTATATTTTGAAGCACCGTGGTTAGGTGTTTCAATATGTAAGATTGTTATTTCTTCTTGGATAATTGACCTTTTTATTAATATATGGTGCCCTTCTTTGTCTCTTATAACTCTTTTGCATTTATGGACTAATTTTTTTCCATTATTAGTATAGCTTCCCAACACTTTTATGGTTACTGTTTGCATGAAATATCTTTTCCAAACTTTCTCTCTAAATCTATTTGTGTCTTTGCATCTAAGGTGAGTCTCTCATAGGCAGCATTTATTTGGATTCATACTTTTGTATCTATCCTACCAATCTCTGTCTTTTGAATATGGATTCTATTCTATTAATATCCACTGCTATTACTGTGAAGGCAGTGCTTTCTTCAACCATTTTATCAATAGGGTTTTATATGTCATATCTTATTTTTCTCTCTTTTTACCCCTTTAGTTACCCTTACTGACACTCTTCATATAGACAGTCTATTCCAAGCCTCTCCCTTCTGTCCTTTCTTTCAGATGCAAAACTGCCCTTTGCATTTCTTATAGGGTAGGTCTTTTGTTGACAAGCTCTCTCAGCTTCTGTTTATCTGTGAATATTTTAAACTCTCCATTTTTGAAGGAGAGTTTATCTGGATGTAAAATTCTTGCCTGGTGGTTGTTCTTTTCCAGTATCTTAAATGCATCTTACCACTGCCTTCATGCCTTTATGCTTTCTGATGAGAAATCAGAAATTAAGCTTAATTTTGTCCTTTTTAAATGATACATCACTATTTCTTGCTGTTTTCATAATTTTCTCATTATCCTTGCCATTTGACTTTCTCATATATATGTGTCTCAGAATATGTACATCAGAATTCATTCTGTTTGCAGTGCATTATGTTTCTTGGACATGTATATTTGGGTCTTTCATAAGACTTGGGAAATTTTCAGCCATTATTTCCCCAAATGTTTTTTTATGCATCTTTTCCCTCCTCTTCTCCTTCTGGGATGACCAAGAGGCATATTTTTGCAAACTTTGTGCTGACACTCAAATCCCTAAGAACTTATTTTTTCTATTCTTTTCACTATCTGTTCTTTTGTCTGCAAGATTTCTATTGTCCTGTCTTCTGGTTTGATAATTCTTTCTTCTGCCTGCCTGCTCAAATATGTTGTATGCCTTGAGTAATTCTACTACAATTTTATTAAGATGTATTCACATACCATATAGTCATCCAAGGTGTAAAATCAGTTGTTAACAATACCATAATTTAGTTGTACATTACCACAATCAATTTTTGTACATTTTTATTGCTTCAAAAAATAAAAATAAGAATAAAAATAAAATTAAAAGCAAAAAAGGAGACCAAAACATCCCATAAATCTCATCCACCCATAATTCATTTACTTTTTTGTCTCCATTTTGCTACTCATCTGTCCATACTCTGAATAAAGGGAGTGTGATCCACAATGTATGCACAATCACACAGTCACATGATATTAGCTATATAATTATAAGGTCATCTTCAAGAATCAAGGCTCCAGGATTGCAGTTCAACAGTTTCAGATATTTCCTTCCAGCTCTTCTAATAAACTAAAAAGTAAAAACGGATATCAATATAATATATAAGAATAAACTCCAGAATGACCTCTCACCTCCACTTGAAATCTCTCAGCCACTGAAACTTTATTTTGATTCATTTCTCTTCCCTACTTTGGTCAAGAAGGCTTTCTCAATAATATGATGCTAGGTTCTGGCTCATTTCCAGGAATAATATCCAAAACTGACAGGGAGATTTACACCCCTGGGGGTCATGGCCCAATTAGGGGTTATGGAAGCAATTCCACCTGCTGATTTGGCTTAGAAAGAAAAACCACATTTGAGCAACAAAAGAGGTTCACTGTGGGTGATCTTTACACACATTTATAAGTAGGCTATGCCAAAACTTTGCAGTAACAGGCTTCACAAGGGCAAGTGCCAAGATCAAGGGCTGAACCTACTACACTTTTAGTCCCCAATGCTTGTGAGAATATCAGGAAATCCCCTGCTGTGGAAGATTTATATTTCCACATTTTCCCCCTGTCCCTCAAAGAAGCTTGGCAAATATTTGTTATTCTCTGGCAACATTACTCTTGGATGTATCAGGGCTTCACAGTAACCTGTACAAAAAAATCAGATAACACTACCTATTCAAGTTTTCATATAATTATGGTGTTTGAATAAACTGACCAAACAAAATAAATTATATAGTTTGCTACAGAAAATATAATTTTGCACCAAATACTTCTCTTCCTTTGGTATCATAAAGAAGTTGATATTTTAATTCACAGTCAATATCATCCTTTACCCTTTAGTCTTGTTTACCTTAGTCATAACCAAGTCCGTTTCATACATATCTATAACTGAATCCTGATCTCTTTTGCAGCTTCTTTAATATTTGCTGAATCAGGAAATGCTGACACTCATAGCTGCTGAACTCTGGCTCTGAGGCTTGGGTGTCACATAGATACCTGATGTTCCAAGGACTGAACAGATTATCACAAACAACTTAGCATCTCAGAATTTAGAAGTAACTGTGACAACTCATGAATAGATGTAACTGCTGTAAGAGCTAACAATCTAAGCACTTTCCCAAAATGCCTTACCCTGATGACCTATATTCTCAAATTCAATTTTCAGAACTTGCCCATTATAGTTAGTCCATATTTGTGAGGCATTATAACATTTGTCTTTTCATTTCTGTCTTATTTCACTCAACATACTGTCCTAAAGTTCCACTCACCTAGTTGCATACCTCACAACTTCATTCCTTCTTGCTGATGCTCAATAATCCATTGTATGTTTACACTTCTGTTCACCATTCCATTTATCAGTCAATGTACCTACAGGATACTTCCATCCATTGAATGTCATGAATACTGCTGCCATAAACACGAGTGTGCAAATGTCCATTTGTATCCCTGTCAGAGTTTCTCCTAGTATATACCCAATAACAGTGTGGTAGGACAACATGGCAACCCCATTCTTATCATACTTAGCTTTCTGTGGGAACACACTACCCTCCAGATGGGTTGAAACATTCTACTTCCCCACCAAAAATGAATAGATATGTCCCTCTCTCCACATTTTATCCTGCACTTGTATCTCACTGTTAATTATTTAAAGTTTTATTCACACACCATACAACCCATCTAAGTATAAAACTGATACCCAGTATAATCACATGCTATGAATTCCCCACAAAAATCTCTATAAGGACATTTCTATTTCTTCCACAAAGAAAGAAGAGGAGGGGAAAATGGAGAATAAAAAATAAAAGATGTGAGAAAAAAATAGAAATAAAATAAAGTGAAATACCATGAAAATGTAAGACAAAAACAACACCAAGAATGTCATATCACTCCCTTAAATTCCCCTCTTATAGGCATTTAGATATGGTATGTTTCCTTTGTTACAATTAATGGAAGTATATTACAAAGTTTCTGTTAACTGAAGACTCTAATTTGCATTGATTATATTTTTCACTCATATCGTGCAATTGTCAACACCTTAAATGTTAACATTCACTTGTTCTTCCTCATGTAAAAATTATTTTATGTTTGCACATACAATCACCTTTATTGACCACTCTAGATTTTGCTAAGTTATACAGTCCCACACTTTTCCTTTTCTATTTCCTTCTGCTGTCATACATACCCCTAGCCTTCCTTTTTGAAATATATTCACACTCATCTTGGTTCAGAGCTCTTACAATATTGTACTACCATCACACAATATTGTGCTATCCTTTTTAGATACATACAATCAATCATGTTGAACTTTCTGTACTCCTTCAGCATCAAATGCCTGATCTCTACCCTCTTTCTATCTCCTGTTAACCTGTGTCCTCAACTTAACTCTCAAAGTTCACTCATTAATGTTACTTCATATTGGTGAGACCATAGAGTATTTGTCCTTTCGTTTCTGGCTAATTTCATTCAATGTAATGTCTACCATCTACTCTTTTGTCTTTTGGACTTTATATGTCATATCATATTTTATTTTTACTGTTTCTGTTTCTTTTTTACCCTTACTGATAAACTTCATTTCTACCCTGTTTTCCAAACACTCTCTGCTGTCTTTTCCTATATCTGTATAGAGCTCCCTTTAGTATTCCCTGTACAGTAGGTCTCTTTTTGCAAACTCTCTCATTGTCTGTTTGTCTGAAATAATTTAAACTCTTCCTCATTTTCAAGGACAGCTTTGCCAGACATAGAATTCTTGGTTGACAGTATGTCTCTTTCATTATCTGAAATATATCATACCACTGCCTTCTCACCTCCATGGTTTCTACTGAGAAATCTGCAAATATTCTTATTGAGCTACCTTTGCATGTGATGGATCATTTTTATCCTGCTACTTTCAGAATTCTCTCTTTGTATTCAACATTTGATGATCTGATTATTAAGTTTCTTAGAGTATGTCTATTTTGGTCTATTCTGTTTGGGGTATGCTGTGTTCTTGTAATTTTATGTCTTTCAAAAGAGACAGAAATTTTTAAGTGATTATTTATTCCAGTATTCTTTATGCTCCTTTTTCCTTCTCTTCTCCTTCTGGACCCACAAGATATGTATATTCATGTACTTCATGTTTTCATTCAATTACCTGAGACCCTGCTCATATTTTTCCATTCTTTTCCATATGTGTTCTTTTGTGCATATGATTTCAGATGTCCTGTCCTCAAGTTCATGTTTCCTTTCTTCTGCCTCTTCAAATCTGCTGTCATTATGTCTCCATTGTATTTTTATATCTTCTATTTTGCTTTTCATTCCCATGTCTGCCAATTGATTTTTCAATTGCTGAGTTCTTATGCTCACCCATTGTCTTTTTGATATCCTTCCTCTCTTTTGTCATGTCTTCCCTCAAGTTTTTTATTTGATGTTTGAATTGATTTACCATATTTGTTTTAAAATCTTTAATTAGTTGTTTCAACTCCTGTATCTCATTTTAAGTGTAACTTTTTTTTTCCTTTGTGCCATATCTTCATATACCTTAGTGTGACTCATGATTTTTTGTTGTCCAGGCATCTGGTTTCCTTGATTACAACAGTCAGATTTTCTCAGATCAGAAGGGTCCAGTTGTCAGGAGGAGGGTGTCATCAGTATCAAGTTTCCAACTCTTATGCTGAAATCTAGGCCATTCCACCCATTCCAGACTGGTATGCCATGTGTGTCACAGATGGCCCCAAATAATTGTTTCTGATTATTTACCAGTTCCTGGCTCTTCACTATTTGTTTTTTCTACTGCATTTTTTAATCTTTTCTAATGTAAGTTTTACTCCCATAAGTTTTTTTTATTGTTTTATTTGCATGCTTTCAAACTATTTATGTTCAATTAGTGTCTTCCTGATATCTTTTATCTCTTTAGTAATAGTTTCCATCTCCTTGAATTGAATTAGGAGATTTGTTTGACTATCATTGACTAGTTGTTCAAATTGTATGACTCCTCCAAAGTTTTAGTGTGTTACTTTGTGCTGGGTCATATCTTCCTGTTTCTTAATATGGCTTGCAATTTCTTTGCTGTTGCCTAGGCATCTAATTATGTTGATTAATTTACTCTGAAAGGCTAGGGTTTTATTGTTGAACGGATTCATATAAAGGCTCTTCTTTGACACATGTTTCAACTGGTTCTTGCCCTTTAGTTGCATGTGTTTAATTGATCAGGTTCCCCAGCTCTTCATCTTACTTCTGCCCTGGATTATGTGGTACAATTTTAAGATTGCATTATTTGTGCAATTTTTTCACCCCCAGGAGAAAGCTTCCTTACCACTTTTCCTTCACTGAGAATCATGTTCTCTTCTGTTTGTTTTTGTTTTCCTCTATAGATTTTCAGTACTCCTTTCATGGCTTCTAGTTACTTTTGCCAGGATGGCCATTTCAGGGAGAAGAGTCACCCTGAATATGACTTCTCCAAGTTGGTATTTCTCAGCCAATATATTGCTAGTGACCCATGAAGGGTTACAGATCAACTCCAAAATGTCCAGGGCCTGTTGTCTGGAAAGACATGAGAAGCATTTTGATGACTCCCTGATGCTGCAGTTTCATGGCCTGCCCAGCAGATGGTGCTCTTCAGGAAACTGTTCCCAGCAGCCTTAAGGAGGCCCTGTGTCTACAAAGCTCCATTGATCCCACCTTTTTCTGGGGATGGGTTGAAACAATGGCCACCACCATCTCTGTCTGAGGTGGGCTAAAACAGCAACTCAGAGAGGGGAAATGGCAATCCAAATTTGGCAATCAAAGGGCATGACTTGGTCAGTGCTTGACCAGGCCCACCCCACCCCACCCACAATGTTCCTGGGAAAGAGTACATCCATTACCTCCCCATCTCTAGCACCTACTCAGGAACTGGGCCCCCAGCCCAAACCAGAGTGGTGGTTTGGTGTCAACAGCTGCTATGGAGTGAACTACTCATGGTTCTTTACTCATGCCTCTTCTTCCTGGTCTTCTCTGGATGTTTTACAGGGCTCCCCTGCCCTCTGGAGCCCTGATACAGTTGTTTCAGATGGTACATGCCTATCTACTAGCTGTTTGGGAGGAGGAGTGAGACCTGGAGCTCCCTACTGTGCTATCTTGCACAGAATTTCACTGGACAGTTGATTTTTGGCAAGGCTGCCAAGTCCATTCAACTGGAAATAATAATCTCTTCAAATGGTGCTAAGGGAAGTGGATATGTATATGAAAAAGAATGAAAGAGGATGACAATCATACATCATATACATCTATTAACTCAAAATGCTATATACCTAAATGGTATATACGTAAATATAATACAACATATTACATACAATTATAATTAATATAATATATAATTATATGTAATGTAATGTGACATATATATATATATAATATAAAATAATATAATATATATATTTAACCTAAATATAAGGACCAGGACTATAACATTCCTTGAAGAAAATGCATGGAAGCATCTTCAGGATCTTGACTTAGGAAATAGTTTCTTAGATTGTACACCCATGCAAAAGCAATGAAAAATTTAGATAAATGAAACCTACTCAAAATTTGAAAGCATATGCATGAAAAGACTTTGTCATGAAATGAAAAATACAACCTGTTAAATGGGAGAAAATATTTGTAAATTGCATTTCTGATACAGGATTTATATCCATAATATGTAAATAAATCCTACAACTCAATAGTAAAAAGCAAACAATGCAATTAAAAAATGGGCAAATGTCTTGAATAGACATTTCTCCAAACAAGATATACAAATAGCTAAAAAGCACATGAAAAGATTCTCTACATTATTATCTACCAAGGAAATGCTAATCAAAACCACAATAATGTATCATTTCATACCCACTAGAATAGCTACTATTAAAAAACAGAAAATTACAAATTTTGGAGAGGATGTGAAGAAATAGGGTCACTCATTCATTGCTGGTGGAAATGTAATTTGCTGCAAACCAGTTGTTTATTCATAGGCAGACCTTTGGGTATACACAATTTTAAAACTCAAATACATAAAATGAACAGTATAAGGAGAAATGTCTAGGTTAGCTTATTTTGACAATTTGTTGTCATAATTATGTATGCTTATGATCTTGAGGCACATCAGTTACATTTCAGGTAAATATCCCTTAGTAGATTCAAAGATACAAATCCAATAAAATATACAAACATACCTGAAAAATTAGGTAATCTTTTCTTCCTTAACATGAATATGTCTTTTGAAATATTTGATGAGGTTGACAAAATCTGTGATGGGCCGTATCATCACTGAATAAATTTCATAGGTGAACTTCTCAGGTCGATCTACATATAGAAACTATTTGGCTTCTGGATTTCTTATAAATATGTTTTTTTTCTTTAAGAAGGACAAATATGGGTCACACCTCTCATAAGCTTGGTTAATTGGTGATTTCAACCTTGAATGGCCAGTTTTCCTTTGGCTATTGCTTGATAAAGATTCCTTACCTATACTCTTAACTAAATTTGCAGTGGTGTTTCCTTGAAATAATATTTGCAAACAATTATTTAGTTATATATAAAGAGACAAGTTTTCAATAATATTTCCAAATTTAATATGACATTCAAAATATTTCAACTTCATGCCAGATTATAAACATGAATCCATACAGATATGTCACCCTCAATAAAATATTTTTGTACAATTTTGGAATAAAATTAATGAAGGAAAATCATATACAGATGAAACAAACTAAAAGATTGAAAACCACTAATTTACCAGCAGCTACTAATTAATTTTTTAAAATGTAACATTTATGACTTGATTTTAAATGAAAACAAGTAAATACAAAAATAGGTATAGCAATGTGTTGGACTGTAACTCAACAATTGTTCTTTGAGCAGATCCTCAAGCATTAGATGTGACTAATTAAGTTAGGCAACCATCAGGAATGTCAATTACGACCCCTCAGATGAAGTTGTTAAGGTAGGAGATAGGCTGTTATTGTTTAGAACACTATTATTAATGACTGCTAAGTGGGAGTGTAACATAGCATTGGAGAGGTTAAGAAACTTAAAGGAAAATCTTGGAAATGAAAGCTCAAAAATCTAAATTACTAGGAATCCCAACAGTATATCAACCCAGTTATACATTTCAGCTGGGAAGTTTGGTGAATAGATATCAGAGGTCAAAATTGAAGTAGAAAAAGCAGTAATATACTATAGGACATTTGGTAGAAACCTCAGCAATGGTTTCACAGAGTTTCAGCATATCTTACTTATGCCCATTACCACTCCATGTTCTCATCCTCTGTATGTGTACATTTGGACAGAAAGTTAGAATTTGAAAGTATGTATGGATTGATAGATTCTGCAAAGAGTATGGTACATGGCCAAGATAATTCACAGTAGATAAAAACACATATGAGATGGGGAAGATTTGAAAACTTGAAACACATATAAGGAAAAGTGATAGCATGACAGCTTATTAAACTTAATTATTTTTATTATTATAGCTCTCAAAATGGTATAATAAGGAGAAAAATTATGCCAAATTAAACTACTATATGTAGTGACTGTTGGACATGATTTCAAGTGTAATTTAAAAAACTGTCCTCAATTTGATGGGTTTCAGGGACACTTTACATAGTTAAAATTACTGAAGACTCTAAAAATAATATATTTATGTTGTTAATTATATCTTTTGAAAATGAACTGATTAGCAAATCAAAGTGAAGCACATATAAATAAATATTTAAGTCATTAAGAATTATAAATTCTTTGGATACTAATAAAACACATTTCATAAATAATATGTTATTCTTCCAAACACTATAAAATTTGTGAGTAAAGAGACACTGTTTCATATTTTGAAACTTCTCTATTTCTGAATAAATAGAAAACAGTTGGATTTTCACATCTACTTTTTCATTTATTCTGTTGCTCTTTGTAATTTTTTGTTAATTTATATGAAGAAAATATGGCCTCACACAGAATTGTGTTTACAGTAGAAAGGATTGTATTTACATTTGTTTTGGCTATTCATATTATAGTCTGTAGTAATACACCAAAAGTCAACAGTTAGTGGTTTCTTAAAGAAGACTTTTAAGTTGTAAGCTCAAAACACATGAATAAAGTTTTAAAACTGTTAGATTTAAATACCTTGATATATTTAGGTATTTTGAGTGTTCTTTTTTTTATTCTTTTACTCAGAAACTAGGGGAACTGGTGCTATCACCCTCCAAAGAGTTTAATTTTCCTTCAACTACTGACTGGTAAGGATTATTTCACTAAATTCTTGAGATTAGTAAAGTTTATAATAAATTTAGCACTGAATTTAGCTCTTTGCAAAAGTGAAGCATTCAAAATTTTGGAGTTCATTGGTGATTCAATATATTTTCCTTTATATGTCTAATTATAAATATAATTTATTTACATTATAGTATATCCATGAAATTGTGTACTTCTTATAAAATTATATTTTCTTTAATTTTGGACTAAAATTATGACATGAACATAAGACCTGTAAAGCTAACAGCATAAATAAATTTTCATTGATCAGTAGCTTCGAATTTAAGGAAAAGTGGAACACATTTAGAGTAGATTTGAAAATGAAATCAAGTAAAAGAGGATGTGGCACAAAAGGAGTTGGCACAGATCCTCACACATAGGCTGTAGCCAATAATATTTGGTAGACCTTAGAATATTCATTACTGCTACTCAGAAATAATTCTTGGGAATGAAACCAACTTGTCATTATTGTGAAAATTATCATTAATATTGGGCAATCCAGAGGGGAGCAGAATGAAAGAATATCAGATAAAAAGATACCAGGAAGATCTAGCTAGGAAATGAAGGCTCAAAAGTAGAAGTCTCTAAGTACCCCTACTGGATGTCAACATAGTTACAAAATTTTATGGGGAACATTTGCTGAGTAGAAATAAGAAGTGAAGCCTATGTAAGAAGAAACCCCCTTTTACTCATTAGTGAAAATTTCTACCCTCACAAGAGCTAGGAATACTCAACAATATATTTGCAGAGCCAAAGATCTTTATCTACCCTTCCTCATGGCTCCATGTTCTCAGTATTTGTTCATCCACAGTGGGCAGAAAGCAAATTATATAGAACTGATCAACTTGATAGATGCTGTATAGTCTCCCTGATATGGTAAGGATCATCCATATTATATCCAAATACAGAGACAGTCTGGGTAGGTTTGCCAACATTGATGAGTAAGAAGCAAATGATGGACAGGCATTTAATAAAGACATAGCATCTTTTTTATTTTCATGGACACATAGCACTTAAAAGAAGATAATGACTGGAAATATACACAAAAGCATATTTTCCTAGATTCCTTGAACTATTGAAGAACATAATTTAATAATCTTTTTATTTGAGGGAAATTTTGCATTTATAAAATATTGAAATTGAACTGATAATTTTGTAAATACATATGTAAATTATTAAAATTATAAACCCTTTAAATATTGATGCAAAACCCTGTCTCATAAATACTATTATTGCTAAAGGGAAAATAAATTTAGTGAGAAGAAAAACATCATCCTACATATTTGAAAATCTTTTTAATCCTGCTTTACAGGGAAATAGAATAATTTCCATATGTTTCTTCAACCTCTCTGTAACAATGAGAGGTTGCATGTTTAAATCACAGATATGTGATTTATAAGTGAAGAACTAGGTGATTGTTGATGCACCTGTCAACTTGACTAGCTTACCAAGGAAACAGTGGACTGACTTTTATTGTGAGGACATTTCATAGATAAATTTAATGCATGAGTCAGTTCACTGAATCTAAGGCTGCTAACATCCACAATCAACAAAAGAGAGACTGCCCTTAGCAATGAGAGAAGTCTCCTCAGTAAATCAGTTGCAGGCCTTAAAGTGAGAACTGAGGGTTTCAGCAGTGATAAGTAGTTACTTCTATGGGTACTTCACACAGGCTGGTACTCCTGGGGAACACAGCTCCATGTTTATCAGACATCATGACTTGTAACCTGCCCTATGTAAGTAGCACTTGGCAATCACCATGACCATATGACCCAAATTCCATAATAAATCTTTTAATGATTGCCTATATATGTAAATATATGTATATAGATACATATATATACATATATATGTGCATATGTATATGAATATCCTACTGACTCTGTTTCTTTGGCGAACACGAATAGAAGATGTTTTATTAGTATGTTCAGATAATCAATATTTTTATTATATCACACTAAAACTCAAGTGGTGATTTCTTAACACTTGCAATTTGAAATATGAAATCATATTAATGAAATTTACATATTCTTTAAACTTTAAATCCATCAATTTATCTATAATTTGGAATAATTCTCTTTACCATGACTGATTTTGTAGCAGCACATATTGTTTATCTGGAAAATTTTGGTTCAAAGAGTAGTAAAATTCTTACACATATGACATATTTCATATTATGACAGGAAAATAAATTGCATATATTAATATCACCAGCAATGTGATGAAGAGCATTTTAAGCATGGAGAAAGTGTCATGATTATGTGGAGAAGCAAAACATTCTAAAATTCTAATTCTCTGTCTCAAATTTTATCATTAGTAATTAATTTTGTTAGTTTAAATAATAGTGATTTTCTAGAGAATATTTGATCAGCTGTAGTTTATGTTATTATAAATGACCCATATTTCATTCCAGTTATTGGTAAAGTGTTTACATTCTCTTATATTACTGATAAATCTATGTAGGAGTTCATCAATTTATTCTGAAACACATACTCTTGCTTTTCACTTATCCCTCTTGTTTTTTCCAAATGTTTTCATTGAATTCTCCTATTTCCTACTGTCTTCTTTATTTTTCTTTCTTCACTTAGTGGAAGATCACATTCCTCATCTTATCCTCTTCTCTTGATTTGGAAATGTGGGTCCATCTATTTAGATATTTCTCCTTTTCTGGTTTAAGCAGTAATAGTTTTAAAATTCTCCCTATGCTCAAATTTTATGTGTTGTATTTTCACTATCATTTGAATTAAAATATATATTTTTATTTTTCATTTTGAATTCTTCTTTAAGCCATGTCAATCTTAAATATAATTGAGTTTGCCAATCAATTGAAATAGAAAAGGACAACTTTTAAGGGTTGAACCTGATAAGAGGAATCCTGCCTTGTGATATTGAAGTGCCCCTGCCAGCTCTATACCCAATATAAGGAAAAAACTCAGGGTGCAAGGAACTACCAGCAATGGAGACACTAATTAGCTATCAAATGTCTTATTCACAATTTGCACAGAAGTCTCTGGGCTACACAGGATTGGAGGAACTGAAGGATTTGAATAGGAAAGAAAGCATATATTTTGAGTCACTGTAAACAAACTAAGATGATTAAGGGGATACTGGGAACATTTTAAAACCTCTGTTAAATATACTCAGAGTAAGAAAGGAGGACACTGAATATACATTTTGCTAAGGGACAATAAATAGATTAAATGGAGCTAGAAAGCTAATGTATATATACAGTGTTTTAATATATCTGAGAAACATATCTTACATAGAATTCAAATCTGTGTTGAATATATAGACAAAATTTGTCAACCTACCTGGGGTAGAAAATAAATTTGTGATTACTTTTTAAAATCTTTATGAAAAATTCTTCAGGAGAAAATATTTCAAGGCTATAATAGCCTACATCAAGTCAGCACATTAACAGAAATACAAACACAGAAATATCAATGTATAAAGTAAAATCACTTAAATTCAAGATGCAAGTGTTCAAAGAAAATAAATGGAAGGAAATCACAACAGTGTTAGATTTTGAAAGCCCCCAAGAAAAGAAACTAGTAGATAAACCTATTTAAATCTATTGAGAATATCTTGGAAAGTAATTCTATGAAGTATAAATGCAAATATAAATCAAGAAATGTAGCAAATAAAGGCATATTAATACATGCAAAGATCCAGAAATGTAACTCATACCCCTGGTCAGACTGGTACTTGAATATAAAATTAGCAGTGATTTTTTTCCCCAAGGATCAACTGTACAGAAAACACAGGTAACAAGAAATAATCAAAAAAGCTGCATTATGCAAATCCAATTATTGAAATATTAAAAATATATGATTTTTTTCAGTTATTGGGTAAATTTGAACAAATTTCACACTTTCACTGGGATTATTAATTTTGGATGGCATAAGTCATGTGCTGTTCATGAAGTAATTACTTCCATATTGAATAAAATATACTGAGCCATAATGACCTGGGTGGGTTAATTGTACCAGTTGCAAGTTGAAGAATGAAGTTAAATGAGGATAAGCTCCTTACAGCTGAATCTTTTCTAGATATGGATTTTAAAGTTGAATGGCAGTCTTGAGTTATTCATTTCTGAGCTATTGGAATGTTAATATGTTCTTTATTAATCAAAACACTGGCTCAGCATTTGTGAATTAGAATGATAATTTTCCATCTGGAGAGGATAAATTTGTATAACTTATTTGGTGGGAAAACTATATCAACAGCATAAGCTATATCTGGTGTTCTGCACAAAAGATCCATTACCATGCACTGTTATATCCCACTCCATTCTATAGCTACTTGTTTCTCATGATGAAGAAAGCTTGAACAAAATGGGAATGAATTTTTTCATCCATAGCAAAGGAAAGACTAAAGCTTCCATACCATGTAAGTGTTGAAGGCAATACATATTTTTAATGTAGTTAGAAACTCTTCAAGATTTCCAACATTAGCAGAGTTCTCAGTGCTTAATCTTTATTGTGTCCTCCATTCTTGAGTCCTCTCTGTTTCTTATAGCTTTATTCCTAAACACTATACACTTTATCAGAGTGAATGCCAAAAGAACATTTTAAACATTAGTTTTCCTTAGCCAATCTTCTCAATATTCCCTTCCAGTTTGGCAGTAACCAGTATCCTGAAATTCTCTCAATAGTATAGGCATGCTGAATTGCATGAATGCATAAAGCTTTGCCTTAAGCTTATAACGCAATTCTTCATTTTTTGTTCAAAGTCATCCCAACCATTTTCCACATTTTGAAAATTTGGAAAATACTTTAAAGAATAATTCACAAATTACAGAAATATTGTGTTTAAGATGATAAACAGGGACACATATATCACTATTACATAGGTACACAACAAAAATATATAGACAATAAAACTACATATTTTCAGGAAGAGATTTGAATTTCTGTAAATATGTCAAATGTAATTAAACTTCTTTCAATTATTGTTCATAATAACTTTACTGAATACTATCCCTTATTGGGAACTCAAAATATCTTTTGAATATTTTCCCTAGAGCAGTGTTAATCTCCCTATTCTTCAAGCTGTAGGTAATGGGATTTATGAATAGGGGCACCACACTTTGAACATGGTCATTAAAATATGACCCTTCTACACTTGTCTTCCAGAGTTGCTTGTCATGAGACTGAAACACATTCCCTAACATGGCTCTCTATAGAATTCAATCACATGTCCACAATGAATGGAAGGGAGACTATGTAATGTAATGTATCTTTGTGTTCCTAGGAAAGAAGTAGTAGTCTAGGGAAAAATGCTGCTCAAATGGCAATCAGGAACAGATATAGGAATTCATTTTGAGTGCATGAAGACTCATAGCCATAAATATAAAAAATAACATGAGATTTGTAATTAGTTTTCAGTAACAACTCTAAAATTTTCTATGATTTTTAGGATTTTCACCCTGGAGTAAATATGTGAATATATTTATATTGATGCAGTTTAGTTTTATCATGGCTTCAACTCTTTATACTTCAAACCTATGATCTCCATTAGAAAAGGCCATGGCCTTATCAGGTAATGATACAATTTTTCTGGGATTAATCAAGTAACCCCCCTTCAAATAAGAGTATAGTGTGCCAGTTTGAATGTATTATGACCACCAGAAAAAGCCATATTCTTTCATGCAACCTTGTGGGGCAGTCACATTAGTGGGGCTTAAATTGGAACATTTGGATTAGGTTGTTTGCATGGAAATGTGCCCCATCCAACTGTAGGTGATAACTCTGATGACTTATTTCCATTGAGGCATTGCCCCACACATTCAGGGTGGTCCTTGATCAGTGGAGCCATATAAATGAGCTGATGGGTAGGGGGAAATCAGTGCAGCTGTGAGTGACTTTCTGAAGAGGAGTTTCAGCCAAGAGGGACACTTTGAAGAAAGCACAGGAACTGCAGATAAGAGACAGTTTGAAGATGGCCATTGAAACAGACTCTTGCTCCAGAGAAGTGAAGAGAGGACAAATACCCCAAGTGCAACTAAGAGTGACATTTTTGAGGAACTGCAGCCTAGAGATGAATGTCCTGGGAGAAAGCCATTTGACACCAGAACTTTGGAGCAGATGCCAGTCATGGGCCTTCACAGCTAACAGAGGTTTTCTGGACACCATTGGCCATCCTCCATGAAGGTACCCGATTGCTGATGAGTTACCTTGGGCACTTTATGGCCTTAAGACTGTAATTGTGTAACCAAATGAACCCCCTTTTAAGAAAGCCAATCTATCTCTGGTGTTTTGCATTTTGGTGGCATTATCTAACTAGAACAGATTTTGGTACCAGAAGTGGGGTGCTTGTGCTGCTCTGTTTGAAAATGCCAAACATGTTGGAATAGTTTTTTAAATGGATAAGGAGAAGATTCTGGAAGAATTGTGAGGAGCTTGATAAAAAAGTCCTAAACTGCTTTGAAGAGACTGGAAATATGGACTCTAAAGATACTTCTAGTGAGACCTTGAACAGAAATGATGAATGTGTTATTGTGAACTGGAAGAAAGGTGATCCTTGTTTTAAAGTGGCAGTGCATTTAGCAAAATTGAGCCCTGGTGTCTGATGGAAGGAAGAATTTGAAAGCAACAACCTAGAATACTTAGCTGAAGAGATCTCCAGTCTATGTGTGGAGGATGTACCCTGGCTTCTCGTTGCAGCTTATAGTAAAATGCAAGCAGACAGAGATAAAGTTACAATTGAACTCTTGGGTTCAATGAAACCAGAAGCAGATGGCTTGGAAAATTACAGGCTTCCAGGGGGTGGAATCTCAGAAGCTACAGTATAACATGAGGATGTAACCAAACATGGAACCCAGCTACCATTTCAGTACAAGCCAAGATTGGAAAGAGTCAAGCAGAAAGGATTTGTGGAAAATCCTATTGTCTGATAGATTTGACCCCTGTGTGCTTCATGAAAAGCCAACAGAATTTTTGCAAGATCTTTGTAGACAGAGCTGCTGCCAGTCTGGACTTGAGGAGACAGAAAAGGAACAAATTAAAGGAAAAATTTCTTCAAAGACAGAGCCATGGATGTTGAGCTCTGGAGTCAAGAGGCCTTGGGCTGAGAGAGCAGAGTCATCCATACACGTGGAAAGGGTGAGTTTACCCTGGAGGTAGAGGGCAGGCCTTCCACCTGGATGCTCAGGGAATGTTCTGCCACCCTAAGCCCCAAAGAGGTTGGAGCACATTTCCAGGGAATTTGGGAGATCCTGGCTGCCACCACACTGTTCTGAAGGGGTTGAACATGTGCCCCAGAGATGAAAGGGAATCCAGGTGCTGCCCTGAGGTTTGAGGAGGGTGGGGCTGAGAAGGTGGTCTCCCCAATGTGTGGCAATGTTGGAGAACTCACCCCAGCTTTTGGAGAGGAAAGGGCTGCCACAAAGTCCCTTAGGAAGGGTTAGGCTCCCACTATCTCAAGCCCCAGGAATGCAACATAATTCTGTAAATGACTCTCAGACATTGAAATCCAATGAAGTTTGTCCTGCAGGTTTTAGGAATTGTTTTGGTCCTGTTAACCCTGTTTTCCTTACTCTTTCTCCTTATGGCAACGGGAATGTTTATCTATGAATGCCCCTCCTTTGTATATTGGAAGCACATAAATTTTTTGAATTTCACAGTTCCAGAGCTACAAGGGAATTATGCCTTAAGACTGAGCATGCCTGTAATTGACTTTGATGGGATCTTGTACTTAACTATTGTTACTGAAATGATACATTTCAGGGTATATTAAATTATGTCAAACTCTATATTTATGTTTGAACAATTGGTGATGAAATACAGGTGTGAACCACAGGTTGCAAAATACATGTGTGAACCATGAGTGAGTCAAAATCAAAGGAGGGTATTCATATCATTATCAGAAATTAAACTTTAACCTTGTATGTCTACAAAATGAACCACAAGTGAATCAAACACAAAGGTATTTTGTATTTGGAAAGAATATGTTTTTCTGGGGTTCAGGGTTTGAATATGACAGTTTGAATGTATTATGTCCCCCAGAAAAAGCCATATTCTTTGATACAATCTTGTGGGGCAGACACATTAGTGGGGATTAAATTGGAACATTTGGATTAAGTTGTTTGCATGGAAATGCACCCCACCCAACTGTAGGTGATAACCCTGATGAGATATCGGCATGAAGGCATGGTCCCACCCATTCATTGTGGGCCTTGATCAGTGGAACCATATAAATGAGCTGACAGGCAGAGGGAACTCAGTGCAGCTGTGAGTGAAATTTTGAAGAAGAGCTACAGCCAAGAGGGACACTTTGAAGAAAGCACAGGAGCTACAAATGAGAGACAGTTTGAAGACAGCTGTTGAAAATAGACCCTTGCTCCAGAGAAGATAAGAGAGGACAAATACCCCAAGTGTAACTAAGAGTGACATTTTTGAGGAATTGCAGCCTAGATGGGAATGTCCTGGGAGAAAACCATTTTGAAACCAGAACTTTGGAGCAGACACCAGCTAACAGAGGTTTTACAGACATCATTGTCCATCCTCCAGTGAAGGTACCCAATTACTGACATGTTACCTTGGACACTTTATGTCCTGAAGACTGTAACTGTGTAACCAAATAAACCCCCTTTTATAAAAGCCAATCCATCTATGGTGTTTTGCATTCTGGCTGCATTAGCAAACTAGAAGATACAGGGACTGACAATAGTTTCAAAATATAGAGCAGTGAAGACAAGAATTCAAATTCAACACATAATTATGGAAGGAGAACTTAGGGTGAAAAAGAAAAGTTTACAAAGTAAACATAAATTGATGCATTATCGAACCTGGGGACTTATGCCCCTTCCAGATGCAGCTGGATATGGGATCAGAACACTCCTCTAACCTAAGTTACAGAGTATTTATAGTGTCTTTGATTCAGGGTACATTAAATTAAGTCAAACTCTGCATTTATGTTTGAACAATTGGTGATGAACTACAGGTGTGAACCACAGGTTGTGAAATACATGTGGTGAACCATGAGTGAGTCAAAATCAAAGGAGGGTATTCATATCATTATCAGCAATTAAAATTTAACCTTGTATGTCTGCAAAATGAATCACAAGTGAATCAAAAACAAAGGTGAGTATCCACAGCATTATAAGTGATTCAAACTTAACCTTGAATGTCTGCAAAATTTTATTAAAATATTTCTACTAATTAAACTGTGACTTCTGTAACAGAGATATAACATAATTTTCATTATATAAAAATTAAAATTAGAAGACAGTTTAATTTCACTATTTTATTCACATTTTTATTGTGAACTTTAACATATATAAATAACAGTGACAGATTTCAAAGTACAATTTCTGAAGTAGTTAGAGATCAAATTCCAAAGAATGTTATGGGTCACAGTTCACAACTTCAGCCATCTCCATTACTGTAAAATATAACATATATACAGAAAGATGTCATCTCTTGGTATACAGCTCAACAATTAGTAATATAGATAATTTCAAAAATTTTTGTGGGTTTACATTCCATAGTTTCATATCTATCTTTATTATACAATATAAGGTGTGTAGAAAGGTGAAGACCTTCAAGGCACAATTCAGAGTAGCTATAGAGCAAGTCCCAAAGGATGCTATGGTCTACAGTTCCACCATATCTTTTAAATCCTTCCAGCCATTCCAACATCTTTATTATTATTATATAAAGTTTCGGTATACATAGACCTTCATTAAACCTTACCTTGTTTGTTGATACCACTTCCTCTCATATAATCTCTTTCTCCATCTTCAAGGGTATCTAGGCAATGAACACCCTAACTTGTTCATATTGAAAAGTGTTGACAGTATTGGGAAAGGGGCAACATCTGATAGTTGATCTTAAAGAGGCTGTTGCCCCTGAGTTCTAGGACCTGTCTGACACAGTAATACTCTGGTGGATTTAAGTTTCTGAAAGAAGAAACTTAGTGAGTCCATCTTTTATAGAATCTCAGGTAGGGACCTAGGTATTTGGGCACTACTTTTGGTAAGTGCATTGCATACTATGGCCATTTGGGTTGTCTACCAGGAGCTTGCATAAGAGAGTCATCAAGGATAGCCTCTGGACATTATTAGGGATCTCTCAGCCACTGTGACCTCAGATATTGCCTTTCTATTTTCCACCCTTTGGTCAACTAGGTATTTTCAATCCCTCACTGACAGGGCCAGGCTCATTCCTGGCAATCCTGTCCTGCATCATTCCCGAGGGAGTCATGTCCCTCCTATGTGGGAGGTTAATAATTCATTTGCTGAGTAAGGCTTAGAGACAGAAAAGCCACATCTGAGCAACAAAAGAGATAGGAGGGCTCAGCCTCCAATTTACAACTCTAAATTTCACAAGAGCAAGCCTCAAGTCAATGGTTTGATTTATTAAATAGTGGGTTCCTAACTTCATTTAATATATATTCTATCCAAAGATAAATTGTCAGTTTATTACATTTTCTTCACATAGTTGTACAATCATCATTCTCAACTTTAAACAATTATCATAATATAATACAATGCAGAGTTATTTTCAGCTGCTAATTATTCATCTCTAGTATTACTGGAGATGAAAGATGTTCCTATTAAATACAGTTGTTAATACTTAATGGGTAGTTTTTCTATACAACTCTGTTGTTTACCATCTGCAATAGTGTCATACCTCATAAATATATCCTGCTAATTCTTATTTAGTTTTGTGGTGCTACTCTGTGTGTTACATGCATTTAAACAACCATTTACAAATATGTTTGACTTCAATGCATCACTGATACTTATAATCCCATTGATGAGTCATAGTCACATCTGACCTTTCCCATACAATTAAGATCATCCTAATTATCACATCTGTACATATTAGATTATTGTTCCACCTTCACTAGCTTCTGTGTATCTCTAAGACCCCTATATTCCACATTGTAAGACACTTATTTTACATTTTTCACAGAGTTCACATTAGTGGCAACATACAATATCTTCTTTTGTGTCTGGCTTATTTCACTCAGCATTATGTTTTCAAGGGTCATTTTTATTGTCATGTTTCAATACCTTGTTCTTTCTTACTGCTGCATAGCATTCCATCATGGGTATATACCACATTTTTTATACACTCAACTGTTGAAGGACATTTAGATTGTTTTCATCTCTTGGCAATTGTGAATGATGTTGCTATGAACATTGGTGTGCAAATATCTGTTCATGTCACTGTTTCAAATCTTCCTCTTATATACCAAGAAGTGGAATTGCTGGATCATAGGGTAACTTCATATCTAATTTTCTGAGGAATCACCAAACTCTCTTCCAGAGTGCCTGTCCCATTATACAGTCTCCCTAGGAATGAATAAGAGTTCCAATTTCTCCACTTCCTCTCCAGAATTTGTAGTTTCCTGTTCATTTAATGACAGCAATTCTATTCGTGTGAGATGATATCTCATTCTGGTCTTGATTTGTATCTCCCTAATAGCTAGTGAAGATTTACATTTTTCCTGTGTTTTTTAGTCATTTGGATTTCCTCTTTGGAGAAATGTGTTTTTACATCTTTTGCCCATTTACTAATTGGGCTGTTTGTACTATTGTCATTGAGTTGTAGGATTTCATTTTTATGCAAGATATCAGTCTCTTTTCAGATACTTTGTTTCCAAATAATTTTCTCCCATTGAGTTGGCTTCCTCTTTACCATTGTGACAAATTCCTTTGAAGTACAGAACATTTTAACTGGAAGAGTCCTCATTTATCTATTTTTTCATTTTGTTGCTTGTGTTTTGGGTGTAAGGTCTAAGAAGCGACCTCCTAATACTAGGTCTTGAAGATGTTTCCCTACATTTTCTTCTAGGACTCTTATGGTATTGTCTCTTGTATTGAAGTCTTTGATCTACATTGAATTAATTTTTTGTATAGGATGTAAGATAGGGGTCCTCATTTATTCTTTTGGATACAGATATTGAGTTCTCCCAGCCCCATTTCTTAAAGTGACTGTCATGCCCATTTCAGTGGATTTGGTGGACTTATCATAAATTAGTTGACCATAGATCTGGGTGTCTATTTCTGAATTCTCAGTTTGATTCCATTGATCAATATGTTTAATTTTGTGCCAATACCATGCTGTTTTGGTTACTGTGGCTTTATAGTGAGCTTCAAAATTAGGAAGTGTAAGTCCTCCCACTTTGTTTTTCTATTTTAGAATGCTTTTAGAAATTCAAGGCATCATTTCCTTCCAAATAAATTTCATAACTAGCTTTTCCAAGTCTGCAGATTAGTTTCTTGGAAGTTTGCTTGTAATTGCATTGAATCTGTAGATCAGTTTGTGTAGAATTGACATCTTAATGTCATTCAGCCTTCCTATGCAGGAATATAGAATATCGTTCCATCTCTTTGCCACCCCCCCTTTTTTAGTAAAGTTATATAATTTTCTGTGTAGAGATCTTTTACATTTTTGGTTAAGTTTATTCCCAGGTGCTTGATTTTTTTAGTTGCTACTGAGAATGAAATCTTTTCCTTGAGTGTCCCTTCAGTTAGGTCATATCTAGTGTATGGAAACATTACTGATTTATGTTCAGTAATCTTGTATCCTGCCATTTTGCTAAATTTTTTATTAGCTCAAGCAGCTGTGTCATTGATTTCTCAGGGTTTTCCAAATAAAGGATCATATCATCTGCAAATAATGACAGTTTTACTATTTCCTTTCCAATTTTGATGCTTTTTATTTCTTCATCTTGCTGTATTGCTCTGGATAGTACCTCTAGCACAGTGTTGAATAAAGGTGACAGTGGACATCCTTATCTCCTTCCTTATCTTAGAGGAAAAGCTTTCAATTTCTCACCATTGAGTACTATGCTGGCTGTGACTTTTTCATATATGCTCTTTATCTTATTGAAGAAGTTTCCTTCAATTACTACCTTTTGAAGTGTTTTTATCAAAAAAGGATTCTGAATTTTGTAAAATGCTTTTTCAGCATCTATTGAGATGATCATTTGATTTTTCCCTTTTGATTTGTTAATGTGTTGTGTTATACTGATTGATTTTCTTATGTTGAACAACCCTTGCATGCCTGGAATGAACCCACTTGCTCATGGTGTATGATATTTTTAACATGTCTTTGGAGTCAGTTTGCAAGTATTTTGTCAAGAGTTTTTGAATCTATATTCATGAGGGAGATGGGCCTATAGTATTCCTTTCTTGTAGCAACTTTACCTGGCATTGGTATTAGAGTGATGTTGGCTTCATAAAATCAGTTAGGCAGTGTAAAATTTTCTTCAGTTTTTTAAAGAGTTTAAATAGGATTGGTGTCATTTCTCTTTGGAAAATTTTGTAGAATTTGCCTGTGAAGCCATCTGACCCTGGGCTTTTATTTGTATGCACCTTTTTGATAATGGATTGGATCTCTTTGCTTGTGATTGGTTTGTTGAAGTCTTCTATTTCTTCTCTGGTTAGTCTAGCTTGTTCATGTATTTCTGGGAAATTATCCATTTTGTTTAAGTTATCTAGTATTTTGGCATACACTACATAGTTTATAGTATCCTCTTATGATTTGTTTAATTACTTTGGGATCTGCAGTAATGCCTCCCTTCTCATTTATTACTTTGTTGATTTGGTTATTCTCTCTTTTTTATTTTGTCAGTCTAGTTAAATGTTTGTCAATCTTGTTGATCTTCTCAAAGAACCAACTTTTGGTTTTACTTATTCCTCTATTTTTTTGTTCTCCATATCATTTTTTTCCACTTTAATCCTTGCTATTTCTTTTCTTCTAGTTGCTTTATGATTAGTGTGCTGATAATTTCTTAGCTTCTTCGTGTTTCATTAGTTCTTTGAGTTTAGCTCTTTCTTCCTTTTTTATGTATGCATTTATAATTTTAAATATCCCCTTCAATACTACCTTCACTGCCTCCTATAAGTTTTGATATGTTGTGTTCTCATTTCCATTGTCTCTAGATATTTGGCAATTTCTCTTGAATTTCTTCTTTGAGCCCCTGATTGTTTAAGAGTGTGCTGTTTAACCTCTAGATATTTGTGAGTTTTCTAGATCTTTGATGGTTATTGAATTCTAGTTTTATTCCACTGTGGTCAGAGAATGTGCTTTGAATAATTTCAGTTTTTCTTTAAATGTATGGAGGCTGATTTTATGCCCCAGAATATGACATATCCTGGAGAAATCTCCTTGAGCACTAGAGAAGAATGTAAATCATGACAATTTGGGATGTAATGCTCTATATATTTCCATTAAGTCTAATTCATTTTCCACATTGTTTAGGTCCTCAATTTCCTTATTTGTCCTCAGTCTGGTTGATATATCTATAAAGAGAGTGATATATTGAAGTGTTCCACTATTATTGTGGAAACATCTATTGTTTCCTTCAGCTTTGGCAATGTTCTTCTCATGGACTTAGAAAAAACTTGATAGGGTGCATAAACAGTTATGATTGTTATTTCCTTTTGGTTAATTGTCCTTTTTATTATTATACAGGGTCCTTCTTTCTCTTATGACATCCTTTCATTTAAAATCTATTTTATCTGAAACTGGTGTTGTTAACCTTACTTTCTTTTGGTTGTACCATGCATGGAATATTTTTCCCATCCTTTCACTTTCAGTTTCTGTTTGTCTCTGGGTGTAAGAAGAGTCTCTTGGAAACAACATATTTGTTCCTATTTTTAAATCCATTCTACCACTCTATGTATTTTAATTGGGGAGTTTAATCATAAAGTGAGACCTTTGAATAAATCACCTGATGTCTCAACTAATTTGGCAGCAGAGGCTCTGTCTTCAGAAAGCTGGGCATGCAGGAGCTTAGAATACCAACTGAAGGCTTCATACATAAGGGTCTCTGTTGACTCCTGTGTCTTAGAGTGAGGACAATTGAAGCTTGATCTTGATTTTCACAAATAAACAAAGAAAATATTTAAATGCAATTGGATAAGTGTAAATTTGGTGGTTGCAGGGACCATATAAGCTTTTTAAAGAAGTTTAAAGGGTCTTGTTGGTTAATGCATTTGACCCAGTCCCACCATTTCACTTTCACCAGGGTAATACAAGTGACAGGTGAAACATGATCTATATACAAGCCCTGCTTCTCATTTAAAGTGCCTTTCTTTTGCTGAAGGAAAAAACCTAACCTATATATGGTTGCAAGCACTTTCAGAAAAGCACCAATGTGTAACAATGTAATAAAAAAGGAAATTTGGTTACTTATGTGGCATGTAATTTTTTTTAAAAAGAATTGAAATTATAGCTGTTCTAGTTTGCTCATTCTGCACGAATGCAAAATGCCAGAAATGGATTGGCCTTTATAAAAGGGGGTTTATTTGGTTACACAGTCTTAAGGCCATAAAGTGTCCAAGGTAACACATCAGCAATCAGGTACCTTCACTGGAGGATGGCCAATGTTGTCCAGAAAATCTCTGTTAGCTGGGAAGGCACTTGGCTGGCATCTGTTCCAAAGTTATGGTTTCAAAATGGCTTCCTCACAGGACATTCCTCTCTAGGCTGCAGTTCCTCAGAAATGACACTCTTAGTTGCTCTTGGGATATTTGTCCTCTCTCAGCTTCTCCAGAGCAAGAGTCTGCTTTCAATGGCTGTCTTCAAACTGTCTCTCATCTGCAGCTCCTGTGCTTTCTTCAAAGTGTCCCTCTTAGCTGTAGCTCCCATTTAAAACTTCACTCACAGTTGCATTGAGTTCCCTCTGTCCATCAGTTCATTTATATGGCTCCAGTGACTCAACTTAGACCCACCCTGAATGGGTGGAGCAACACCTCCATAGAAATTATCCAATCAGAGTCATCATCCACAGATGGGTGGGGCACATCTCCAAACAAACACTCAAAGAAATCTAATCAACACTGATAACATTTGACCACACAAGATTACATCAAAGATAATGGCATTTGGGGGACACCATACATTCAAACTAACACATTCCACCCCCTGGACCCCAAAATGACATTATCTTTTCATCCCACAACAATATCACAGAAACTCACATCATTTCAGTAACAATAGTTAAGTACAAAATTCCATCAAAATGATTATAGGGGTTGTCAGTCCTAAGGCATAATTTTCCTCTAGCTGTGGATCTGTGAACTTAGAACAAATTATGTGCTTCCAATATACAAAGGAGGGACATTCATAGGATAAACATTCCCATTGCCAAAAGGAGAAACAGAAAGGAAAACAGGGTTAACAGGACCAAAACTGTTCCTAAAACCTGCAGGACAAACTCCATTAGATTTCAAAGTCTGAGAGTCATTTACAGAATGATGTTGCATCCTTGGGGCTTGAGAGAGTGGGAGTCTAACCCTTCCTAAGGGCCTTTTTGGCAGCCCTGTCCTCTCCAAATGCTTGGGTGAGTGCTCCAAAATATTCAAACATTGGGGAGACCACCTTCTCAGCCCCACCCTTCTCAAATATTGGGGCAGCTCCTGGATTCCCTTCCATCTCCAGGGCACATGCTCAACCCCTTCAGAACAGTGTGGTGGCAGCCAGGTGCTCCCCAATTCCCTGTGAATTTGCTCCACCCTCTTTGGGACCTGAGGTGGCAAAAGTCTTCCAGAATACCCACCCTCAACCTCTAGGGCAAACTCACCCTTTCCATGCATCTGGGCTGCTCCACTCTCCCAGCCCAAGGCCTCTTGACTCCAGACCTTCATGGCTCTGTCTTTGAAGAAATTTTTCCATTAAGTTGTTCTCTGTCTGTTTCCTCCAGTCCAGACTGGCAATGGCTCTGTCTATAAAGATCTCCCCAAAATTCTGTTGGCTTCACATGAAGCACACAGGGGTCAAAGCCATTAGACAACAGGACTTTCCACAAAGTCTTTTTGCTTATCTACTTTTCCAATGTTGGCTTGTCCTGAA